>NC_133330.1:137812037-138122024 GCF_042186555.1 Aquarana catesbeiana | reverse complement strand
CCGAGACAATGACCTTGGGTAGCCCATGTAAGCAAAAGATCTCCCAAGCAAAAATGGAAGCCAGTTCCTTAGAAGTGGGCAACTTCTTAGGTGGAATACAATGGCACATCTTTGAGAACCGGTCAACCACCATAAGGATAACAGTTGGAGTTTGGTAACGCCACAATGAAATCCATAGACAGGTGGGTCCAGGGCCTCTCTCCATTGGGTATGTGTTGTAGGAGGCCCACTGGAAGGTGTCGTGGAGTCTTACTCTGAACACACACGGAACAGGCAGCTACGAAGGCAGTTACATCAGCCCATAGACTAGGCCACCAGAAATGTTGGGAAATTGCCCAAACGAGTTGATTCTTCCCAGGGTGGCCAGCTGCCTTGGGAGAATGGTAAGTCTGGAGCATTGCAGTACGGAGACTCTCTGGGACAAAGCAGCGGTCACAAGGTTTCTCAAGAGGAGCATGGACCTGAGCAGCAAGAATTTTGTCACCCAAAGGAGAAATAAGACTGGTGCGAACCGTAGCCAGAATACGATCAGGAGGAATCACAGGAACCGGAACCGACTCCAACTTGGAAGTGGAGGAAAATTGTTGTGACAAGGCGTCATCCCTTATATTCTTAGTACCAGGTAAGAATGAGACAATGTAATTAAAACTTGACAAGAAAAGATCCCATTGCGCCCTTCTGGGAGAGAGGCGCTTAGCCTCAGACAAGAATGTGAGATTCTTATGGTCAGTAAGAATGAGAACCGGCACAGTGGTACCTTCAAGGAGATGTCTCCATTCTTTCAGGGCTAAAATGATCGCCAACAGCTCTGTCACCAATTTTGTAAGTGCACTCTGCAGGTGACAATTTCTTGGAAAAGTAGCCACACGGATGCATAGCACTCTGAGTTAGGACGTTGAAAAGGATGCCAACTCCAGTCTCAGAAGCATCAACTTCTAGGATAAAAGGCAATGTAGGATCAGGATGTGCCAACACAGGAGCAGAAACAAAGGTAGCCTTGAGACTCTCAAAGGGCTTAATGGACTCTGTAGACCAACTCTGTGGGTTACCGTCCTTTCTGGTCATATCAGTCAGGTGCTTGACCAGAGACGAGAAGTTACAAATAAACTTCCGATAATAGTTGGCAAAGCCCAGGAAACGCTGCAGAGGACGTAAACCCACGGGTCGAGGCCACTGTAGGACTGGCGATAGTTTCTCTGGGTCCATCGAAAAACCAGCAGTGGAAATTATATAACCCAGGAATTTAACCTGTTCATGATGGAACTCGCACTTCTCCAGTTTACAATAGAGATTGTTTTCTCTTAGTTTATGAAGCACCCGACAGACATCTGTGTGGTGGCTCTCCAGGGACTTGGAAAATAGGATATCATCGAGATAAACCACCACACATAACTGCAACAAATCTCGGAGGACATTGTTAATAAATTCCTGGAAAACTGCCAGGGTGTTACAAAGGCCAAAGGCATTACGAGGTACTCATAATGGCCTGTTCTGGTATTAAACGCAGTTTTCCACTCGTCGCCCTCCTTAATCCGCACAGGATTGTATGCCCCTTTTCAAATCAAGCTTTGTGAAAACCGTTGCTCCCTTGAGGCGGTCTAATAACTCTGTAATCAACGGAATAGGCATAGGTAGGCATTCTTAATCGTGAAATGATTGAGACCCCTATAATCATCACAAGGTCTCAGTTCACTGCTCTTCTTCTTCACAAAGAAGAAACCAGCACCAGCAGGAGACGAGGATTTGCGGATGAAACCTCGAAAGTGCTTCTGCAACATACTCCTCCATGACCGACAAAGGGTAAACCCGGCCACGAGGGGGTATGGCACCAGGTTGAAGGTCAATTGCGCAATCATAAAGCCGCTGTGGAGGCAAACTATCGACTTGACCTTTGTCGACTTGCCCTTTGAGTGAAGAGGTGCACAGGACCTTGGCTACCTTCTGGAAGCATGTCTCACTGCATTGTGGTGACCAGGAGAGAACCTCAGCATGGAGCCAATCAAAAGAGGGGTTGTGCCTCTGTAACCAAGGATAACCAATAACCAGCGGAAATCTAGGTGAGGAAATAACTTGGAATTGGATTATCTCATGGTGAAGAGCCCCTACGGCCATGGACAGTGGAACAGTCTCATGAGTCACATGGCAGGCTGCAGAGGTCTCCCATCAAGAGCCTCAATGCAACGCAAGTGGAGTGTCACGCAGCTGCAGCGGAATTAAGTGCTGCGATACAAAGGCAGCATCAATGTACAGGCCTGCAGCCCCAGAGTAGATTAGAGCATGTATCTCGATGGACGACTCAGCCCAAAAAAGGGTGACCGAAACCAGGGGCTTATCCTTCTGGATAACTGGGGACGAAACAAGCCCACCTAAGGTCTGTCCATGACAGGACCTCAAGGTTCGGGCGTTCCCTAGACGGGTAGGACAAGACTTCAAAAAGTGACCTGCCTGGCCACAATAAAGGCACAATCTCTCCCTCCTCCTAAAGGCTCTCTCATCTGCAGAGAGACACGTGAAGCCCAAGTGTATGGGTTCATCTTCACTGACCGACTCGGTACCAGGAGGCATGGGAGGTGAGGGAGGCACGGGTGGGACTGCAAAGCTCGGAGGCAAACGTACAGGAGGCTTCCACAAGTGCTCCTTAAAAGAGTCTTTCTCTGAGTCTGGAGTCAGTTTGGATGGCAAACGTGATTAACCTCTCCAACTCAGTGGGTATATCTCGGGCTGCTATCTCATCCTCGATGGAATCCGAGAGACCATGAGAAAAAGCAGCCACGAGGGCTTCATTGTTCCAAGCAACCTCTGCTGCCAGAGTATGGAATTCAATGGCGTAGTCGGCAACAGTTCTCATACTCTGATGGATAAGAGGCACTTGGCAGCAGAAGCGGAGCATGCGGGAACATCAAATACCCTCTTAAAGGAGGCCACAAAGTCAGGGTAACTCAAGACAACAGGTTTTTGCATCTCCCATAGAGGGTTTGCCCAGGCCAAGGCTCTCTCAGAAAGCAAAGATATCATGAAACCTACTTTGCTTCTGTCTGTGGGAAACGCCTGGGGCAGCATCTCAAAGTAAATCTCAACCTGGTTGAGAAACCTTCTGCATTGAACTGGATCACCCCCAAATCACTGCGGAGGGGAAGCGGAACCAGACATACCTCTTATAGAGGTAATACTCGAGGCGGGTGCCTGCACAGGGACTGGCGCAGCAGGGACGGCCTGCAACTCAGATTGTACCGGAGCAGCCACAGTGGGAGTTTCCAGGGGAGCCGTGCGACTCAGGAGCGTTTGTAACGCTATGGCAAACTGATCCATGCGGTAATCTTGCTCATCCAATCTGGAAAAAATATTACCAACAAATGGATTGACTTTATCTTCTGAATTCATGGCCTTCGCCTACTATCAGGAACCATGAATCAGACCGAGACAGAAGTAAAGTTAAATCACACTTGTTTAATAATAATAATAAGCTAAACAGAGTAAGCGTAGTCAAAACAAGCCAGAGTTCAGTAACCGGATCGGGTAGTCAGCCAAGCAAATGTCAGAGAGCCAGAGATAAACGTAGTAGTACAGCAAGCAGGATCAGGAGCCAGAAGAAACGTCAGCCGAGCAAGTCTGTGTCTGTGATGTTGACAAAGGCGAAGGCAGAGATCAAGTGAGCTGGACAGCTTTAAGTAGGCAAGACCGACGAGCAGAATCAACAACAGCTGGGTAACTGTGGAGAGAGTTGGGAGCTGGCAATTACCTGCCAGCTGAGCGGCCAGCTCAGAGAAGGAAGGGCTGAGCCCAGCCCTGACAGTTAGGCAATGGTATAGAGAAGAAAGGGGTTTATCCACATTTTCAGTTATCAAAGGATGTTCAACCGCATGGGAGTTTAATACCACATGGGCCGCATGTCTGAGCTGTATGTAACAGAAAAACATGCTGTTGGGCAAGGATCGAAGCCTATTAAATGTTAGTAGTAGAGATTGGGGTATGGGGGTCTGGGTACTGCCCTGATGGGACATGTATCAATGAAAAAAAGTTTATAAAAAAACACATTTTTTTAATGAACAGTTATATACCGATGCTTAAACTGAAATAAAAAACTCCTTTTAAATATAGTGCCTGGGGGTTCTTCTTAGTCTGCCTGTAAAGTGGTGCACCTGTACAGTGTATAGATTCTGCTGCAGCAAAAATTACATTTATAAATCCAATAAAATAACATTTTTCCCTGCATGCTCTCCTTATTTAGTAAACAACGGCTTGGGGAACCAGGGTGTATGATGAGGCCAGAAATTAGTGCACTTGGAACAAGATTTTTTTTAATAAATTCTGGTGTCTGTTTCGCAGACTTTGGGTAGAAGTAAAAGTTAATGATATGCACCTTCCAAACAGGTGCCGAAAAAATGGTCCTTGGGTGTTAATTGCGCCCATGAAACCTATACCAAAAAATGTACCGTATTTATCGGCGTATAACAACCACTTTTTTTCCCCTTAAAATCAGGGGAAAATCATGGGTGCTTGTTATACGCCGATCCCCCGCTGATTGTGAGCAGAGGAGCGAGCCGCCGAGATACACATAGCCAATTGTACTCGGCTCCGCTCACAGTCACACCTAGTCCCGCCCTATGATGGACATGACACAGGACTGGGCATGACTGTGAGTGGAGCCGAGTCTAGCCGAGTGCACTCGGCTATGATCTCGGCGCCTCTCTGCTCCGCTCACAGTCATGCCCAGTCTCGCCATTGGACCTGTGTTATGTCCATCATAGGGCAAGACTGGGCGGGACTGCGAGAGGAGCCGAGAGCCACCGAGCGCCATCAAGATGCACAGGACATCCGGCTCTATATCTCGGTGGCGCTATTTTTAAACTGGAAGGCTACACTGACAAGTCTGCAAATGACACTGGGGCAAGGCTGCAATGACACTGGAGCAAGGTTACACTTACAAGTCTGCAAATGACACTGGGGCAAGGCTGCAATGACAAGGTTACACTGACAAGGCTGCAATGACACTGGATATGGCTGCAGATGGACACTGATACGGCTGCATTGATGGGCATTTAAATGTAAGGTTTTTTTCCTTAAACTTCCCTCCTAAAAGTTTTTTCCTTAAAATTCCCTCCTAAACTTGGGGTGCGTGTTATACGTCGATAAATATGGTATTCACAATGAAATCAACACCCACAAAGCTAGGCAGCCTAGACAGTCTTGCACAGATTCCACATCCCAAAAACACTTATCTGGCAACATCGGCATCAGGGGGCTTGATGACTGCTGCTAATCCAGGAATAGATGATTTTTATAAATGTCAGCCAGTCAACGGAGTCTCTGGACAGATGCGCTCTTTTAGTCTGTCACAGAACCTCCGGCAGCACTAATTGTCCATTCGGAAAGCACGCTGGATGCAGGGAAACCCAGCTACTCAATTGCATACTGGGCAAGTTCTGGCCAGTAGTCTATTCTACTGACCCAATAACCCAGTGGATCGTCAACTGGAAAGCTCTCCATGTCTGTTTTCGCCCCCAGATATTCTCCCACCATATGATGCAGACACTGCCGATGGGATATGGAAGCTGACAGCCCTGGTCACGAGGACTAAAAAAAATTTTGAAATGCATCACTGAGGTTTCCTACTTTTCTACCGCTCCCTTTTGACCAACAAAAGCCTCAAAACTAGCCTTTCCATGAGACTGTAACCTATCAGAGTCTGGAAAGGCATTACATAAACTCCTCTCCAAGGTGTCCTCAAGATATTTCATCCTCTGCTCCCTCTGTGAGTTCTGAGACTTTCTCCTTGTAACAGTGGTCGAGGAAGTTTGCCAACCAATAGTGATCCTTCTCCTTGATGCCACAAATTCTTGAGTCCTTTCGCAGGCTTTGAAGAATGAGGGAGCTCATGCACCACAAGTTTGTGAAGGCATGAGAAGCAGAGTCCTCGGGGTCACCCAGCCACGTACTCCTACCAAGGGTTCTGGGGACAGAAAACCATCTATTAAGACGTATTTGATGTATATCTTCCTCTACTTAAATGCCTCCAAAACTGCCATCATCCTCCTCTTCTGTGTTCTGTGACAATGCAAGAATGGTGTCTGCATAAAGCAGGCCTTGAGAGAAAAGGAAGTCCTCTTTTTCCTCCTGCTGCTCTGCTATGAGTGCCCTGTCCACAATGCCACGCAGAGTCTGCTCCAGCAGAAACACAACATGAATTGTCATTGATGCATATATTGTCACGGCTCACCATCCTTGTCCTTTATCAGCAGCCATTGGCTTGAGCCTATGGTTATGCCATACTGACACAGGTACTCGTTGACAGCCTTCTGCTGTATGTGCAGCTGCTGCAACATATTACTTGTAATGCCTGTGCATCGTCAAGGAGCAAGTGGCTGACACTGAGTTAAACTCAGCTGATTCCTCCATGCATGATGCTGGGGCTATTGCAGGAGTAGCTGTGAACAAGGAGGCAGAACAAGCCACTCTGGCAGCTACGGTGGATTGTGCGCTAGTCTCTGCTTAGGTGACAGAGGATGAGGATGGTTTAGTAAGTCAGTCCACCACCACCTCTGCATGCTGTGGCTGGATAGCACGGGCAACATCACTAAACAGAGGAAATGGTGCCCTGCCTGAGGACAGGCCACATCCACTTTTGCCTGTAGACACAGAAGCTGCTGGCCCCCTCACAGTGCCATGGGAACGTTTGCTTCTCCTGAAATGTGTACTTGGATGCACTTTAATCAATGGAAAGTGATGTTTGTTGCGCTTTAACTTGAGTATTCACTACATACACACAGTCCACAGACATACTACAATATACTGCAGTAAAACTGCACTGACGCAATTCAATATACTGCTGTAAAACTGCACAAACACACTTCAATATACTGCTGTAACACTGCATTAAGTCACTTCAACATACTGCAGTAAAAGGGAAATAATGTAATTCAATATACTGCAGTAAAATTTGCACTAACGCGCTTCAATATACTGCCGTAAAAAAAGTACGCTAACGCACTTCAATATTCTGCTGTAAAAGTGCACTAACGCGCTTCAATATGCTGCCGTAAAAGTGCACTAAGGCACTTCAGTATACCGCAGTAAATGTGCACTAACGCATCTCAATATAATGCAGTAAACCTGCCCTGAAACACTAAACTGACACTTAAAGGGGTTGTGTTTTTTCACCTTAATGCATTCTATGCATTAAGGTGAAAAAACACCTGTCAGTGATCGCCCCCCCCCTGTTTTACTTACCTGAACCCTCAAACTTGTCCCACGAGGATGCGCTCTCTCTCTGCCCAGGGTCCCCGGCTCTTGATTGGATATATTGATAGCAGCACAGCCATTGGCTCCTGCTGCTGTCAATCAAATCCAATGACGCAGGCGCTGGTGGGCGGGGCCGAGTCCTGCCTCTATGGACGCCGAATGCTGGACTCGGGAGCGCGCCTGCAAGGTCTGATGTGGGGAGAACCCGCAAGTGCCGCCGAGGGACCCCAGAGAGCAGGTTCAGGGACACTCTGTGCAAAACGAGCTGCACAGTGGTGGTAAGTATGATATGTTTGTTATTTAAAAAAAAAAAAAGTCACTTAAAGTAGAAAATGAATGGTCGCACTACACTCACATTGCACTATCACTATATTAACACTAAACTTACACTTTACTCTCACAATAGATTCACAGTAGCACACTATAGCACACTAACTTGCTAGTAGCAATGAATAGAGCCCTGTTCTAGCTAGCTCCAATCTCCGAGGGGCGGGCACTTCCCCCGGATCCACGTCTTCCGGTTCCGGACGCGGACTACGAGAATGGACCGAGCGCTCGGCTGGTGCAGCCTTTTTGTTCTCAGTGCAGACAGCTGTCGGAGGCACGTTCGACCATCCATCCTCAGCAGGCAGGGCAGCCATCAGAAATTTTTGGGCCCCTTACACAGCTTTAGGCCTGGGCCCCCCTCCCAACCAAGCCTGACCACCAACATTCCCCAGGGCTTGCCCACTGGCCATCCTACCAAATCCGCACCCTGGCCACCCCACCTGTACGCACTTAACCCCCCTCCAACCTGTATACATGTCAGCCTTCCTTACACCTGTATATATGTCAGCCCCTCCACACACCTGTGTATATGTAAGCCCCCCACACACCTGTATATATGCTAGCCCCCCACACACACCTTTTATATATGTCAGCCCCCCTCACACCTGTATATATGTTAGTCCCCCCACACACCTGTATATATTTCAGCCTCCCACACACACCTGTATAAATGCCACCCCCCCACACACACACACATACACCTGTATACAGTGGCAGCTGGTGCTCAAAATTTTTGGGGGGCACAAACCAACTGAAAAGTTCAGAAAAATAATCAATTATAGCCTCACTGTGTCCATTAATTGCAGCCACTGTGCCCATCAATTGCAGCCACTGTGCTCATCAATTACCACCACTGTGCTCATCAATTACCACCACTGTGCTCATCAAATGCAGCCACTGTGCTCATCAAATGCCACCACCGTGCCCATTTAAAAGTTAACACTGTGACCCCACCGCCCGCTGTCTGCCCAGTACTTACCCTATCTCGGTGGGGCGGCGAGCTGTGTCCTCCATGCATCTCCTCTCCTCCTTCTGATAGGCGTCCAATCACAGCTCCTGTCGTTTTAGCCAATCAGGTGACAGGTAACACACCCATGCTTCCTGATTGGTGGAGAGGAGGTTCAGTGTTTGAAAAGCGAATATTCATTCGCTGTTCTAAGACACCTGGGGGAACTGCGAACGCAATGCTCTGCGCTCGCAGTTCACCTTTTTTGAAGCCTATTAGAGCCCATGGCTCTAATCAGGCGCTTCAGAAATACCCGCTGCTGTAACGCAGGCGCCCGGCGTCCGAAAAGGGGCCGGACGCCTGAATAGGGGGTGGCTACAGCGGCCATGGATAGATTCATGCAATGCAATGCATGAATCTATTCATGATGCATAGAGGTGGATGGCTGGGGAGAGGGAGCGGCGCCCGAGCGCCCTTAATGGGCGCACCGCCAATGCCTGTATATATGCCAGCCCAGCTCCCCACACGTGTGTATATGTGTGTGTGTGTGTGTGTATATATATATATATATATATATATATATCTCTCAAAGCTGACAGGAGGGGGGAGAAGGAGGGGGCAGGGAGAGAGTGAGGGGGGAGAGAGGGGGCAGGGAGCGAGCGAGGGGGGAGAGAAGGAAAGGAGGGGGGGAGAAGGGGGGTTGGAGAGAGAGAAGGAGAGAACGAGGGGGGAGAGGAGGGAGAGAGCGAGGAGGGAGAGAAAGAGGGGGGAGATGGAGGGGGCAGGGAGAGAGCGAGGGGGAGATAAGGAGGGGGGAGATGAAGGGGGAGAGAGGGGTCAGGGAGAGAGCGAGGCGGAGAAGGGGGGGTAAGGGGGAGGGAGAGAACGAGGAGGGGAGAAGGAGGGGGGAGGGAGAGAAGGAGGGGGGACATGAGGGGGAGAGAGGGGGCAGGGAGAGTGCAAGGGATGAGATAAGGAGGGGGGAGATGGAGGGGGGTGCGGGGGCAGGGAGAGAGAGGGGGCAGGGAGAGAGCGAGGGGGAGAAGAAGGGGGGGAGGAGGAGGATCTGGTCACAGTGCTCACTTACTTGAATGGTCCCCGGGGGCTCTCAGTGAGCTCTCTGTGTGGCTATCGACTCCTTAATCTTCCCGCCCCCACATCCCCTGCACAGATGCAGCAGCACACAGGCAGGGAGAGAGGGACGGGAGACGGGATGTGTGTGAAGCTCAGGCATGCTGGAGGGGACGGAGCAGTGTGGGGATCCTCTCCTTCCAGGACAACCACACCTCCTGAGCCACTTGTCACTGCACTCTGAGCCCAGGGATCGTCAGGAGGGAGGAGGAGGAGAGGAGCAGGTGGATTGAACCACGGGTTTTCCGGGGGGGATTACTCATTTCTGCACCCCTGGAGCGCACCAACTGACACTTCCCCTTCTATGTCACTGGCTGGGAGTTAGGAGCCAGTGCAGAGGGCGGCACCAACGGGAGTTGAGACTAGTGTAGGAGGAAAAGAGCAAAGGGGAGATGCCAACTTGGAGTCCGGTGTCCTGAAGGCCCGGGCCCCTGAAGGTCGGGCCCCTCAGGACCGCTCGGGCCCCTTACACTTGTGTATGGGCTGTACCCCCTGATGGCCGCCCTGTCAACGGGACATGTCTGAGGCAGAGGCTTCACGGGCAGCTCCTGGGGGGTGTTCCCTTACCTATTCCTGTTAGCTCCACGGGTGTTTCCCCTTCCTGGTGGTTG
This sequence comes from Aquarana catesbeiana, assembly GCF_042186555.1. Taxonomy (NCBI): domain Eukaryota; kingdom Metazoa; phylum Chordata; class Amphibia; order Anura; family Ranidae; genus Aquarana; species Aquarana catesbeiana. Next base: position 138,111,770 of record NC_133330.1, on the reverse strand, counting down.
GTGGGGAAGGGGAGTGCGTCCGGGACCCTGGTGGTGCTTGGTCCTGGGGGGGCTCTCCCGGTGGTCCTCTGTTGTAGCGCTGGTGGGCTTAAACATTTATGGCTGCTCTCTCTTTCTGTGTTTCAGAAAGCCACAGACAAAAACAAGTCACCCCACGGTTCTAAGAAGAAATGTCCCTCATGCAGAGTCACCATGGCAGATTCCTGGACCAAGGAGCTCTGTAAGGAGTGCATTGAGGGGTTAGTGAGGGAGCAGGCGGCAGAACAGGGTACAGACCTGGTGGCGTCTGTCAAGAAGCTTTCTAGCACCTTTCATCAGTCTTTCGAGGCACTCTTTTCTAGTTTCCAGTTGTCGCAGCCCCCGAGCAATCCTCCACCAGCGCAGCAGAGTTTTACACCTAGTCTCCCTCTGTTAGTGGGGAGAGACCAGGGGACTCCAGAGAGGCAATTGAGGAGGAGCCAGACAGTGCCGCTTCAGACTCCCAGAGGGGGGTGCATGGGAAATCCACAAGAACCTCTTGTTATAAACTTTCTCTTGATGAAGTGGAGGTCTGGGGGAACAGAAAAGGAGGGTGTTCCTGGCCCATGATGTTTTGGTCGAAGCCATCAAGAGGGAATGGCAAGATCCCGAAAGGAAACCTTTCTTTTCATAGGGTTTGAAACAAAAGGTTTCCCTTTGCGGAAGAGGAGGCTCTAGTCTGGAATAAATCTCCTAGGCTAGACGCAGCTTTTCCAAAGGTTTCCAGACATACAGACCTGGCCTTCGAGGACATGGGGGCACTCTCAGACCCCATGGACAGAAGGATGGACTCGCTCTTGAAGAAGTCCTGGGACTCGTCACAGGGAAACCTTAAGCCTGCCATGACGGTCACAGTGGTGGCCCGCAACATGGAATATTGGCTTACTCAGATTAAGGCGCACATTGAAGCGGGGACGCCAAAAGAAACTATTTTGTCATATATCCCCATGCTACCCAAGAGGGTGGCGTATGTTGCGGATGCTTCAGCCGAATCAGTGCGCATGTCTGCAAGGTCCTCAGCTCTGACCAGCTCGGCACAAAGGGCCTTATGGCTTAAGACGTGGCAGGAAGACAGCGCGTCTAAGGTTAAACTCTGCGTCTAAGGTTAAACTCTGCGGGATCTTTTGTTTGGACCAGGGTTGGAGGCCATTTTGGATCAGACGGCCGACAAGAAAAATGCCTTTCCCATTAAAAGGAACTTTGGAGAGCAGACCAAAAAAGTCTCACCCTCAGAAAAAGTTTAAAGCACCAAAAGCTGAACGGCAAAAAAAGGCTTGGAGGCAGAAGGGCAAGGGGCGTGGAGGGGCGATTTTTTCTCCTGAACTGCCCAAGAAGACCCAATGACGGGTTAGCCACCATGGGAGGAAGATTGGGGGCCTTCCTCCCACAGTGGGAGATGATCACCTCCAACCAGTTTGTGTTAGGGATCATAAGTAGAGGATATTGGCTGGAGTTCTCAGAACCTCCTCCACACAGACTTCTTGTCACCGAGCTGCCAAAATGCGCAGAAAAAGCGTCAGCTCTTCTATCCTCCCTACAGGAGTTGGAGGAACAGGAGGTGGTGGTACGAGTCCCAGCAGAAGAGGCCAGCAGAGGCTTCTATTACCACATCTTTGTGGTCTGCAAACCTTTGGGAAAGTTCAGGCTTATCATGAACCTGAAGCCTCTTAATATCTCAGTTACCTACAGGAGATTCCAGATGGACTCTGTCTACTCTGTGAAGGCGCTTCTTCCCCCAAACTGCTTCATGGCATCGATAGATTTGAAGGACGCCTATTTGCACATCCCAGTCACAGTGGGCTACCAGAGGTTTGTCAGTCTGGTGGTAAAAACCAGGGAAGGGACTTTCCATTTAAATTTCAGGGCACTCCCCTTTGGGCTATCCTCTTCCCCCCGCATCTTCACCAAAGTCATGGTGGAGGTCCTGGCCTTGCTGTGGCTCAGAGGCATCTCGGTAATCGCATACTTAGACAATCTACTCCTGTTTGCCTCTTCCCCGGAGCGGTTGTCCCAGGATCTACAGGTAGCAAGAGACATCCTAGAAAACTTGGGGTGGCTCTTGAACCTGGAAAAATCCAGTTTGGTTCCATCCCAAAAGATCACCTTCCTTGGCTACGTGTTAGATTCAACAAAGCAAAAGGTTTTCCTTCCCTTAGAGAATATCCAGAAGGTGGACAAAGCAATGTTGCTTCAGGGCAGCCGTCAGGTCTCAGTAAGAAAAGCTATGTCACGTTTGGGCTTACTGACATCCACGCTCCCGGCAGTACAATGGGCAGGGCTGCATTTTTGCCCTCTACAACAGTTTATCCTGAGGGTTTGGGACCACAGTCAAGGGTCCCTGGACTCTCTGATATCTGTGCCGAGTCAGGTCAAGAGGTCCCTTTGGTGGTGGAGAAAGGTGTTCAATCTTTCACAGGGCCTGGAGTGGGTCCTACCAGTGTCCAGGATGGTCACGACCGATGCTAGCGGCACAGGTTGAGGTGTGCACCTAGATTCCAGGATGGTACAAGGTACTTGGGGGAGAGAGGATGCAAAAGTCCTCGAATTGTAGGGAACTGAGGGCATTAGCCTTGGCACTCAGAGCATTTCAGAGAGAACTCCAGGGACAGCACGTGCGGGTCCGTTCGGACAACTCAGCAGTGGCCTATATCAACAGGCAAGGGGGTACCAGGAGCAGCGCCTTGTGGGTCCTGGTGGAATCCATCCTCAGGTGAGCCGAAACAAACGTTCTTTCCCTCTCGGCGGTACATTTGAAGGGGGAACAAAACCAGGTAGCGTACTTTCTCAGCAGGAAGATGCTGAGGGAAGGCGACTGGGTTTTAAACCAGGACATCTTCCAGATGGTCACTCGAAAGTGGGGGGCGCCTTTTCTTTTCCCTGAACAAATGGGACGGGGCGGTCGGGGTGTATGCACTGCCTCAGAGCTGGCATTTCTCCAGATATTATGCCTTCCCCCCCCTCCTGTACTGATTCCAGCAGCTCTGAGAAAGTTTCAGTTGGAAGACACAACTCTCATTCCGGAGGATCTTCTTTCTCAGGGGCTGATCTGTTGTCATCAGGTGGATCGGTGGAATCTCACAGTGTGGCTACTGAGGAGGAATTGCTGAAGGGCAAGGGCTACTCGGATCGTTTAGTGGCGACTCTTCTAAGTTGCAGAAAAAGGGAGACGCAACCTATCTACCTAAAGGTGTGGAGACGCTTCAATAGCTGGTGCACAGAAAGCTCCTTCGATGTACGCAGTTCTGTAGCAGTGTTGGAATTTCTGCAGTCAGGAGCAGACAAAGGGTTAACCCTTAGCACCTTGAAAGGACAGGTATCCACCCTGAGCATTTTCCTGGAAAAGCCGCTAGCAAAAGATCCTTGGATAGCTAGATTTTTCAAAGCCTTAGGCAGACAGAGACCAGTCAGAATGTGTGGGATCTTTCTTTAGTTTTACAGGCCCTTACAGGGGAACCTTTTGAGCCGTTGGGGTCCTGTACGTTAACATTGGTCACCCTCAAAACTGTGTTTTTGGTGGCGATCACCACGGCAAGGAGAGTGAGTGAACTCAAAGTCCTCTCTATTAGGGCACCCTTTTTTCAGGTTTTCCCGGACCGTGTGATTTTTTAAAACAGATGCGGCCTTTTAGCCAAAGGTGGCCTCTAGTTTTCATAGAGGCCAATAAATTATTTTACCTACCTTCTGTTTGCGTCCTGTGAGGGAACAGGAACATATTTTTCATAAATTGGACGTTAGAAGGTGCGTCCTTCAGTACTTTGATTCCTTTTTTGTGTTATTTTCAGGGGCTAGGAAAGGGTCCAGAGTCTCTAGACGTACAGTAGCGAGATAGTTGAGGTTGGCCATTAGGCTTATGTGGTCGGGGGATTGGAGCCCCTGGAGGGTATTAGGGCACATTCCACCAGGGCAATGGCGACTTCTCAAGCAGAGTGGGCTGGTACTTCTCCAGAGCAGATCTGTAGGGCTGCAACGTGGTCCAGTTTTGTCACGTTAGTTAAGCACTACAGGTTGGACCTGCTGTCAGCCAAAGACCAGGCCTTTTGGGAGTAAAATGCTGCAGGCAGTAGTCCCACCCTAAGGTAAGGTGCTTGCTTATCCTCTCTATGGTGACTGTATTGAAAGACGAACAGGGGAAAAAACAGTTACTTACCGGTAACATCCTTTTCCAGGAATCTTTCAGGACAGCACCGGTACCCACCCAAATTGTTGGCCATCTATGAGAACTCATCGCATGAGATCGTCAGGTAAGATAAAGGTTAGTATGACATATTCTTGTGTCTCCCCAGCTGGCCGGAGATACTGTTGAAGAACTGAGGTGCCGGTGGGATGGTGAGGTTTAAATCTTGAATTGGAAGGCTGTGTTTCCTGAGAGGGGAGGAGAGAGTGTCTCTCTATGGTGGCTGTCCTGAAAGACTCCTGGAAAAGGATGTTACCGGTAAGTAACTCCGTTTTTCCAGTCATGGCTCTGACAGTGTTCTGTGCCCTGACTGGGCAAATCGTTCATTGCTTCAGACAACCAGAGCTTCCAATGCACTGTGCGGTGCACTGCATTGTGGGGTGCTCGTTGGGCCAAACGGTCTAACACCTCGACAATTCGGGTGTTCACTGAACGGGCGAGCAGCCAATTTTTGTCCCAAGCATGAATTTGGGCCGAACATTGGCTGTTTGCCCGTTCGGCGAACCATTGTTAGTAGGTGTCCTTGAGAGACAGTATTTTGTAGTGTTTTTATGCCATGGTTGGCTCAGATGAATGGATCCGGTATGGAGTGGAAATGTGGAGGTCTAAGATCCCCACCAGAGAGTGGTATATGGGGACCATACATCTGAGGCTCCTGGTTTGTTACCGACTTGTCTTCAAACCCAGAGTGTGGTCTTTATGGAAACTTTAATATTGGGGTTAAAACTAGGGCCTCAAAACACTAAGTTACTGAGTTCAGAGTATGCGCCCAACAGAGCAGCCTCCAGGGCGACCGCTGGGTTGTCCACCACCTGAGAGAACCATCAACAAACAGTCACCACGCTGCAGCCCTATAATACTTCTGAAAACACAGGAGGGCTGTTGCTGATCCAAATCTAGGGTTGTAAATTCAATAACCCCAAGGCAAGAGTCTAGGTCAGACATGGAGTATTGGACCCCAGAGGAGTAGAGTGTCTTATAGAACAGTGCAAATTTTGCATTAATAGCTGCAGGATCAGATAGGAGAATGCCATCCTCGTCATGTAAGCTAACTATGGTGATCCCGGTAGACTGTTCTTTAGAGAGCCAAGCTAGGAGATGTCCCTTCCACTGCATCTGGTGGAGTTGTTTCCTAGCAGTGTAAACTCAGAAGTTTATGCTCTGAGAAGTACAAGGACGCGGGTAACAAATCAGCCAAGTCCCGGCAAAATATGTTATGCTATGCCCAGAAGCTGTCGTGGAACTAGGGGCAGATCAGATGGAGAACTCAGAGTGCCCCCACTATCTTGAGCCTGGGGAACTGGAGCAGGCGGCCATCTTGTCCACCGAGACTATAGCTGACAGTGTAGACCCCTGCATTACCTGACCCTAAGAAGGATGATTCAGAACAGCAGACGCTTGCCGAAATCCCTCGGGCAGTTGATAAATGTACTGCCTCTGTAAAAATACCCTTAAATATCAATTTGGGGGACTGAGGGAAGAAGTGTCCCTACTGCGACAAGACCTACAGAAGATCCGAGAGAGGATGACAGTGGCGGAAAGTTGCGTAAGCGACATTGAAGATCAGCTGCCGTCAAAATAATATTTGTATAGTGAGCCTGCCTGAAAGAGCTGAAGGGAAGGACCCCTCAGACTTAAGAGAAAATTGTCTCATGAAGCTATTCGGTAAAGACGCATTTTCACAATTTTTCACTGTTGATAGGGCCCACCGCACACCAGCTCGTCCACCTCAGACGGGAGGTCCCTCCAGGCCTGTACTAGCACCATTACTTCACTATCGAGAAGGGAGGCATCAAGCGTGGGATTGTGCCAACATACAGTTTAGCGACACCATAGTGTCCTCCTATTCAATTTTTTCTCTGTGGAGGTGCAAAAAAGTGCTTAAGGCATCTACATTTATCCTATGCGATGCTGTATCAGGCAAAGCTATGGGTCATGGCGAGAGGTCAGGCACATTTCTTCGAATCTGCAAAGGAGGCTTCAACCTGGCTCGATCGCAATGAGCAAGCCCTGCGCCTCCAACATTCTGATGACAGTGATTGATCCTTGAAATGTCCCTTCCCTGTTTTGGCAGTAACCTGCACTTCATTCTGATTTCCAGTATGCTAATCTCTGTTGTTCTCTGGCTGGGGGACATAACTATGCAGTTCAAGCTGCGAGCTACAGTTTTCAGTATCAAACTGATCGTCTACATGTGTTTGGATGCTTCTCTGGACACCTGGGCTGCCCTGTTGGCAGCTACTACACCTGCTGGTTCCCTTTTCTTTTTTTTTCTTGTTAGGATTTTTTTTTTTCTTTTTTTCCTAGCTCTATTAGAGATTCCCTATTAAGGGATGACACCATTGTGTCTTTATGTTGCCTTGCATTGCTGACAGTCTTCCCTACCTCGAATGGATGCTCTATGCCATCTAGGATTTGCTAGCCGCAAATGCTTTCTGCATTACTACACTACCTGGGTTCGGGGATGTTGTTCCCACAATGGTCTACATGATGCCTGTATATATCATCTAATGTGCTACTGCCTTCTTTACAAACCTACAGTCCTCCATGACAAAGATTCCAGTGGTGTCTTGGAACATTAGGGGTATCCACACTCCCCTTAAACGTACCATGATTTTCTCGTGTCTAGCCAAGTTTCACCTTGCCATATTTTGCTTTCAAGAAATGTATTTACCTACTGATACCCAGTGTTGTCTCATTAAACTTCCAGGAATATGATGTTGGTAGTAGACTCTAAAGGACGCTTTGTATTTTTACACTGCCGTATAGATATTCTGCAATGCATATTGGCCTGTATATATATTCTTTCACCTTTTGCTATGGCTTCCAATATTCTACTTGGCTGGGAAGCCAGCTTTCCAGTTACTTATAGTTGGAGATTTATAACTGTTGTCTAAACCCTGCTCTTGACAGACATCCAGCTCTGCAGGCCTGTGCTCATTTGAAGGGTACTCCCTGGGTGAGGTTATTACAGGAGGTGAGCTGGGTGGATGTCTGGAGATTTCAAAATCCTCTAAGCAAATAATTCTTGTGTTTCTTTATCATACATCATGGGACACAGTGGCTCATAGTAATTACTAAGTGGGTTATATCTCACCTTCAGGTGCTGGACACTGGTGTAATCAATTAGACAGGAAGTTTCCTCCCAATATAACACCTCTCCTACAGGGAGTACCTCAGTTTTTTTTGCCAGTGTCTAAGGTGTTGGTCACGGTTAATGAGTGCTTCTAGGTGGCCTGAACAGGGTCAGCGAGCTACGCTATCGGATCCATTCAAAGAGCCAAAACCAAAGCTAAAGTGGATACCGAAGAACGAGGTTCTGCGTGTAATGCTTCTCCTAGAAGAGCTGGGCCCTGAGATAGAGCACCTTGGTCACATTGCTATACCACAGGTTTGCTCTGGCAGGGCCCTATACATGGCCCAAGGCAGTGGACCCTACGTGCAGAGGGGACCCCGTCCTTGAAGGTCTGGCATAACACCAACCCGCCATGATGGGTGAAGATTGGGTCGCTATGATATTCCAGCTGTACCCTGCAGCGAGGAATGGTGAGTCTGAATTTGTTTGCAGTGTCTCTATTAAGAGAGCGATCTGACTGCGTTTCCCGGTGGTCACTGGGAGCAGTGTGCTGTTCTATCATGCTTGTGCTCAGGCAGGCTGCTGTTTTTTCCCCAGCCACTAGAGGGCACAGATTTGCTCCTAGCCAATTGTTGTTTTAGGCAGGAAGAAGGGCAGCCATTACCATGTGCTGACAGGTCGGACGGCCTTGGAGACAGAACAGTGGGCCGTGAGTGTGTGACTGCCACCTTGGGAACAGGTACAGACAAGTCATGATTTCATGCTGCATATTTTCTGCCTATCCATGGGGCATGTTCAAGCTGTAAGTAGTAGATACACCCCTGGATAATTAGCAGTTCACTTTAAAAGTGTCATTTTCTGCTTGTGGGCATGAACAGCATAATATACGTGCTTGCAGTTTTGAAATGTATGATGTTATATTACATGTTTAAAAGGTTTGAGCATAGTGCATATGTGCTTGGTATCCTACAGTTATAAGTATAGGACTAACTGCAGTTGAGCAGGTGCTTGCTTGCTAAAATCGCACAGTTGCTAAATATACACAGATGCTGATATGCTTAGTTGCTAAAAACACACAGTTGCTAGTGGGCACAGATGCTGATATGTACAGTTGCTAAAATTGCACAGTTGCTAGTACGCACAGATGCTGATATGTACCGTTGCTAAAATCGCACTGTTGCTAGTACGCAAAGATGCTGATATGTACAGTTGCTAAAATCACACAGTTGCTAGTACGCACGGATGCTGATATGTACAGTTGCTGAAATTGCACAGTTGCTAACATACACAGATGCTGAATTGCACAGTCGCTAAGGTCGCACAGTTGCTTAAAACGCACAGATGCTGAAATACCCAGTGGCTGGATCGCACAGTGCTAAATCCCACAGTTGCTGCTGAAACGCACAGGTGCTGCTTAAACAAACAGGTCGCATAAAGATACATGGTCATGTGAATACAAAATGCATGTTTGGACATGTTTGTGTTAAAAAAATATATATATAACACTCAAAACATGCTTAATTTTTTGATCACATAAGAACGAGTGATCGCATAAGGTGACAGGATCGCTTAAAGATACAGTCACATAAAGATGCATGTTTATGTCTGTATAGGTATGCATTGTTTTCTTTTCTCCTAGTGGCATGGTTACGCAGAAAGGCTTGATCGCATAATGATGCTTGATCATCAGGCTAGAAAACCTCCACAGGATCCTCATGCAGGTGCTTGCTTACAAGCTAGCCAAATGCACAACTGCTGGGATGCACAGTTGCTGGTGCGCATTGTTGCTAATGCACAAACAGTTAAATCGCATGATTGCGGAAACGCACGTTGGCGGAGGATAGCTTCCTCTTTACTAGTTCACATGTTTGCATAAAATACATGAGTTTGGAATGTACATCATGTAGGTAAAACAAGTAACAGAACATGTTCTTGTTGATCACATAAAGATACATGTTTTCTGTTGGTATGGTTTTACATAGTCGCATGAGGACACTGGGTCGCATTAAAGTGCTTGTTTGCACAGAAATGCCTAAAATTGCATAAAGATCCTTGATCGCACAAGGGTGCTTGATCGCACAAGGGTCCTTGGTCACAAGGGTACTTGTCTGCACAGTAGTGCTTATAATGCATAAAGTGTTTGATCATATAAAAAATGTAGAATCACATAAGGATGCATGATCGCCTAGATTGGCATGGTTGCATAACAATGTTCATTTAAGTTTTCCTTAAATATACAGGATTCCTTATGTTCACATAGGAATATGCATCTGCATGGATACATGTTGTTTAATGTTGCATAACACGTTCATAAAGCGCATGCTTGCTTGCAAGATGCCTGTTCCATAGCACACGTATTATATGTATGCGTCTATACAGCGCACACTTTTCTTGTTCTTGCCTAAAACATATTTGTATGAATTTATGCTTCCATAGAGGCATATGGCGTTAATACTTGCCTCATACACATACGGGCTGTTTGCATATGTGTTTATTTGCATGGGCTATAGAGGTTGTCTGCGCTTCGCAGGGGAACAGCACCTCTTCTGGTTGGTGGTCTGGCCCTGCGGGTTAGCCACCATGCCTGGGGTAAAGGCCCAGGGTATAGCAGTAATGGCATACCAAGGCAATCTACTGCTGATAAGATCAGTCAGTAGCATTGCTGGACCTAGAGGTTCAAGTATCTGGAACTCCTGGGTTGGGATCCCAGTCTAAAGGTACTTTCTTAAGGTCGGTAAGGAGCTTGGAGTGTTTGGGACTCAGCCCAAAAAGGGGTCAAGGCAAGGAAGCGTTCCTTACATTTACCTTTGCTAAGGTGCTAGGTAAGATGGCTTCATTCAAAGCGGTTCCCTATACTCAGTTTCGTTCAAGGCTGCTATAAACATTATTCTGCTTGGAACAAGTAGATCCTAACCTAGGCATTGTCCAAAGGGTCTGGTCCCAGGGATACGCTGGAACTTCAGCAAGATGGCAGAAAGGAAGATCCTTCATGCCGATTACCTGGGAGGTGGTGGCTACGAATGCTGGCCTCTAGGGATGGAGACCAGTCCTGAAGGAGACCACTGCCCAGGGAAAGTGGTCAAGCTCAGAGCCTTGACTGTCAACATTCTAGAGCTTCCGATGGCACGTATGACTTAATTGCCTGGGCATTTAGATTATAGGATTGTTCTGTCAAGGTACAATCCGACAATGCCACATCAGTAATTGACTTCAGTTACCAAGGAGGCACTAGAAGTCACGCAGCCAGAGGGAAGGCCATGTTCTGGTTTAGGCAGAAGAGCTTGTACCTTGCCTATCGACAATCTTCATATCGTGAAATGCACAATTGACAGGCGGCTCACTGGAGCCATCAACAATTGTTCCCGGGACAATGGCCTCTGCACCCTGACTTTTTTCTGCCCAGATAAGAATTTTGGGTGTCCAAGTTCAATAAGAAGTTGGACAGCTTTGTGTCAAGGGCTAGGGATCCACTCGCATATGGGACAGATGCGTTAGTGACCCCGTGGAATCAGTTTCACTGATTTATATGTTCTCCCCAGTTCAGCTGCTTCCGCAGCTTCTACGCAGGATCAAAGTGGAAGGGAAGCCGGTAATACTACTAGCCCGGCATGGCCCAGAAGATCCTGGTATGCAGGGATTGTAAGGTTGGCAGTAGGGAAACCGTGGACTCTTCCATCTAGTCCAGACTTGCTTTCGCAAAGGGCCGGTATTCCATCCAGCCTTATGCACACGGTCTGACTTTTCAGCTACAAAAGTCCGACAGCCCGTCCGACAGCTTTCGACAGACTTTCTAACGACCGGACTTGCCTACACACGATCACACCAAAGTCCGATAGATTTGTACGTGATGACGTACACCGGACTAAAATAAGGAAGTTGATAGGCAGTAGCCAATAGCTGTCCTAGCGTGGGTTTTTGTCCGTCCGGACTAGCATACAGACAAGTGGATTTCTGGGTCCGGCGGAGTTACGACGTAAAGATTTGAAGCATGTTCCAAATCTAAAGTCCGTCAGATTTGCGACTAGAAAAGTCCGGTGAAGCCCACACATGATTGGATTGTCCGCCGGATTTGGTCCGTCGGACAAGTCCAGTCGAAAAGTCCGACCGTGTCTACGCGGCAACACTCAAGAAGCAGCACATTAAGGTCATGGAGTGGCTAAGCCAGTTTCCAGACCTTATTCCTATAGAAAATTTATGGAGGGGGCTGCCGAGCGACAGCCAAGAAACATCGCTAAATTTAATGGTCTGTCTATTAAAGCCCACATGTTAAAGAATCGGGGCTTTCAGGTTCAGTGGTAACTGCCCTGATTAATGTTGTTTTAATGCAGATTCGTCAAGTTATTATTCAGATATGGGGGGAAACGAGTGTGGCCACATTTTTTACAAGGAGACTTTGCCAGTTTGGAATTTGAAAAAACTCTTGTCATTTTTATATTTGTTATGTGATAAAAGAGGAGGGGTTTTGTAGTACCACAAAAAGGTTTATGCTTTGGTACAAACAGTCATTAATTCCTGTTGATATTTAAAGTAGAATATACAACTTTGGTTAGTTGAGTTTAAGGCACAGAGTGGTGGATTAATTTGTGTGGAATATAGTACACTATTAAATTTTACATAGCACTACACCTTTTTACGTTTATTTTAGTGATAAGCTTATATTATACAGAATCTTCCTGTTTTCCACTCTAGGCTGTAATATGCACTTCTGGTGCTTCTTCAAGAGTTGCCTCAGCAGGATCCTAGTATGCAAACCTATGTTAAGGGGACCAGCAATCCTAACCCTTTCTTTGCGCTTGGTGACCGGTTGTCTCATTAAAGTTGGGTAGTGCGCTGACACCCTCATATCAGCACTGCTGAAGTAAAGGAAGCCTATGCTTTCATACTGCCTCTGGCTACCCAGCAATGGCTATACTTTACTTTGCTCTGCCTATCCCTGCCCAGTCCTGTTTATCTGTGCCCAGCTTGGGTGGAGAGTAAGTCTAAAGGTGGCCATACACGTAGTATGGCCACCTTTAAGCTCTGTTTCCACTAGTGCGTCCCCAAAGTCGCACGTTTTACACTGCGATTTTGCGATGCGATTTGTGGTGCGTTTTGTTGCGACTTTAATAACAACTTTGTGCGACTTGGATGTTCTGCGATTTAGTCATAGTGATGTAATTCCTTATCCTGCTTATTTATTTCCCCTTCCTCTTTCGTTGTCACGTGTTGTATGTTTGTTAGCAAACATGTTGGCTATGCAATATGTTGGGTCAGCAGTCATTTTGGCTGCTGTAGTAGCATTTATAGATAAAGAAGAGGAGGATAACCGGAGGAAGAGAAGGCATAGGTTTTGGATCCATCCCATCATCGCCCAAAGGGAAGTGAGAGGCCAGTTTGGGGTCCTTTACAATGACCACCGGGCTCATGAAGACAAATTCTTCAACTACACAAGGATGTCAATTTAGAAGGTGAGAACATTTTTTGATGTCAACTTGCAAATGCTGCCAGATATATTTATGAAAATGTGTATATGCCTGGTCAGTATGACTCTTTTTATAATTTTTAGATTTGAATAGCTAGAAGTGTTAACTATAACCTGATCAAATTGTTATAAAAATGGAACTCCATTTTTAAATGTTTGTTTTTTACATGGTCAGTGTAGATAATAGCCATATTTTTTCTCTTTACAGTTTTGATGAATTGTTGGCTTTGCTCTCTAGTCATCTAGAGCGACAAAACACAAGTTTCAGAAGGAGTATTCCAGCTGTTGAAAGACTCATAATAACATTGAGGTAACTTTTCATACCTACTGTTTCTTCTTCTTAACTTCTATGTGGCATTTGGAGATCCACTTCATTCTTTCTTCATCTTTACATGAAGTCCAAAAATAAATACTAGCATGTAATTGTGCGTAAGCTTGTTTTTACAATCTTAACTTTGCCTCTACATCACCAGTGTCTTTCTCCTGCTCCTCTTCTTCATTCTTCACTTCCTCAGGCACCTCCTTCCTAGCTCTTCTTTTTTTTGTTTTTGTTTATTGAAGTAGCTTAGTGTAAATATGTATCATTATCATAAAATGTATGTACTTTTCCATTTTAGGTACCTGGCAACTGGACATTCCTTTGCAAGTTTGCATTATGAGTTTTTGGTTGGCAAAACTACTGTCAGCAATATTGTCCACGATACCTGCCGAGACATCTGGAATGTCCTTAGGGATTTGGTCCTGAAGAAGCCCACTTGCGAAGATTGGTGCAAGATAGCGGAATTTTTCTGGGATCGTTGCAATTTCCCAAATTGTCTAGGGGCAATTGACGGAAAACATATGAGGGTAGTGATGCCCATTGGCAGTGGAACAAAATACTTTAATTACAAAAAATATTTTTCTTTTGTATTACTAGCAGTGGCTGATGCCAATTATTGTTTTAGCTATATAGACATCGGATCATAAGGCAGCAGCTCAGACTCCAGTATTTTCCAAAGATCATCGTTTGGAAGAATGTTGCGGGAAAATGGTCTGGACCTGCCACAGGACTGTCCCTTGCCAGGAACAAATGGGCCGCCAATGTCATTTGTGTTTGTTGGGGATGAGGCCTTTGCTCTCAGTGAGCATCTATTAAGGCCTTATTCCAATAGGTGTCTGAGTGAAGAGAAGCGAATCTTCAATTACCGGTTAACGAGGGCAAGACGAGTGGTAGAATGTTCTTTTTGGCATTTTAGCCAACAAGTGGCGTTTGCTACATACACCGATTAATTTAAAACTTGAGAATGCAATATCTGCAGTAAAAGCAGCATGTGTGCTTCATAATTTTGTTAGAATTTGTGATGGCTATCTTTTTGAAGATCCCCTCATGCACGATCTGGAAGGTGCACAATGGAGTGCCAGTAGGGGCACCACCAATGGTGCCAGTGTGCGTGAGGGATTCTCGTCTTATTTTTTGTCTGCTGCTGGTTCTGTCCCCTGGCAGCAGGATGCCATAGCATAATGTATGTCATTCATTTTATTGTAATATTATTTAGATGTCTGTTATGTTTCATTGCATCCAAATGCAGAATAACAGGTCTTTACCACAAATTCGAATAAAGGATAAGCAGAAAATGCATAATGTAACCAAAATAATTTTTAATTTCAAGATTTTTGTGCAGGAAAGCACCAAAAATTTTTTTGTTATGTGTTTTGGTGAACTACACCATTTCTTTTTACTTTTTAACAAGCACAACAAATATTAAAATAATAAAATATTTCACTTGGAAAAACACCAAAATAAAAGTCATAAAAAAAATAAAATATATAATCTGAATCTTTTTTACAAGACAACTCTTTTTGCAAGAAGGCAAAAATAAAGAAATACGTTCCATGAACTCAAAAATTCAACAGTTGTTGTTTTGGCCTCCTCAACCAACCAAAAAAAATAGAACAAGTCTTAAACCCACATCAAAAATAATAGTAAATTACAATTGCTCGTATGTTTTGTTTTCAGTGGACTGAAAACTGAACTATTGGTTGGTCCAGGGAAATCCACTGATGGACCAGGGTAATATTTCCTTTCCAGAAAAGGCGGAACCTGACTGGGTGTAGGCTGCCTAAGTTGGTGAGTGGTTGGGGTGCCAAGGGTAGAGGTAGTGGGGGCAGGAATTGGATGCAACATGCGTGGCCTTGAGGGATTCAGCATATTGCCGTACTGGTCACAGTATGGACGGTTTATTGGTGGAGCATACTGTGTACTTGGAAAGTGAGTGTATTGTTGATAAGGGGGATATTGGGGAAGGGGGGGGTTGTATATATGCTGAGGATGTTGTTGGCCCCTCACCCACAAATGATTGAGCAGTTGACATCAAAGCCATCCTGAGTGCATATTTTTTCTCAGGGGGTACCTGTTTACATATGCCTAAAATTACAGTGAGAAATGCTGTGTCTTCACACTGGTTTTCAGCCATTTTAGTGGACATCTGACTGACTACATCTAAAATGTTATCCATGGGTTTCACAGGCCGGGCACTTCCCCTTGAAGATCTTCGCAAAGGCCTAGAGACATTGCTAGGCCCTGGTTCTGCATCCTCCTCATTCATTGAGTTTGATGTTGACCTTGATTCATCTACGAACAGTTCCTTGTCAACATTGTCTTGGAATTGTTCTTGCTCTTCCTCCTCCGCAGCTTCCTCTGCCTCATCTTCTGCTGCCAAACCCTGTGTGCTGTCTTCCCAGCTTGCTTGGGTTCTGAAATACAAATCACATATTTTTTAAGTAAGCATTACAATTTGATATGTACAATTCGTAACATATGCCTGCTGATAACTTACTCTCACATTTCCAACAATGGTTTCAAAAAATCAAGATCCCCGGCATGGGCATATGGGGCTAATCTTTTTATAAAGCAAATAATAAATTAAAACCAAAAACTTTAGTAACTGCCTATAGGTCATTCATTTGCTAGGCTGCATAATTGATATGGATGGTGTTAAAACAACCGCTAAATATATTACCCATGACACCTACATAATTTGCCATGTGCTGGAGGATGTTGACAGGGCCATCTTTAATATTATTTAATATTATTTGGACCCTGGTCAAATATTATTTGCTGGCCCACACACACAGATTTACTTTCCTGCAGCCACAGGTTACAGGAAAGTAACTATATAAATTCCACCATCAACACAGATAGTGTTGACAGGGGATTCTCTCCTGCCAAACCATTGTGATCTCCTGGCAGGAGAAGCGGTCCCCACCAAGAAAACAGTGCACATTGTTAACACACACCCATTGGTTACAGAATATTTAAATAGGTGCAAGGCGCAAAGTGCTAAGCAGCATATATCAACCACTTACTTTTTGAAGAACGTTCTGTGGCTGATAAAGAGTCCCAGGTCTCATAATATATGCGAGCCACTTCCAACCATGCTCTCTCCTTCTTTGCATGATCTTTGTAACCTGGATCTCTGAGGTCATATATTGCTGGACGTTGTCTGACAATCCGAATAATTTCCTCATTGTCATGCACTTGTCGCTTATTTTTTCGAGCCCTAGGCATGCTTCCTGCTGTCTTTCACACTCACATCAATATAGGAAGTGATGTATTTGGGAGGAGCAGAGATCATGTGCTTCCGTAGACTTCCGTGGAAGTCGCAACAAAGTCGTGGTGTCAGACATGTACATACGACTGCATTGCGACTTAATACATTTCTATGGAGAACAAGTCGCACCGAAGACGGAACAAAGTAGTGCAAGAACCTTTTTTCGAGTCGCTGCGACTTGAGTCGCATCAATTAGAACGGGGACCATTGAAATACATGGGTTTTGACTTGTCATGCGACTTGACATGTGTCAAGTCGCAAAATAAGTCGCAGTAGTGGAAACAGAGCCTTAGACTTGAAAAGCAGTGGAGTGTGAATCTAAAAGTGGCCATGCCTATAGCGATTTCTAATCATTTTTAAGTCCAGGGAATTCATCTTCTAAAATATTCAGAGCCAAATTAATGTAGAGGCTATTGGAGCTGCAGCTGAAGGCCCCTACCCTATAATAGGCCTAGCTGCCTAAAAAGAACAGACCACACACGGAAAGCAATGGGTTGATGGAAAGAGACTCCCCCTGACCAGCCCTGCATTCCACACATACTGGCCGGGTGGTGTGATTAATACCGGACGCCAGAGGGGTCGTCCTTACGGAAGCCTGGTATTCGGCTTCCTGTGAAGCTGGACCCTTCCACCTCAACTCAAGGCGTACCATGTGTTTGCCGATGCAGGGATCCTACAGAAGCCTATATGACACATGTGCCATCTCTGATCTGATCCGTTTGCAGTGCGCTGTGCTGGGCCCCTTTCCACCTCCTTGTTATAGAACTGCAGCGATCAGCAGCTCTACTGAACTGGGAACAGCCATACAATTACTTATGCAAATGTACAGCTAGAAGGGGGTGTGGCCCGGTGACTCATGCCTTCATGCATGTCACTACTACATACCTGGGGGACCCAGGGAGCGCCATCGAGGCAAAGACTGATTCATAATAAGGAACTGGAGTTGGGGTGGGTCAGGGGTATCGTGAAAGAGTTGAGGATGGGGCAGACATCTATATGTTACAATTCACATTATAGATCAATAAAGAGGTGCAATATGCTGCAGTGCATATTAGAGTAAATAGAGAAAATTGAGTATTGTCCGTGATACTTTTTTTACTTGCACTAACATACAATTTTTCAGGACAAACTTTCGGGGTGTGTCCCCTTCTTCAAGGTCCAAGCAGTACTGATTCACAAATTTTTAAGCAGCATGTTAAAGAAGAGAAAAAAAAAAAAAAAGGAGAAAACCAAACACATACAAATCAATGGTAATAAAGATAGCAGCAGAGTTAGTGAGATAAGACAGAGGGAGAGCTATAGAATGCAGGGGGAGATACTAGTCACAGAGGGGTCGTAAAACTTTAGCATAATGTGTAAGGAAACCAATATCTAAATTCAGGCCGTTATTTTTCGTGTCAAAAAAGTATCATTCTTAGTTCAAAAGTTTTCCTTTCCTGGATAGTACTGAAATTCCCTTTAAGAACTAAAACATTGAGGTCTTCTATAGTGTGGTCCGGTTGTGAGAAATGATGTCCTACAGGTGTGCATAAACTGTCTTCTTCATGTTCTTTGATGGTATGTCTGTGCAAATTCATCCTCGCTTGCAACTTCTGTCCTGTTTCACCAACATAAGATCCTTTGCTGCATCTTTTGCATTGGATGAGGTACACAACATTACTGGAGGTACAGCTGTAATATCCCATGATATTGAAGGTCCCATTTGTGTGTGTAACACTTTTGGATAGGTTTATCTGGTTGCATAGTTTGCAGCGTTTTTTATTGCAGGGTTTGCTTCCATTATTTGTGACTTCATAATCAGAGTGAAGTTTCCTGCTGATTAGTTTGTGTCTGAGGGTGGGTGGTTGTCTGAAAGCCAATAATGGGGGTTGTTGGAATATTCCTTTCAGAGTTTCATCCTCTGTTATAATGGGTTGTAAATCTTTGATTATCTTTTTGATCCCTTCAAGAGCTGGGTTGTATGTGGTGACTAGAGGTACTCGGTTATTTGTTTTTTTCTCTGTGTATTGGAGGAGATTTTGTCTTTTGGGTTTTCAAGGCTGTGTTTATGCTGTTGTTGATGGTTTTGTCTTTGTAACCTTTCTTATGGAAGGAGTCTGCCAGTGTTCTGAGATGTTTATCTCTGTCTCCTGGGTCTGAACAAATTCGGTGGTATCTGATGGCCTGGCTGTGTATGATGGCCCATTTAGTGTGTTGGGGGTGAAAACTGGAACTATGAAGATAGCTGCATCGGTCAGTAGGTTTTCTGTATATCGACGTGTGAAGCTTGTCATCCCTGATGTATACTGTAGTGTCCAGGAAGTTGACATGTGTTTTCGAATAGTCCATTTTTAGTTTGATGGGTGAAAAGTGTTGATCAATGAGAAGAATTGGTTTAGATTTTCTTCACCTTCAGTCCATATCATGAATATATCATCAATATAGCGATAATAGCTCTATGGCTTTTCTTGTATGCTGTTCAGGAATTTGTCCTCCAGGTCAGCCATAAATAAGTTTGCATATTGGGGTGCCATTTTGCTTCCCATAGCAGTACCCATACACTGGAGATAGATGTCATTATTGAAAGTGAAGTAGTTGCGTGTAAGAATGAATTCAATGAGCTGTGTCACATCCTCAGCCGTGTATTTGTGGTTTGGTGAGGATGATAAGAATCTGTGACATGCCGCCAACCCATCCTTGTGAGGGATGTTACTGTACAGAGATTCTACATCCATAGTGACTAGAAGTGTATTTGGTGGTAATTGTTGTATATTGTTAAGCTTGTTCAGAAAATCAGTGGTGGCTTGCAGGAAACTCGCAGTGTTCATGACTAAAGGTTTCAACATGTTTTCTACAAGGCCTGAGATATGTTTGTTAAGTGTATTCATACCTTTTATAATGGGTCTGCCTGGATTTCCTGGCTTGTGAATCTTGGGCAGCATTTAGAAGTCTCCAATTTCTGGATTATCCGGAATCCCATTGTTAAGTTCTGAATGTAGGTGGCTTGGTATTGTCGCAATGAGACCTTCATAATCCAATTTTTTGTAGTAAGTAGTATTTGCCAGCTGCCTCTGGCCCTCTTGTATATATTTGTCTGTATCCATCACAACGACTGCTCCCCCTTTATCTGCTGGTTTGATGGTTATGGCCTGATTATTGTGCAGATCATGTACAGCTCTTCGCTCCAGTGGTGAAAGGTTGTATAATATTTTCTTTTGCTGGGTGGATATCAGGGATGTAACTCGCAGCCTGAAGCTGTCAATATAGGTATCCAGTTTGGGGTGGCGTCCTTGTGGAGGTGTGAAGTTGCTGTTCTTTTTCTTTTTGTCACCTCCTATTGTCCTAGGATTCCTTTCCTTACTGTGAAAATATTCTTTGAGTCTTATGCCGCGTACACACGAGCTGACTTTACGGCAGAGTTTGCCCGGCGGACTGGATTTCCTCAGACAATTCGATCGTGTGTGGGCTCCAGCGGACTTTGTTTTCTCAAAAGTTGGACGGACTTAGATTTGAAACATGTTTTAAATCAATCCGCGAAATCGAGTCCAGTCGAAAAGTCCGCTCATCTGTATGCTAGTTCGACGGACAAAAAGCCACGCTAGGGCAGCTATTGGCTACTGGCTATGAACTTCCTTGTTTTAGTCCGGTCGTACATCATTACGTACAAATTCGACGGACTTTGGTGGATTGTGTGTAGGCAAGTCCGTCGTAAAGTCTGTCAAAGTCTGCCGTAAAGTCCGCTCGTGTGTACGCGGCATTAGTCTCCTGAAGAATTCCTCCCATATCTGACCATACCTGTAAATTATCCAATTTGGTGGTTGGGCAGAATGTGAGGCCTTTGGAGAGGACTGTTGTTTCTGGTGTAGAAAGTTGATGATTTGACAAATTTATGATTCCGAGTTCCTCTGTTATATCTACATTTTCTGTAAAGTCAGCATTTACACAAGAGATACCTTGGGATTCTGGATCGGCTTCCAAGTTGCTGATAGCAGGAGTTATAGAAGTTGTGTTTGTTTTGTGTTGTTTAGGTTGTATCCAAAAGGTCTGCTCTTGGTGTAGCTTTTGGAGTTTTTTTTGCTTCCTGTCTTGGCAAGTTTTTGCAGTTGTCTTTTGTAAGGTTTCGATTTCCTTCTTAATTTGGTTGATGCTTATGGGGTCCAATGGTGTTGAGGTTTCAAACACCAACTGCTTTTGTTTCCGGATTGTTTCCCTTTTACCATAGAGTGTATGAATGAGGTTGTTCCTTAATGTTTCGCTGGTACGTCTGCAGAGTCCTTCTGCATAAGGAGAGTTCAGTGTATTTGCACAAGGATTTTTAATCCGGAGACCCTGTGGTATGAGATTCCTCTTTTTGCATCTTGAGAGAAAGAAGATGTCGCTGTTGACCTGTGTTTTCTTTGTGATCAGGTTGGTTAACTGCTTCTTTATGCGGCTATATGCAGGATCTTCCATCATACTTGATTTGATTGTAGCCGTATTAGTGCAATTGTGACAGAGAAAATTGAGTACTGTCCGTGATACTTTTTTTATTTGCACTAACATACAATTTTTCAGGACAAGCTTTCGGGGTATGTCCCCTTCTTCAAGGTCCAAGCAGTACTGATTCACAAATTTTTAAGCAGCATGTTAAAGAAGAAAAAAAAAGAAAACCAAACGCATACAAATCAATGGTAATAAAGATAGCAGCAGAGTTAGTGAGATAATTCAGAGGATGAAACTCTGAAAGGAATATTCCAACAACCCCCATTATTGGCTTTCAGACAACCACCCAACCTCAGACACAAACTAATCAGCAGGAAACTTCACTCTGATTATGAAGTCACAAATAATGGAAGCAAACCCTGCAATAAAAAACGCTGCAAACTATGCAACCAGATCAACCTATCCAAAAGTGTTACACACACAAATGGGACCTTCAATATCATGGGATCTTACAGCTGTACCTCCAGTAATGTTGTGTACCTCATCCAATGCAAAAGGTGCAGCAAAGGATCTTATGTTGGTGAAACAGGACAGAAGTTGCAAGCGAGGATGAATTTGCACAGACATACCATCAAAGAACATAAAGAAGACAGTTTATGCACACCTGTGGGACATCATTTCTCACAACCGGACCACACTATAGAAGACCTCAATGTTTTAGTTCTTAAAGGGAATTTCAGAACTATCCAGGAAAGGAAAACATTTGAACTAAGAATGATACTACTTTTTGACACGAAAAATAACGGCCTGAATTTAGATATTGTTTTCTTTACACATTATGCTAAAGTTTTACGACCCCTCTGTGACTAGTATCTCCCCCTGCATTCTATAGCTCTCCCTCTGTCTTATCTCACTAACTCTGCTGCTATCTTTATTACCATTGATTTGCATGTGTTTGGTTTTCTCCTTTTTTTTTTCTTCAACATGCTGCTTAAAAATGTGTGAATCAGTACTGCTTGGACCTTGAAGAAGGGGACATACCCCGAAAGCTTGTCCTGAAAAATTGTATGTTAGTGCAAATAAAAAAAGTATCACGGACAGTACTCAATTTTCTCTGTCACAATTGCACTAATACGGCTACAATCAAATCAAGAGTAAATAGACTAACAGGAGTACATTTTGTGTGCTCTGTGCACAGAAAAGCTACGGATTTCCTGCAACCTCTTTGCAGCCATTTGTTATCTACGTGCACTCCGGCAATTATAGCATGGCATTTCTTAAGGCGGGTTTGCCAATGATGACCACAGTGTTTAGTGCCTGGTTAATTAATGTATGTGAAAACAGCCACTACCAGTTTTTTCATCAGAAGCCTGTGTAGAAGGGTGACAACACAGGAGCATAGTTAGGAGACAGAAATAGGTTGTTTTCAGCCATTTGCAGCGCAACCTGCACATGTTGCATCTACCTCTATATTGTGTATACTATATATCATATCTATATCGATTTGTTTTAACAAAAAATGGTGTAACACAGTATTGTTCCACACTTTTACATTCAAATTAATATATCAAAATAGAATCTATCAGTTATAAATATAAACAAAATGTAATGTGTTGCAAACATGCATTTTTCCAACCACTTCAATCAGATACAGCTTGTCAAACTACTGAGAGAAATGGCCTTAGGAGTCTCTGTCTGCAAGGTACTTTAAGGCTCCATGTACACTAGAGCTCATAAACTGCAGTTTATTGGCGTTTGGGCTTTTTGTTTTAAAAGCCCATAAACTCCACTGTATGTTAGCCTATGCACACATGGATGTTTTTTAGCTTTAATGAGCAGTGGAGTTCATGGGCTTTTTTCTGAACGACAGAAATTCTCGTTCAAAGTGACATTTTTCACCGCCAAAAAAAGCCAAATGCTCATAAACGCGCGCTAATTAGTTCGGTGTTCTATTTTTTCAATGCATTGTGGGATTTTTGGAGTGTCCTCTGTATTTTTATTAAAAACACCCATAACGCTCATAAACGCTAGTACAAAACGCTGTTAAAAGCATGTTTTTCAACCAGCGTTTTCTGCCAGCAATCTGGCATCCAGAAAAGGCTTTTTTGAGCTTCAGGGTGCATGGAGCCTAAAGGAGAAGTCCAGCCAAAGCTCGTTTGGCTGTACATCTCCTATGGATCACATAGTGCAATTCCTTTTGCACTTCTGTGACCTGTTTTCAGCAGAGAGTGGGCTGAAGTCCACTCTCTGCTGACGTCACGGATTTCAGTCCAGGCACTGCATCATTCCGACAAAGTCTGAATCTGCCAGGTGCCTGGACTGACACCCGACTCAGCCTATCAGCGAGGCGCTGAGAGACTGAGCTGGCTGGCCCCGCCCCTCCACAGCCCAACGCTCCAATGAGTGAGGAGGAGGAAGAGCAGAGAGCTGTGACTGACAGTCTGCAGCTCTCTGCTCACGGAGCTCTGAAAAACGAGCGAGTAGAGTCGCCAGGGGATAGAT
This sequence comes from Aquarana catesbeiana, assembly GCF_042186555.1. Lineage (NCBI taxonomy): Eukaryota > Metazoa > Chordata > Amphibia > Anura > Ranidae > Aquarana > Aquarana catesbeiana. The sequence goes on along the minus strand of NC_133330.1, from coordinate 138,088,548 downwards.
GCAGCATCGGACCGATGCTGCATCCACTGAGGCAAGTATGATTCCGAAAAAAAAAAAAAATCTTTTTACTTCTCTTTTTAAGCCTTAACACAGACAGGGAGCACAGAATCTTTGCATCTAGCTTTTTAGCTTATGTAAATAAATAAGAGCAGCTGTCATGAAGAGTGCTGTGTAAAGCTGGCCATACCCTAGCCAGATTTCATTTAAAAAATAGTTTTTGTAATGTTTATATATTTTTCTAATGGTTAGTGGGGTCAAATCTACGTTCGTTCTTTACTGTAGTGATGAGAAAATTTGAAGGGGCAGGATGAAATTTTTTTTCTCAGACAAACAGATTTTGAACAGCTTATGTTTTCATTTGGGAAATTTCATCCATACAAAACTAAATTTTAAAAGCAAACTAAATTTTGAAGTACATGTGTACTTTCGAATAACATTCATCAAATCTCTGTTGGCATTCTCAAATGTACTGCTGAGATTTTTCTATGCCAGATAACATCAGCACATTACTTCTCTGGTCCACATACTGGCAGCATACTGGCAACATAGTGGTTACTCAGATGTACTTGTTTCATCTTTACAGGATCTTACTAGACTTGTTTCAGAGGTTCCAAAGTGAGGCAAAGGGATAAGAGATGCTGCTGGCTTTATGTGCCAGCAATGACAGGGAATTTCTCTGCTCCTCTGTCACCACCCACACATCTGCCCACAGCACCTTTAATTTGAAAAGCCTGCCTATCTACTGTATGTACAGTGCCTTGCAAAAGTATTCACCCCGTTGGCTTTTTACCTATTTTGTTACATTACAGCCTTTAGTTCAATGTTCAATGACGGAGGTTCACCTTCTAGCAGGACAATGACCCCAAACACACTGCTAAAGCAACACTTATGTGGTTTAAGGGGAAATATGTAAATGTGTTGGAATGGCCTAGTCAATGCCCAGACCTCAAACCAATAGAAAATCTGTGGTGAAACTTAAAGATTTCTGTTCAAAAGCGCAAACCATCCAACTTGAAGGAGCTGGAGCAGTTTTTTGCTAAGGAGGAATGGGCAAATATCCCAGTGGTAAGATGTGGCAAGCTCATAGAGACTTATCCAAATCGCAACTTGGAGCTGTGATAGGCGCAAAAGATGGCTCTACAAAGTATTGCCTTTAGGGGGGTGAATAGTTATGCACATTTACTTTTTCTGTTGTTTTGTCCTATTTGTTTGCTTCACAATAAAAAAAAAAAAGTCTTCAAACTTGTGGGCATGTTCTGTAAATTTAAGTGATGCAAATTCTCAAACAATCCATGTTAATTCCAGTTTGTGAGGCAACAAAACACGAAAAATGCCAAGTGAATATTTTTGCAAAGCACTGTAGGAAGGCACTTCTTGGGATATTTAGTATTAGCTTTATGTAATTTAGGAAATTACATAGTTTTCCCTGCAAACCCCTCTTATGGGCTGGCGCAAAGATTTTTTGGTGCCCTGTGATGATGCCACAGAGCAGAAGAGCAGGAGGTGCCACAGAGCAGAGGGAAGGATGATATGGTGCTATATTTGATATGTACAGTATCTGGAGTTCAGCTTTAAAAATTATTATGCGTAACTTTCCCCTTGTTTGTATGCTAATCATATTCATATGCTAATAACCGTGTATATTTGTAGGTGGTGTTTCGAGCTGGTGAAGGAGCTTTGCAGGTACTACCACCCCTGGTAGATGTTATCCCCGAGGCTCGCTTAAACTTAGTGATTTACTACCTTCGGCAAGGTAATTTTTGATCTTTAAAAATGTATACACAAATACAGAATATTCAAGTACCTTCTAGTCTTTGGAGTAGGCATTGGCAAGAAATGGTCAGAACAGGACACTGGTAAAAGTATAAGAAAAAAATTGGCTAATCTAATATCTTTTGCGCCTAGTTTCAGTACACCAAGTATTAAGACATAAAATGTGCTTTATTTTCTGGGCACAAAGAACAAAAAATCTTAATGGTAGAATAATTAGTTGTACATTTTTTACATCTTTAAGTATGGGCATACATTAAACATAGCCAAAAATGTTTCTAGGGTAACAACAGAACTGTATGCACGCAACTGTGTTTGTTTTAAAATGTGTCTGTAAATAGCAGTTCCAGACTTGGCCCAGGCTATGCATGGGTTCTTAACGTCTGCCCAAATCTAGGTTAAGCCCCACCCATGTGATTTAACTGTTGAATGACAAGGTCATCACATAAATGAGAATGGTTTAATTTTGACATCAACCTGGTTTAATTTTGTCTTTAACAGAATTCTAGGCCCTATGTAAAGCCTAGGATACAAGGGACACACAGACATATAGACTGATTTGAACACTACCACTTAAAAGCTGATTTCAAAAGAAAAGCAGATACCACTATCTGTGGTAACACTACAGTGTTTACACCACACTGCACCCTGCATTTTACCTGTCATTCAAAATCAGCAGAGTGGTGTGTGGGGCCTGCAGTGTTCCACCTAGTTTTCCCTACTTAATGCTACTGAAAACGCTGTGTGAATGGTGGAGTGAGAGGCAATAGACATTTCCACTAGTACACCTGTCTTGTAGAGGAATTGTCCTTTATTTAGACATCAGTGAAAAGCATATTGCCAACCAGTATTTGGACTGCACATGGACCCTTTTTCAAAGCACAATAATATATACAGTGTCTTGAAAAAGTATTCATACCCTGTGCAATTTTCCATATTTTGTCATGTTACAACCAAAAACGTAAATGTATTTTATTGGGATTTTATGTGATAGACCAACACAAAGTGGCACATAATTGTGAAGTGGAAGGAAAATGATAAATGGTTTTAAAATTTTTTTACACAGAAATATCTGAAAAGTGTGGTGTGCATTTGTATTCGGCACCCCTGAGTCCATACTTTGTAGAACCATCTTTTGCTGCAATTACAGCTGCAAGTCTTTTTGGGTATGTCTACCAGTTTTGCAAATCTAGAGCGCAACATTTTTGCAAAATCACTCAAGCTCTGTCAGATTGGATGAACAACATCTGTGAACAGCAATTTTCAAGTCTTGCCACAAATTATCAATTGGATTTAGGTCTGGACTTTGGTCATTTCTAACACATGAATATGCTTTTGCTATAAAACATTCCATTGTAGCTCTGGCTGTATGTTTAGGGTCCTTATCCTGCTAGAAGGTGAACCTCCCTCCCCAGTTTCAAGTCTTTGCAGACTTTAACAAGTTTTCTTCTAATGCCGCGTACACACGAGCGGAATGTCAGACAGAAAAAGTCAGACGGAAGCTTTTCATCGTATATTCCGATCGTGCGTATGCCTCATCGGCCTATTTTTTTTTTTTCTAAAATTCTGATGGACCTAGAAATGGAACATGTTTTAAATATTTCCGCCGGAACCAATTCCTATCTGGAAAACCGCTCGTCTGTATGCTTTTCCGACGGACCAAAAACGACGCATGCTCTGAAGCAAGTACGAGACGGAAGCTATTGGCTACTGGCTAATGAACCTCCTTTTTCTAGTCCCGTTGTACTTGCTATACGTCACCGCGTTCTTGACGATCGGACTTTGGTGTGATCGTGTGTACGCAAGACAGTTTCAGCGGAATTCCATCGGAAAAACCTTCAGAGTTTATTCCGATGGGAAAACCAGTCGTGTGTACACGGCATTAGAATGCCCTTTATTTGGCTCCATCCTTCCTCCAATCAACTCTGACCAGCTTCCCTTTCCCTGCTGAAGAAAAGCATCCCTACAACATGATGCTGCCACCACTATGTTTCATGGTGGGGATGGTGTGTTCAGGGTGATGTGCAGTGTTATTTTTCCGCCACACATAGCATTTTGCTTTTAGGCCAAAAAGTTCAATTTTGGTCTCATCAGACCAGAGCAACTTCTTCCACATGTTATCTGTGTCCCTCACATGGCTTCTCGCAAACTGCAAACGGGGCTTCTTATGCCTTTCTGACAACAATGGCTTACTTCTTGCCACTCTTTCATAAAGGCCAGATTTGTGGAGTACGCGACAAATAGATTCCCCCATCTGAGCTGTGGATCTCTGCAGCTCCTCCAGAGTTATCATGGGCCTCTTGGCTACTTCTCTGATTAATGCTCTCCTTGCTCGGCCTGTCAGTTTAGGTTGACGGACATGTCTTGGTAGGTTTGCAGTTGTGCCATACTCTTTCCATTTTCGGATGATGGATTGAACAGTGCTCCGTGAGATGTTCAAACCTTGGGATATTTTTCCTTTAACCTAATCCTGCTTTGAACTTCTCCACAACTTTATCCCTGACCTGTCTGGTGTGTTCCTTGGCCTTTATGATGCTGTTTGTTCACTAAGGTTCTCTAGCAAATCTCTGAGGGTTTCACAGAACATCTGTATTTATTTGGAGATTCAAATACACACAGGTGGACTCTATTTACGAATTGGGTGACTTCTGAAGGCAATTGGTTCCACTAGTTGGGGGTATCAGAGAAAAGAGGGCTGAATACAAATGCATGCCACAGTTTTCAGATATTTATTTGTAAAAAATTTGAAAACCATTTATCGTTTTTCTTCCACTTCACAAAAATGTGCCACTTTGTGTTGGTTTATCACAAACAAATTCCAATAAAATACATTTACGTTTTTGGTTGTAATATGACAAAATGTGGATAATATCAAGGGGTATGAATAGTTTTTCAAGGCACTGTATGTGAGAACATCAGTGAAGAGAAAAAAAAAAACACCCCAAACTGTGATGAAATAGTGGCATCACATTCTGGCCTAATAAAACAGTAATAAGGTTTAACCTCCCTGGCAGTAATCCCGAGTGTGGCTCAGGGTTAGTTTTCAGCAGCAAAAGCAGTAGCCCAGAGCCAGGCTTGGGATTACACCGCAGTATCCACGTACAGGTACTTACTTTGTCCCTAAGATCCCACGATGTACTGCTGCTGTGTCCTCTGGCTGGATCTTCTGCCTGATGCCTCTGTGTTCCAGGTTCTGTTCCCTGTGAGCGTAGCAAAGCATTGGGGTGCAACCGGCGGCAAATTCAAAAAGTACAAAACATAACGCACACACACAATACATTGTAATCTGTTAGGATTACATTACTGTATAAAATCATTTGACCTTAGTTTTGTCTCTAGTGCTTTGTCCAGTGCCCTGCCTGCACTTTTACCATTCTATCTACCTGGAAACTTGAACGTCCATGTCATCCAAAAAGCATCCCTCTATATCAAGAGGTTTTAGACCAGCTAGAAAACAGCGATAGTGAATTAGAATCACTTGAAGAATTGAGCGATAGTGATTTGTGGGGAAATTTGTCATCAGACACTGAAAGTAAGGACAGTGACGATTCTGCGACTGAACTCAGTGATGTGCGAACTTGGTGCTCTATTGACTGTGGTGCAGATCATGCAGCTTCCCCAAGATTCCCATTTACTGCAGCATCTGGTATGAAAGTAGACGTTGAAGAGGACAACCCCTTGGCATACTTACAACTTCTTCTGACCAATGAGGTTATTGAAAAAATAGTTACTGAGACAAACCGGTACCAAGAGCAACAATTGGCTACTACACATCGGAAGTTTCCAAGAAGCAGAAAGTGGGAACCAGTGACCAAAGTTGACATTTTGGAAATTTCTGGGCCTATTAATACTAGAGGTTGCCACCCCATTCTTTGGCACGATCATGTCAGAGTACAGATTTTCCCTGATTATGATATATTTACACTTTGAAAACAACAAATTTGATGAAACTACTCATCCTGCACCAAAACTAAAGAAAATTTGGGAAGTATCTCAAATGATTCTAAAGAATTTCTAACGGAGCTATGTGACAGAAAGAGACATCAGCATACAAGGGAAGGCTCAGCTGGGTACAATATATTGCATCAAAGAGAACGCGATTTGGCATAAAATCCTACATGCTATGTGAATCGTCAACTGGCTACATTTGGTATTCAGTCCTATACACTGGAAAAGGAACAAAATTAAATCTAAAATACAGCAACTATGGAATGGCAACATCTCCCATTCTTTCACTCATTAAGCCATTGCTAAATCAGTTTGGCAATAGGAAGCTGAAGACTGGAGAAATGGTTGCCTGGCAGAAAGGCAAAATGATGGTACTGCGATGGTGTGACAAGAAAGATGTGTGCCTAATGAGTACAGTTCATTATACCTCCTCCGTTATGGTATGCACAAAAGGTGGGAAAGAAATCATGAAGCCACAAGTAGTAATAGACTACATTAACACCATGGGAGGTGTCGACAGCCGACCAAGCAATGACATTCTACCCAGCAATGAGGAAATGACAAAAAGAAGTACTACAAGCTCTTCAGGCATCATCTTGAGCAATGCTTGTGGAATGCCTACATTCTGCTAAAAAAAAAAAAAAGTGACAGGCCTGTGATTCATTCTGACTTCATTTGGAAAGTTGCCAAATGGATCTTTGTGAACCACCAAACACCATCAATGGCTGTGGACGTCGTGCTGTTGGCGTTGGCAACCTGGAACGCATGACTGGTCATCACTTCATGGACTACATCCCACCAACCAAGAAAAAGTTAGCACCTACAAGGATGTACGTGGTTTGTTGCTCGAAGCAAAATGACAGTGGAAAGAAAATCAGAAAGGAAACCAGGTTCCATTGTCTGAATTGTGACGTCGGACTTGGTGCAGTCCCATGTTTCAAAGTGTATCATACCTGGGATGTTTACTAAACCAATATGCAGTGTCTAGTATTACAGTGACTAGTAATATTTCACCCTTGTTTAGACAAATTACAGTATTTTTGATTTGATTACATTATTGAAGAAAATGTATTATATTCATTTTTTTTATAATTATTTATTATATTATAATTTATGATTTTGTGTTTCAAAATTTATTATACCGGGATGTCTACTAGACTCTTGTTCGGACAGATTTAAGTGAGTTATTCCTAAGAATTACAGACCTACAATATAAAACAACAAATTTCCATGCCAAACAATGTACTGCTTTGACATTAAAAAAAATCAGACATAATCAGACCGCCAGGGAGGTTAAAAAGGTATTCGATAAGAATGTCGAAGCATCTGGAAATGGTTACCAATAGAAAAATGTTCTGTCATGTTCTGTGGGCAAATCTTATAGGATGTGCCCACAGCTCCATCAAGGATCATTTAAAGAGACCCTGTCCAAACCATTCTTTTCAACAACATTTTTCCCATACTAATATATGCGCATTTAACATATTTTTTTAGACAAGTAATTTACCTGTAGTGCCATCTTGGATGTGTTGGCAGATTTAGAGCTGTCACTCAGGTATTCACCTTTAGGGACTGAGGTGTTAGCAAATATGGTAGTTGGAAACTCTCAAAAGATGAGATGGCTTTAATATGCAACAAGAGAGCAGGGTATGCTTCCTGAAGTAGCCAATATTGCTAACACATTCAGAGGCACATTGTGAATTAAAAAAAAAATGCTTTTTGGATAAAATATATGCTGCAAGTAAGCATTTAAAAAAGTTATTTTTTGTGCTTTTTGCCTGCATATTTTTTTTTTTTTTTTTTAGTAAATTACATGGTCTCAAGAAAATTTAATTTACCTATTTTTGGTAACCATTTTCTGCATATAACTTCTATTTCAGATGTTGTTATCCCATATATTTGCTGAATATTTTTTGTTTTTAGACAGGAAAGTGATGTTGCAATGACATCACACTTGAGAGTGGTGGTGTTTTTTTCTCCACTACTGTTTTGAAACTATATAAGCAATGTATGTTCTCATATACAGTGAGGAAAATAATTATTTGATCCCCTGCAGATTTTGTAAGTTTTCCCACTTACAAAGAAATAAGGGGTCTATAATTTTTATCATAAGTGTATTTTAAAATGATAGGGACAGAATAGCAGCCAAAAATCCAGAAAAAGCACATGATACAAATGTTATAAACTGAGTTGCAGTTCAGTGAGTAAAATAAGTATTTGATCCCCAACCAAAACATGACTTAGTACTTGGTGGAGAAACCCTTGTTGGCAAGCACGGCAGTAAGACATTTCTTGTAGTTGGTTACCAGGTTTGCTCACATCTCAGGAAGATGAGATGTGAGCAAACAAAATGTTTCTTGGCTGTCGCTCGGCAGCCCCCTCCATAAATTTTCTATAGGAATAAGGTCTGGAAACTGGCTTAGCCACTCCATGACCTTAATGTGCTGCTTCCTGAGTGTTGCCACGTACACACGGTCGGACTTTTCGAACGGACTTGTCCGACGGACCAAATCCGGCAGACAATCCGATCGTATGTGGGCTTCATCAGACCTTCAGCGGCCTTTGCAGTCACAAATATGACTGACTTTAGATTTGGAACATGCTTCAAATCTTTACGTCGTAACTCCGCCGGACCCAGAAATCCACTCGTCTGTATGCTAGTCCGACGGACAAAAACCCACGCTAGGGCAGCTATTGGCCACTGGCTATCAACTTCCTTATTTTAGTCCGGTGTACGTCATCACGTACGAATCCATCGGACTTTGGTGTGATCGTGTGTAGGCAAGTCCGGTAGTTAGAAAGTCTGTTGAAAGTCCGCCAAAAGTCTGTCGAAAGTCTGTCGGACTTTTGTAGCTGAAAAGTCCAACTGTGTGTACGCAGCATTACTCCTTTGTTGCTTTGGCGGTATGTTTTGAGTCATTGTCATGCTAGAAGACCCATCCTTGGTGTTCTGGCTGAGGGAAAATGTTTCTCATCTGAGATTTTACAATACGTGACTGAATTTAAACCTCTAGAGATAAGTGGAGTAAATAGTAGCACTCAAATAAATAAAAAATTAAAAAAAGAAAATGTGCTAATGAAAGCAATGATCAATCTAAATGAACAGTAAAAGAATATATGTGTGAATATTGACAATAATACCCTCATTAAAAATCAGTCACAATATGAATGTGATCTGACCAAAAAGTTATTGGTGAACACTGTGAGCAAACACATCCTATCACATAATGTTCAAAGCAACACCCTGTGACAGATGTGAAAATAATGAATAAAGTGTTGACATAAAGTTCATAAATTATGAATATTCCGATGAATGGTCTGAAAAAATCTATAAATGAAAACTCTTGGTTGTTCTTTGTGATCTTTCACCACACCTCAGTGTTTGTGCACTCCCCCTTAAAGATTTGCACTCACCAGCTACAATTGCCTCCCACTCTCGTGTTTGGCATAACTCGCCTCAAACCACACTTATTGGGGGTTAAAATGTGATCTCCAGATTTTAAACGTGATCTCCAAATAGCGAGCGTAAATGCAACAAATCCTTTTCCTCGAAGTGATTGCTCCACATGAAAATGAAAAAATGCTCCAAATAGTGTGATAAAGTACAGCAAATTTATTACAAATTCAAACAATCGCACACCATTGCACTCACATGTGTAAAAACCAAAGCAGGCCAAAGAAAAAACACTCCAAAGGAAATCTTCTAGTTAAATATATTTATTGAGTTTTTAGAAAGAAAGAAAAAAGAATAAAAGAATATAATACATGGATACATATCACATATTTCCAGAAGCTTTACAGTATAATATTATACATAGAACCGTCTTACAACTGTTATTATGTTATACACATTTTAAGTATGGCATAGAAATAAAGGAAAACATAAAATGATTTGGCTAGGTATAGTTGTCTAGTTGTAAGATGAGCAATAGAAAAAGTATGAAAAGAATATGTATCTCATATATTCAAACAGTATATACCCTAGAAAATATTACACAACAAAAAAAAGAAAAGGGGGGGGAGACAAGAAAGAGAGAAGGAAAGGGAAACCTGGGGTGGCGTCCTGGCTCATGGCATATATACAATTAAATTTAGTGAATATATTATATAACCTAGTGTGGTAATAACAAAGATTGGTCAAAGTCAGCAGGAAAGTAGTGTTTCACCCATGGTTGCCATATCTTATTAAATAGATCAATTTTATTATCTTCAATAGCTGTCATCTTTGCTTGTATGAGTGCTTTATTCATTCTGTGTTTAGCTTCGTTCACGATTAGAGTTTGAGACTTCCATGCCTTGGCAATGGTTTGTTTGGCTGCAGTACTTAGTTGGATAAATAAAAGAAATTGAGTGTGAGTGAGCATGGTAGGTTTTAGGTTTAGAATAGCCATGGTGGGATCTGGAGGAATTGTGATTTCCAAGGCTTTAGAGGCCATAAGAAATATGTTATTCCAGAATATTTTAACAACAGGACATTGCCATCATATGTGATAATGTGTACCAGGCATGTCGCAACCTCTAAAACAATTAGGAGGATATGAGGGAGCGAATTTAGCTATTCTAGCTGGTACCATGTACCATCGCATTAAAACTTTATAATTGGTTTCTACAGCAAAACAGTTAGGAGAGGAAGTTTTGGTGGCTAACCATATATTAGACCAATCTTTATCATCCAGTTTTTGATTAATATCCTGTGCCCATTTAATAGCATATGAGGGTAGAGTTTATCCTGAAGTCACATTACATTGGTGATATAATAGTGAGATAAGACCTCTGATGTGCGGGTCGCTCATACAGATACGTTCAATTTGAGTCATTTGATTGAGAGTAGAACCTGTATTAAGTAGTGGTTCATAAAAATTTTTCTTTTCAAATATTTTATTGGTAATTAACAAGCGGCTGTTCCATACATTACATTGGAGATCGCAGGGTAGCATAAGACAGTGCTTTTCATTGTCATAGATTACATCATTAACAAAATGGAATATAGTGGATTATACCAACAAGTGAATACTCAGTCAAATCGTGAGTTTAAACGGATAAGGTTGGGTAGCTAGAAAATTAGAGGGAACTGGGTCCCCAAAATAAGTATGTAAAGGTGCCGGGTTTCTCCCCAAAAAACAAACATGGGAGTCACCAGGACCATTGTTTAAGACCGAGTACAATACCAATAGGTATTAATGGTAGAAGAGGGGAGAAAGAGAGGAAAGAAGAAAAAAAAGGGGGGGAAGGGGAGAGTAAAAGTAGATAGAGAAGAGAGGAGCGAGGGAGTGTGTGGGTCAGCCGGGTCGCACGGGCAGAGGTGTGGTATCGTTGTCTCTGGTTTAGGACCGAATAGATTCAGTGTCCCAACAAATGTTCATCAATACCAGCCGGGAGGAAGTGATCCATCCATGGTTGCCAGATTCTGACATGTTGGGGGACCTTATCCAAAATTTTCGCCTCGATCTTGCTATGTACCATTGCTTGTGTAATCCGGTTTTTAGTTTCGGTTATACTGAGCGTGGGTGTTTTCCAAGCCTTAGCGATTGTTTGCTTAGCTGCGGTGAATAGCTGGAGGAGGAGGCGAAGCTGTGCTCTTGTGTAGTCCTGGGGAATTAAACTGAGCAGGGCTATCGTTGGGCTGGGTTTTAGGGTGACTTGGTGTAGGGTGGACGCCATTTGGAATATAGTTTCCCAAAAGCGTTGCACCAGTGGACATGTCCACCAGATGTGTAGATGTGTACCTCTATCGCTACATCCCCTAAAACAGTTTGGGGAAAATTCAGGTAAGAATTTAGCAATTCTAGCCGGGACTAGGTACCACCGCATCAACACCTTGTAGTTTGCCTCTGAGGCAATCACGTTTTGGGAAGAATTTTTTGTGTTGGTCCAGATAGTCACCCAGTCCTCCGCTTCAATATTAATATCTAGATCATTTGACCATCTCTGCGCATACGCGGGAAGGCGCGAGGATGGTGTAGTGAAATGTGCGTAAAGTCGGGAGATAATGCCTGGAGCGTGCGGGTCCGAGTCACACATAGTCTCGTACTCTGTCAAAGTATCCAATCCAGAGAGAGATTTTATTATTGATTGAGTGAAGTGCGCAATTTGGAGATAACGGAAGCATTCTCTGTTGGGGAGTTGTGTTTGTGCTTGGATACTGGCAAATGATTTAATAGCGTCTGTATTGACTATATCACATATGCGAGTCAGGCCCGCCCGCCCCCAGGACTGAAATGATAATGGTTCAGTATAGGCTGGGTAGAATTGTGGGTGACCCAGAAATGACAAGAGGGGGGAGTGCGGGGAAATCAGTTTGAAGGGTGTTTTCAGTTTATCCCAAAGTCTGAGAGTGTGTTGTGTGATTGGGTTAGATATGGGACCACGTGATGCTGGGGAAAGCCATAGCAAATTAGTTATGGTAAGCGGGAATGAGTCAATAGCTTCAAGGCTAACCCAGAGTGGTATTTCGAGTTTCGAGTGGTAGAGAGCCGTCTGGGCCAGCCTTGCAGCTTGGTAGTAGTGTTGAAATTTTGGGATGCCAAGGCCTCCATTGGGCTTGCTACGTAGAAGAACGGATCTAGCCACTCTGGGTCTTGTAGAGCCCCAGATAAATTTAAAAACTTTACTTTGTATGATCCTATGGTAATATGAAGGGACTGTGACAGGGAGAACTCTGTATAGGTATAATAATTTCGGAAGCAAAGACATCTTAACAGCCGCAATGCGGCCGAGCCAGGAGATACATAAGGGTAACCAAAGGTTAAGGAGGGAAGTTATTTGGGTTAGCATTGGGAGGTAATTGTTTTGGAACAAGTGCGATGGGTCACTCGTCAGTTTAATCCCTAAATAGGGAATAGATGTAGTGGACCATTGAAAAGGGAAGTTTTGGCGTAACTTAACTAAGTCAGCTTGCGGCAAAGACACATCAAGAGCCCTCGATTTAGTTTGGTTGATTTCGAGCCCCGAGACCCTGGCAAATCTATCTAGGGTGTGCAATAGGATCGGGATGGTAGTATGGGGAGATGTGATGAACATGAGAGCATCATCAGCAAAGAGGCAAAGTTTATGTGAGGTAGAGGCAATCTCCAAGCCCCGAATATCAGGGTTACTCCTTATCAGGGCAGCTAAAGGTTCAATCACGAGTGCAAATAAAATGGGGGATAAAGGACAACCTTGCCTAGTTCCTCGTAAAATGGGAAAGGGGTCTGAACGGAAGCCTGAGTAATGCACGTATGCTTGTGGTTGATTGTACAGTGCGTTGACCCACCCCAGAAAATGTGGGCCGAAGCCCCAACGTTGGAGAATATTGAAATAGGTAGGGCCAGGAGACAGTATCGAAAGCTTTCCGGATATCTAAAGAAAGGAGATGCATCGGGATTTTACGGGAGCGGGCTAAATGTTGGAGGAGAATTACTCGGCGAATGTTGTCACTCGCCTGTCGTTTAGGAATAAAACCTACTTGGTCTTTATGAATCAATCCTCCAATTATAGGGTTGAGACGTAAGGCTAAAATTTTGGCTAGAATCTTGATGTCGACATTTAAGAGTGAAATTGGTCTGTAGTTAGACCACGAGGTGGTGTCCGTGTTTGGTTTCGGGATCATCGATATAAGTGCCGTCAATGTGTCTCTGCCGAAGGAGTGTTGTTTAAGTATAGCGTTAAAGGAGTTGGTAAGGAGGGGGGCTAATTCAGTTGCAAATTTTTTATAATAAAGGCTCGGTAGACCGTCCGGGCCTGGACGTTTTTGTGGTTTGAGTGACTTGATGGCTGATAAGACTTCCTCCGTGGTGATCGTGCTCTCCATAAGTTCACGATTAGCATTAGATAATGTAGGAATAGGAAGATTGCTAAAAAGCTTTTCCGCTTGATTCGGCGAAAATGCCGTTTTAGGCTCGTACAAGTTTGCTAGTTGTTTACGGAATTCAGCGAGAATTTTAACCGGATTACTAGTCACATTATCTTTAGACAGTCTAAGTCTGATAGGGACACGAACACGGTCCGGCCTACGAAGGCGTAAGGCCAGATATGTGTCAGGTTTGTTGGCTTTGGTGTAGATCGTGTGACTAGACCTGCGGATAGTCTTATCAGCCGCTTCAGCCAAAAGTAGGTCAAGTTCGAGTTTAGTCTTTTCTAGAGTTATTTTATGGGCTTCAGTTGGGTTAGTTTGAAATTGTAGGAAGTGGTTCTGGTATTCTGATTCAATATTCTGATATCGGGAGTGGCATTGTGAGTTAGGTAATCTTTGAGAGCTGTCTGGATATCTAAGCAGTATGATTGGTTGGTTAGGAGGGAGTCATTCATGGACCACCACCTTTGAGAGGCCTGTGGTATTAAAGAAGATACTGTAGTGATAACAGCACAGTGGTCTGTCCATGTGATTGGGTGGATATGTGAATGGAGAAGGAGCGGGGCGGATGCTATAGGAATAAAAATGTGGTCAATTCTAGAGAAAGATTTATGGGGGTGTGAATAGAACGTAAAATTTTTCTTAGTGGGGTTGGATTCTCTCCATGTGTCTAAAAGGGAGGCCTTAAGTATTTGTTTGCGGAATTGGATAGAGGGGGTGTGATGTTCAGGGGCATAGGGGGATTTATCAGTAGTTGGAGTCACCACATAGGAACAGGGTTCCTTTACAGTGGGTTTTCACTATTTGTAATAAATGTGAGAAAAAGGGGTTTGGGTTTGAGTTTGGGGCGTAATAAGAAACAAAAGTTGTTGTAACATCTTGCAACAGACCTACAAGAAGCAGGTAACGACCCTCCGGATCTTTTATTTCAGTTAAGGGGGTGATTGGTGTGGTGTGATGAAAAGCTAGAAGGACCCCTCGATGTTTAGTGTCTGCTGAGGTGGTAAAAACTTGTGGATATTTAGGGCTAAAGAAGTTGGGGGTGTGGCGCTTTGAATAATGGGTTTCCTGAAGAGCCACTACGTTGGCTTTTAGGGATGCGAACGTTTGAAAGGCTTTGACCCGCTTATGTGGAGAGTTGAGCCCATTAACGTTTAGGGTAAGTATATTAAGTGGTGCCATGGTTAGGTATGTGGAGAATTATTAGCATGGGATACCGAGCCCGTGCGAGCCGACCGACAAAGGAAATGGAGAAGGGTAGAGGGAGAGAGTTTAAGAGAAGAGAAAGAAAGAGAATAAAAGAAGGGGGAGAGGGCATATGGTGTAGGGTACGCCACCGATATCGCCCCCTATCAGGGAGACAAACGGTCAGTGACGCCCGACCAGTAAGTGCGCCATCTCTGCGATCAGAAGACCAATCAGAGAGAGGGTGCACCATAGAGAGGGAGCGCAATGACAGCTCCCCGCCGCAATCGGGATTAATCAAAACAGTTTAAAGTCAAAGCCCACAATGTTGTAACATATATTAAGGCATAAACCCAACACAGAACATGAAGGAGGGGGGGGGAATTGGGAATGGAGGGAGGGGGGAGGGGGGAGGGGAGAGGGGAAAGGGGAAAGGGGGAAGGGGGGGAATAAGGGAAGTAAGGGAATTGGGACATACAATATAATCAGTCATTTTTTCTCTTTTCTCTACCCCTGACATGACTTGTATCCAGGGTAAAGTCTCGTGGAATTATGATTGCTATATTATGATGGTATAGGGGTAGGAATGGCAGGATACTAGGGTTAACCTGGCACACTTTGTGTATGCCAGTTTAAGCGTATGAGCCATAATACAGTATGTGTATATATTATACATTATACAGGCAGGTAGAAATATAGTGTTAAGGTTAAACATTTCAATTCAACAAAAAGAAAAAACAAAAAGAAAAGGACAAAAAAAACCCTAAAGAAAACCTTTGTAAAAGGTAAAGTAACTGAACCTGAATAGGCCTTAAAAGGCCTAGAAGCCCTGCAGAGAAGGCTTGCAGGAAGCTGTATCAGTTCCTAAACCAACCGATGTCGTCCAGCAGCTTCTGGTCACTGAAGCGTTCTATGCGAAGAGAGTCATGGAAGATGCAACCGAGGAGCTGAATGCTGGAAGAGACAAGGGGAGAAAAAAGAATATATGTCTGTCAAGCTTTCAGCGGAGGGCTTGAGATTTCGGGCTGGGGTGGTAGTTTCCAGATGATCGTGCTGGGGTCCCTTTCCGGATGGACTGTGGATCGGGGTTATTCCTCTTCGGGGTCGTGGTGTATGGCTGGGAGGTTGATCTGGCTGGTGTGCGAGGCAGAGACGTTTCAGGTTGACGCGTCTGGGGCGACAGGTGCAGAGATTCTAGCAAGCGTTGCAGCAACTCAGGGGTGGTGCAGGTATGTTGTTGTCCTTGATAGGAGAATTGCAAGGCAAATGGGAATCTCCATGTGTACTTGAGTTGGTGCTGTTGTAATATTTGCAGCTGCGGTTTCATAGCACGCCGTTTAGCGATAGTGAGGGGTGCCAAGTCCGTGAACAGTTGGTAGTCGTGATTCTGAAACTGAAGGGAGTTCTTATTCCGTGCTGCTGTTAGTAGTTGTTCCTTCGTGCGGAAAAAGTGTAGTTTGACTATGATATCTCGCGGTGGCCCGTCTGCTTGACGGCGGGTTAGTGCCCTGTGAATTCTGTCAAACTCCAGACGTTCGATGGGTATGGAGGGTTCAAGTTCTTGGAATAAAGCAGTGGTAAATGATTGTAGATCATCAATCGCCTCCGGTATACCCCTGAGACGCAAATTGGACCTGCGAGAGCGGTTTTCTGCGTCTTCCAGACGCGATAACAACATAGCATTTTCCTCACGGAGGGCAATATGTTCATGGGCCTGTTCCTGCAATGTGAGTTCCATGTCGTCGACCCTGGTCTCAAGGTCTGCTGTGCGTTGGCCTATTTCACGGATCTCTCGTGTCAAATTGTTAGTGATTTGATCTGAGGTTGTTTTCAGCGCCTTATGGAGCATGGTTTCCATCAGTCTTATGAAAGCTGTCTGTGACATACCTGCTTGCGGTAAGGGGGGGGAGCCGCCTGAATTAGATTGCATGTCTGTCTCGTCTTCACTCTCCAGCATCTCTGAGTGTGCAGGAGAGGACGCTGCTTGATCAGCCAGGGCTCGGGCCTTCGCCGCCATCTTGGAAGAAGCGCGGGCCAGCGCTTCTTTTATGGGTTTCGGCTTTGTTTTGCCGCGATGACCCGTGAGTACCATACCGGAGGAGGCACTGATGTCCGGGGGAGGTAATCCCTGGAAAACGGGAGCCGGATCGCTGCGTTAAAGATGCTTTATGGTCCCGAGTGTGCGGCGGGGAGTGCGGAGCTTCACAGGGAGACGTCCGCCATGTAAAGCCTCGCGCATGCGCCCCGGTTCATAAAAATTTTTAATCTGTAGATAGCGAAATATTTCTTTTTTAGGTAAAGCGTAAGTTTCACATAATACAGGAAAGGCATGAATATTAGATGAGGATGATAGATTATATAAACGGGTAAGATTTACCGTGGACCATGCAGAGAATGATCTTGGAAATTTCCAAGCAGGATGAAAGGCTGGATTATGGAGAAATGAAAGCAGAGGATTATGTGGAGATATAAGATTATGTTTGAATTTATCCCAAATAGTCAAGGTATGTTTTGTTATTGGATTAGTAAGGTGGATCCTATCAGCAGGGTTTAGCCATAAAATATTTGCCACTGAGATAGGATCACTGTCTACCGATTCAACAGCAACCCAAAGGGGTGTTTCAACCATAGCGTGATATTTGGGTAGAAGTGCAATTTGCGCAGCATTATAATAAGAAGAAAAATTGGGTATCCCCAAACCCCCATTCAGTTTATTCAAATACAATGTAGATTTAGATATGCAAGGTTTGGTGTTATCCCAAATAAATGATATAACTCTACGTTGAGTAAGTCTTGGCAAATAGGATGGTATTGGTATTGGAAGTACCCTAAATAAATATAGAAAATTTGGTAGTATTGACATCTTAATAGCGTTAATCCTTCCCAACCAGGATAACGGAAGAGAAGCCCATTGTTTCATGAGAGCAGTAATTTGTTTTAGAAGAGGCAAGTAGTTAACTGCAAAAAGATCTTTAAGGGAAGTTGTGATTTGTATTTCCAAATATGGGAGTTGATTCGGAACCCAGTTGAAAGGTAAGGAAGTTTGGGCTTGTTGAAGTTCAGTTTGTGATAAAGAGATATTTAACGCATTTGATTTTGTAGGGTTGATGTATAGACCTGAGATTTGGGCAAAGTTTTCAAGTGTGAGTAATAAATTAGGGGTAGATATATGTGGACGTGACAAAAATACGAGAATATCGTCTGCGAAGAGACATAATTTATGATGGTGACCACCTAATTCAATACCTTTGATATCGGGGGTATTTTCTAATTAATTGTGCTAAAGGTTCAATTAATAAGGCAAAAAGTAATGGGGAAAGGGGGCCTCTGTCTGGTACCTCCTTTTGATGTCAAACATTGTTGACTTATAACCGAAATATTTAATATATGCTCTGGGATTATTGTATAAAGAGGAAATCCAGGATAGAAAGTGATCACCAAAACCCCATTTTTGGAGAGTATATTCCATGTATGCCCATGTGACAGAGTCAAATGCTTTCCTTATATCTAGAGACACCAGGCAAGCTGGGATCTGTCTAGATTTAGCTGCATGGATAAGTAAAAGTGTACGTCTGATATTATCACCTGCCTGGCGTTTTGGCATGAAGCCTGTCTGATCTTTATGAATTAGATGTCCTATAATAGAATTTAGTCTGGTGGCCATGATTTTAGCCAATAGTTTTATATCTAGATTAAGAAGAGATATAGGACGGTAATTAGTCCAAGAGGTAGAATCAGAGTGTGGTTTGGGAATCATTGCTATAATAGAAGTAAGTGTTTCTGTTCTAAAGGAATGCCCTTCAAGAATCGAATTAAAGGCTTTGGTTAAGACTGGTGTTAAGATGTGTGTATACTGTCTATAATAAGCTGCTGAAAAGCCATCTGGGCCTGGTCTCTTACGTAATTTTAAGGATTTTATAGCTTTCAACACTTCATTGTCAGTAATCGTGTTTTCTAGCTGATCTCTCTGCAGCTGGTCGAGGTTAGGAAGTGTAATATTAGAAAATAAAACATCAGCTTTGGACTTATCAAAATTAGGAGATGAGGAATATAATTTGGCTAAATTGGAACGAAATATCTCGAGAATCTTTACTGGATTACTGGTATATGCTTCTCTGGATATTTTTAGCTTTATGGGTGTTTGATTGTGTTGTGAATTCTTCAGGATTCTAGCCATAAGCGTATCGGGTTTATTTGCTTTAAGGTATTGAATATGTTGGCGCTTGCGTATGAGTTTGTCTGCTGAATCGGTCAGAAAAAGATCTAAATCTAGGCGAGCTCTTTCAAGTTTAGTGCTGTTGTTGGCATTCGGAGAGGATTGAAATGTCTGGTAACAGTCATTAAAGGTGGATTCAAGTTTTGCAAACAGAATTTTACGTTCTCTTTTGAGAATAGTAGCTTGTTGTATGAGTCTACCTCTAATAACCACTTTATGGGCTTCCCATAATGTAAGAGCAGAGATATCACCTGTGTCATTAGACGTTATATAATCTGATAATGCTTTTTCACTCTCAACACGGTGAGAGGGATGAGTCAGTATAGAGTTGTTTATGCACCAAGTTGTGTCATGTGATCTGGGAATTGTGGAAGCAATAGTAGTAATTACTGCGCAGTGGTCAGTCCACGGAAGAGGAACAATTTTGGATGAAATGATTTCTGGTAACATACTGGATGGAGTAAAAATATGATCTATTCGTGAGAAAGACTTATGTGGGTATGAATAGTGAGTAAAACGTCTACTGGCAGGATTCATCTCTCGCCAAGTGTCAACTAAACTATGCGTGTTAAGTAGGTGTTGAAAAGTCAAGTTTTTAATACCCGTGTTAGGTTTTGAGGGAGAGTTATCCAGAAATGGGAATATAGTTGCATTGGAATCTCCACAGATAACAACTGTACCACTCCTATGAGCTTCAATTACATGTAAAAGATGAGACAAGAAGGCAGTTGGATGTTTGTTAGGTGCATAATATGAAACAATTGTAATAGGATTATCAGAAATAAAACCTGTTAAAAGTAAATAACGTCCCTCAGGGTCAGATAATTGTGATTTCAGATTGAACGGAGTGGAACGGTGAAAACCAATCAGAGTTCCACGCTGTTTAACCGTGGCAGAGGCTGTATAAAATTGTGGATATGAGGATGAAAGAAACTTGGGATAAATCTTATCAGTGAAATGGGTTTCCTGTAAGCAGATAATGTTAGCTCTCTTTAATGCAAATGAGCGTAATGCTTTGTAGGTTTATGTGGAATATTAAACCCTTGTACATTTAATGACAAAACATTTATAGGGGCTATAAACCAAGTAGAATAAACAATATATCATAGTAGATAAGGTGCTTACCAAGAGCCAGGACGACCAGCCGGCGGATCAAGGGGGAATAGAAAAAGTTAGAAAAAGAAGAAGTAAGAGAGTACAAAAACAAAAACCCCATATGTAGACCAAGTATCATTAGACTAAAGTTAGAGTATAGGCTATGGGAGCATCTCAGGAGAGTATATAATACTCCCTGAGAGGATCCTGGACCACCCGCAGAGTCCCCCATAGAAAAAATAGAGGGTCTCTGTAGGTGGTAAAAAAAAGGGCAGCAAAAAATTCCTATGGGATTAACAACACTGGAGGACCACAGGAATTATTAGAATATTAATATATTATTAAATAACTAATAGTTTGATTACCATTTTTTACCTTTTTTTTAAATTTATTTATTTATTTTTTAACAAAAAAAAAAGGTAGAGTAAAGAGGAAAAAGAGAAATGGGGAAAAAAAAAATTGACAAAAAAAAATAAAAAATAATTTTACTCAATTTTTCCCCTTTCCCTTCCCCCTCCCCTCACACACTAATATCATAACTAAACCATATAGTCAGAGCTCATTTTATTCATGAGCTTAACACTTAAAGGAAATTAACCAGCATAAGAAGCTGGGAATCTGAAGAAAGTATGAGGAATTTGTGTGAACTGGAAAGTCAGTCCATTGAGTCCACAATGGTGGGAGGTGAATGTTCATAACGACCACGCTTGCTGAGATTTTGATATGACGAGGATGCAGAACTGGATCCTGTGGCTTTATTTTGCTGTGATGATCGAGAGATGAAACTACTGCTGGGCTGGTTCTTTGTCAGGGTTTCTTCGGCTAACCCTATGTTGATTAGGATTGATTGTAAATCTTCTGAGGGGCGACAAACGTATTTGGTTTCCAGATGTGTGAAACGAAGAGAGAAAGGAAATCCCCATTGGTAAGCAATTTGATTGCGCTGAAGTATCTGTAATTGAGGTTTGAGTGCACGTCTCTTAGCCACTGTAAGTGGGGAAAGGTCAGTGAAAAACTGGTAACTGTGGCCCTGAAAGCTGAGGAGATCTTTACCTCTGGCTGCTGTTAAAAGCTGTTCTTTGGTTCTGTAGTAGTGTAATTTGGTAATGATATCTCTAGGAGGGCCATTGGATTTGCGTGGAGCTAAGGCTCTATGTACTCTGTCAAATTCAAGCCTGTCAATGGGAATTTCAGGTATTAATTCCTGAAACAGCGCTGTGACTGTTGTCTGCAAGTCTAAGATTCAGGGATCCCCCTGATGCGCAAATTCGATCGACGATTTCTATTTTCCTGATCTTCCAAACGTGACTGAAGTGTGAGGTTTTCTTCCTTCAGTGACATAATTTCAGTCATAGAATTGTGAGTGCGTGTATCAATTTCATCCATTCTCAATTCTAGGTCTGCAGTCCTTTGACCCAGCTCTCTAATTTCTCTAGTTAACATATCTGTAATGTGGTCAGAAGTTTAAGAGCTTTCTGGAGCATATATTCAAACTGTTTGAACATATCAGGCTGTGCTGTAATTTGTGAAACATTTTGGTCACACACTGACTCACCCTTAGAAGCCTGTGTTATTTTGCTGTGAGGCAGAGGCTGTGTCCTGTGTGAGCTGCTGCGCTGTGAGGGAGAGGAAGATGCTGCCATCTCAGACGTCAGTCTGTGTATCTTTTCTTTAGAAATACCTTTTTTAAAAGTAGATTTCTGACCTCTTAGGACCATTATTTAGGTTGCTGGCTGAGTTGGGGTGAGCAGTGACCCATTTTTTGTAAATATTAGTGGCGCTGGGACCTGTAGTCCTCCGGTTAACAATCCCTAGGAGCGGAGCTCTAAGGAGACATTACCGCCGCCTCAGGCTGCCGCCTCACTGACTCGATACATGCCATTCTAAAGTTAAAGTTTAGTAAAATATTTTTTGGACATACAGCACCAGTCACATAACTTACGACTAATAAAGAGTATTCTATGTCATGCCTGCTGCTGTTTACTGTAAAATACGTCCATTTAGTGAAGACAGATATAATCGCAGCTTGTGATCTTCCAGCATTCAGGGGGGTTAAGAGCAGCGATTGCAACAGTCTCCAAAGGAAATCTTAACATAAACTCCATGCACTGGTAAAGCGATCTATAGTGGTCACGGCGGACCCAGGATAGTGTGTCAGCTGTCCAGTCTCGCGTTTAAAACACCGCTGCACAAATACCGTGTGATATAAAATATTGCAACAATCTCCATTTTATTCTCTAGATTCTCTGCTAAAAAAATAAATATAATGTTTGGGGGTTCTAAGTAATTTTCTAGCAAAAAATACGGACTTTAACTTGTAAACACCAAATTTCAAAAATAGGCTTAGTCATGAAAGGGTTAAATTCAGTCACATATTTGTTACATATTAAGTGGCAGCTATAGTTTATTTAAATTATACTTTTTTTCACTTATTCAGTAGCGCAGTGGAGGTATCACAGGGTGTAGGGTGTTTGCTTGTGAACTTTCAGGTGTGCAAGATTTTACAATACATGGCCCCGTCCATTGGCCCCTCAATGCAGCAAAGTCGGCCTGTACCTTTAGCTAAGAAACACCTCCAAAGCATAATGTTTCCACCTGCGTGCTTGACTGTAGTATTGTGTTCTTAGGGTCATAGTTGGCATTTTTTCTATCTCTAAACACAGGGAGTTAAGTTAATGTCAAAGATCTCAATTTTGGTCTCATCTGACCACAGCTCTTTCTCCCAGTCCTTCTCTGAATCATTAGGATGTTCATTGGCAAACTTCAGATGGGCCTGTACACGTGTCTTCTTGAGGAGGGGGACATTGCGGGCGCTGCAGGATTTCAATCCATGGTGGTGTATTGGGTTACCAATGGTTGGTTTAGTGACTGTGGTCCCAACTGCCTGAGATCATTCACAAACTCCTCCCGTGTAGTTCTGGGCTGATCTCTCACTTTTCTCATGATCATCCTTACCCCATGAGACGAAATCTTGCATGGAGCCCCAGACCGAGGGTGATTTGATGGTTATTTTGTATTTCTTCCATTTGCAAATAATCGCTCCAACAGTTGTCTCCTTCGCACCATTCTTCTTACTGGTGGTCTTGTAGCCCATTCCAGCCTTGTGCAGATGTACAATCTTGTCCCTGATGTCCTTTGATGGCTCTTTAGTCTTGCCCATGATGGTGAGATTTGAATGTAAGAAAAATATTCTGTGGACAGGTGTCTTTTGTACAGATAACGATTTGTCGTTAGAAGGACCTTCTTAAATTGACAGGACTAATCTGTGTACTACATTAACACATACTGTAGCCAGTCTGTGGGAGCCGGAATTGTTGGTTGGTAGGGGATCAAATAGTTATATTATTCATTGAACTGCAACTCCATTTATAACATTTGTATCATGCGTTTTTTCTGGATATTTGGTTGATATTCTGTCTCTATCATTTAAAATACACCTATGATAACATGTCTAGACCATTTCTTTGTAAGTGAGCAAACTTATAAAATCTGCAGGGGATCAAATCATTATTTTTGTTGTATGTATCACTGTGCTTTAACCAGATGCCGACCGCCCCACGCACATTTACTGCGGCAGGGCGGCCGCTCTGGGCAGGATTGTGTACCTGTACGTAACTCTGCAATTTTCAGGTCTGGGGCACACGCGCGCCGCCAGCGACCCGCTTCTGCTGTGATTGGACACAGCAGGAGCCAATCAGTGGTTGTGGTGGATGCAATGTCCGCCAGGACCCGCTGATAGTTCAGGGGACAGGCGGAACGGCAAGGTACACAAGGCAGATCGCCATTCTGTGAGAAGGGAAGGCTGTGACCCTGTCTTCCTGCTAGGCAGGAAAACGGATCTCTGCCTTCCCACAGTGCAAGCACTCCCTAGGAACACATTTAACTCTTTGATTGCCCCTGATGTTAACCCCTTCCCTGCCAGTGTCATTAGTACAGTGACAGTACATATTTTTTTAGCACTGATCACTTTAGTAGTGTCACTAGTCCCCACAA
This sequence comes from Aquarana catesbeiana, assembly GCF_042186555.1. Classification (NCBI taxonomy): domain Eukaryota; kingdom Metazoa; phylum Chordata; class Amphibia; order Anura; family Ranidae; genus Aquarana; species Aquarana catesbeiana. The sequence goes on along the minus strand of NC_133330.1, from coordinate 138,064,510 downwards.
AGTGTCAAAAGGGTCAGGTGTCTGATTTGTCTGCCGCAATGCCATAGTCCTGCTATAAGTCACTGATGGTCGCCATTACTAGTAAAAAAATTGAAATAAAAAAAAAATCCAAAAATTATATCCCATAGTTTGTAGACGCTATAACTTTTGCGCAAACCAATATGCTTATTGGGATTTTTTTTTTTTTACCAAAAATATGTAGCAGAATACATATTGACCGCAACTGATGAAGAAATTTAGATTTTTTAGAATTAAAAAAAATTGTTGGTCTTTTCTTGTTTATAGCACAAAATAAAAACTGCAGAGGTGATTAAATACCACCAAAAGAAAGCTTTATTTGTGGGGAAGAAAAGCACATATATTTTATTTGGGTACAATGTCGCAAAAATGGCCTGGTCTTGAAGAGGGGTGAACCTTCCATAGCTGAAGTGAAAGGGGACCTGCACAGTATTGAGATGTTTGGTGATATCCTTTTCACAGGTGTCTAGTGTTCAGCTCTCCTTCTCCAAGTCCCCCCCCCCCCCCCCAATTCTTTTATTTGAATGGGTCTTGGCAAAGTGCTAAGCACAAAACTGTGCTTTACAAATGTGTTCATTTATTTATTTTTACGTGACTGTCAGTCCCCTAAATATAAAATCCAAATGGAGGTTCCCTGCAGTAGAGACATATTCTTCTCCAATGGCCCATGCCTCCTACTTTTCCAACTTTCCAATACTCCTGCTTTCATAACACTTTTTTGCATTCAACACTTCCTGAAGTGTCTAATGCCTGTGTCCCCACCACCTGTTATGGTTCCATCCTCTTACCACCATGTCACTACGGGACACAGAAGTGATAAGGCCATATTGCTGATTGATAAATGGGTCCCTGACTGTCTGGTTTTGAGCCCTACTGCAACCCTAAAATTTTTTAAGACAGGTCAGGTTTACTTTAAGTGTTGCCAAATTCATAAATTAGACCTTGAAATGCTTATAGATAGTACTACCTACTAAGACAAAACCAGAGAAAATTCCCAGCTCAACTCCCCAACCAGTTTGCTTACCAACCAAATTAACGTGTCCAACAGTATGTGTTAAAAACAGGGGTTTAGTTAGCACACATTTGCAAATGCATGTGTAAGCTGCAAGGCCTCTTCACGGCACCCTGTATAACTTGCAGTCCTAACCCTTCTAAATTTATGACAGTCTCCACAATAGGAGCACATGCTTTCTAGTGGATAGAAAGCTCAGCTTGACCATGAGTCATTTTTGTTGCTATGGAGAGTGAAAGTGGAAATTCCAGATGCCATTGATCAGCACAGGTCTCCATCAAAATTATTTTTTTTATTTTGTGGGTTTATCTGTTCTTGATGCCTAGCTCAGAGGGCATGGGCTTTTCTCCATTTTTCCTCTGTGTAAATCAGGGCAGTGAGCAATCTTCAAACTGGTTGCTCTACAGATAGAAGAAGCTCTTCTCAGTCTACCTTAAAGTAGTTATAAACCTCAGACATAAAATATGAACAAAGCATTACCCTCTATAGTGCAAACTTGTCTCAATCCAGAACACTTATGCCCTGTACACACGATAGGATTTTCCGATGGAAAATGTGTGATAGGACCTTGTTGTGGGAAATTCTGACCGTGTGTAGGCTCCATCACACATTTTCCATAGGAATTTCCATCACACAAAATTTGAGATCTGGTTCTCAAATTTTCTGACAACAAAATCCGTTGGCGGAAATTCCGATCGTGTGTACACAATTCCGACACACAAAGCGCCACGCATGCTCAGAGTCAAGCAGAAGAGCAGCACTGGCTATTGAATTTCATTTTTCTCAGCTCGTCGTACGTGTTGTACGTCACCGCGTTCTTGACGTTCGGAATTTCCGACCAACTTTGTGTGACCATGTGTATGCAAGACAAGTTTGAGCCAACATCCGTTGGAAAAAATCCCATGGATTTTGTTATCGGAAAATCCTATCGTGTGTACAGGGCATAAGTGGTTGATTCTAACTTTGGCTTGTTCGATTAAGCTTTGACAAAAAAAAAAAACTGGAAGCTGCAGTTTCTATGCATTTCTGCACCAGATTTAGCACTTTCCAATTTTAGTAAATCAACCCTTAAATGTCACTTGTCTTCTGCCTCATTCCTCTGCTATCTGCGTGAGTCTTTTTCAGGTTTTCCTGACACCAAGAGGTAAAAAGGTGACAGGGGAAAGAGCTCCAGCTCACAGCATGTGATTAACAGCTTCAGCTCTGTTCCTGTGGGGCTGTCTAAAGGAGTGTGTCCCTTCTCTCCAATCGGCTCTCACTGAGCTCTGCAGAGTAACTTCAGCTTCCCACCTCCTGCTTTCTGAAAGCTAAGACAATCGGTATAAATTCTGCACTTTGAATGGCTGTAGAGAAGAGCTAGACTGCTAATCAATTACAACTTATGTAGTGATTTTGCTTGCGTTTAGCAAGGTTACTTTGCAGTTCAAGCAAGGAAGCTCAGACCTCTGCAGTGTATAAATGTGCTTTTACTATACAAAAATGCTGTACATACAAAACTATTACAATATTAGGAATACAGTACAAAACCGACAGATATATCAAGCAAGATGCCTAGCAAATAAGCAGAAATGATGGTCGGTAACAGTAGAAATACGCTAAAAAGTTGCTTGACTCTGGTAACTGTGTGTTCGTGATCTCCATTGGCAATGAGGACCCAAAGCTTCTTAAAGTGGTTGTAAACCCTTACACATCACTTTATCCTACAGTTAAGCCTATAATAAGGTTTACCTGTAGGTACTGGAAATATCTCCTAAACCTGCACGGTTTAGGAGATATTTAGGAAATGAGAGAAGCTGTGCTAAATAGTCCCAAATATTGCAGGAAAATCTTAATTGAAACGGCATGTTATTGATCTTCATATAGGATGGAATAAATCCTCTTCCCAATGGCACCAGTGATTCAAACCAAAGAGTGCCCTGCCACCTTAAGAAAAACCTGCTTACCGGATGGCAAGCAAAAAGGCCATGTGGCTATAGCCCAACCAAGGCCTTTAACTTGTACAGACAATCTCTGGCCGAGTATCACAGGATGAATGGCTGTATGTCTCCCAAGCCCTGGCACTGTTATGAAGTCTGTGACTGTTACACTCAGCCAATGACCCAGAAAAAAAGACTGAACATAGTGTAATACAGTGTATTTGATTTAATTATAAAAAAGTATTGCACTTACATTTTGTATGACTAAAAGTTGCATATAAAAACAAAGCCGGCCGGCAAACAACAGAAGCCCGTCCTAGTACACAGCGTGGTGACGTCAGCATGTACCCTCCTTCAGACGTGTTACGTCATACGTGACATTGTCAATGGGGAACGGGCAGCGTAATGACTCACCACCTTATATAGGAAACCAAACCTTGTTCTGAGTCACAAGTGTTTAGCCATAAGCACCATTTTGAACATGGGCAAACCTTCCCTATCGCCAGGGAAAAAATTGAGCTGTTTAACAGATGATTTATGAACAAATATATTGAAATTAAATTTGCTAAAAACCATAGGCTAACCTCTACGGCCCCACCTAAAGTAATAAACCTCAAATATGATTATATAACGCTCAATAAGCGACAGCACTATATCATAATTTTCCATATCAGACCTTATTACACGTTCATATTAATAGAGAACTCAAGCCAAATTTATAAATAATTGAATCGTCCATCACCATATAATATATTGTTAAAATAAAAGTAAATATAAATAAAATAAATTATATGACCATAAATAATTATTATTAACCCCTAAACTAATTTTTAATTAGTATTAATTATGTAAACGTGACAAGTATTCCTGATTGAAATAATAATATTAATATTTAGTTATAAAATAGATACCTCAAGAAATAAGTTGAAGTGAAATGATTTACTATATCGTTACTAAGATTAAATGAAATAAACAAGTGTGATGTGATGTGGTTGAGATTATTAAAATAAACCCCTGAAATTAATTATAAGAGCTGTAAATAGCAAGTAGTGTTTGGACACCGAACGATTCCTGAATCCTGTCTTAATATTAGTGATGTGTTCATTAAGACAAACCTGCAAGGGGCGTTTGGTCCTCCCTATATACTGAAGGCCACGTGGACATTGCAACATATACACCACCGCCACTGAGGAACAGGTAATAAACAGTTTAATCGCATATTGCCTCTGTGGTTTGTCTATGGGTACAGACATTCGGAGAACCCACTCTACACCTCTTGCATTGCTAGAACTCAATTAATTAAAGAAACTGATTTTATTTGTGGGTGTATTAAAGATATTAGGTGCTACCCTATTTCTTATGGAAGGAGCCCCTCTAAACACCACCTGTGGTTTTGCAGGTAGCACTGCCCTCAAAACTCTATCACTATTCACAATATGCCAATGTCTGGAAATTAGTTGTTTAATACTCTTGTGTTGTAATGACTAGGTAGTCCCAAAAGGAACCCCTGAAGAAAAGGGCCCATCTGTACGTGGTGGCCTATCAACAAGTAGATCATCCCTATTCATAACCTTTATAGATTCTAGTGTATTGGTCAGGGAACCTCTAATGTACCCTTTCTCCAGAAATCTACATGTCAGGGGCTCTGCCTGTGACGGAAATTCACCTTGATCGGAACAGTTCCTTTTGAGCCTCATATATTGGCTCTTGGGAACCGACTTGAGCCAGGGGTCATAGTGGCAACTGTCGACAGGAATATAAGAATTCCTGTCGGTAAATTTAAGGAAGGTCGACGTAGCCAGTCTCTCCCCCTTGACAGATCTTCAGATCTAGGAAATTAATCTCTGGCTCATCTCGTAACTCAAGTGTATCCCCCCTTATGGTTGACATTCAGGGATGAAATGAATTCCTGCAAATCCAGACGGTCCCCGTCCCATAGGAGGAGGATGTCATCAATGTACCTTGCCCACAAGACTAATTGGGGTCTGTCCTGGGCAGAGATGACATCCTCCTATCACTTGGCCATAAAAAGATTGGCCAGGCTTGGGACATTATTTTCCCTCATAGCAACCCCTCTGTCCTGACAAAAAAATTGATTGTCGAACCAGAAGTAGTTGTGGGAGGCAGCATATTCTAATAATTCCATAATAAAGGACACCTGGCAATGGGGAAGTCCAGAATCTCGATCAAGAAAACCCTTAACTGATTCAAAACTTAAATTGTGCAGGATTTTAGTATATAAGGAGGTGACATCTGTGGTCACCACCACATACCTGGGTTTCTAGGACACTTCAGAGACCAATTTTATGACATGCTGTGAATCTTTGATAAATGAGGGCATTCTATGAACCAAAGGTTGCAAATAAAAATCAATATATCTGAACACCCGGGATGTGATTGAATCGATGCCACTAGCAACTGGGCATCCCGGGGGGGGCAGATAGGATTCTTATGAATCTTTGGCAAGTAGTAGATGGTTGGTGTCCATGGTGCCTTAGGCACCAAAAATAAACGCTCCTTGTTTTGGATACCAGCCTCGTGGCCCCTACCCACATTCCTCTAAATCCCTCTGATATTTAACCTTAGGGTCGCATGGGAGTAACGTATAAGTATTGCAGTCACCCACAATCTTGTACATTACTGCCATGTAATCATCCCTGTCCAAGATTACAACCCCACCCCCTTATCTGCAGGCCTAACGACAAGATCCTTTTTATTGCACAGGGATTCTAGGCCTTGTTGCAAAACTTTATTATTCCTAGCCTTTTTAATCTCTAAAAGATCTAAGTCTCTGAGTATACCATCCCTAAAAACTTTCCATAATGGTGCCAAAGCACCCGGGGGGTTAAACAAAGAGGCATTGGACAAGCCATAGTGAAGAAGTGGTCACCAATCTATTGTCTTTAATGGGGTTACTGGTCATATATCATTTGATGATTAATTTCCTTATAAACTTGTGCACATCCATATACGTTTTGGAATTTATCCAAACCTGGATGGCACAAATTTAAGGCCCTTATCTAAAATCACTTTCTCTGGATCTGATTCCCTTCCCTGCTACATTTTGGGTATTTTTTGTTGTTCGTAAACTCCTCACCCCTCTGACTTCTCTTCTCTTTCTACTTGCCTTTTGATACCTTGATTTGGCTTTGAAAAACCCCAACTGCCCTGTCCATTAGGAACAGGGTATCCCTGATTAGGTGGATTGCCATTAGCTGGTTGATATGATGGAGTAGAGTTGGCCCCTTCCATGGGTTGATAATACTAAGAATTATCATAAAAGTATTCACCCTCAGAACCATCCTTATCTCCAAGAGGGAAGAAGCTGCAATGTGTGGGAACATTGAACACCTATTCTGATCCCTCTGTTTGGTACCCAAAATAAGGAGATTGTTGACCAAACTCTCCATTAGGGCTCTGTTTCCACCCTTCAGAATAACCTGTATTGTGCCCTCGCCCCTGATTATTTTGATATCTATGTCCTTATCCCTAAAAGGAGGGCCTTTATTCCATGTTGGGGGAACAGAAAGATAGGGCCCTTGGTCATAAACCTGAGCTTGATTAGGTCTTGGGGGGACCAAAAGACTGTGGCTGCCCTTGTTGAAAGGAACCCCCTCTGTTGACCCCATAGGTCCTATGGGGGGGATTGGTAGGTGTTGCTCCCTCCACTTCTCTGTGGTTTACTATTGGGTAAACTTCTCCTTGGAGGGTTAGATATGAAAGGATGAATAGGTCGCTGCCCCTCGCCTATAGCCCCTCCCACCCCTTGTGTGGAAGTTTCCATTCCAATGCTGTTCTGATTGGACTGCTCCTCCAAGATTTTCTTTTGCCATTCAAAAACAGCATTGCCCTGATAGTCTGATAGATCTCTATTATACTTTTTCTTTTTTCTTTTGATTCTTTAATCCTTCTCCTCCTCCAGGATTTTTATGAGTTTCTGTGATTTCTCCCTATATTCCTCGCTCTCTTTAACCGCTTTAGCCCCGGAAGATTCTACCCCCTTCCTGACCAGAGCACTTTTTGCAATTCAGCACTGCGTCGCTTTAACTGACAATTGCGCGGTCGTGCAATGTTGCACCCAAACAAAATTGATGTCCTTTTTTTTCCCACAAATAGAACTTTCTTTTGGTGGTATTTGATCACCTCCTGCGGTTTTTATTTTTTGCACTATAAACAAAAAAAGCGTCAATTTGGAAAAAAAGCGTTATTTCTTACTTTTTGCTATAATAAATATCCCCCAAAAATATATAAGAAAACAATTTTTTTCCTCAGTTTAGACCGATATGTATTTTTCGACATATTTTTGGTAAAATAAAATGGCAATAAGCGTATATTGATTGGTTTGCGCAAAAGATATAGCGTCTACAAAATAGGGGATAGATTTATAGCATTTTTATTTATTTATTTACTAGTAATGGCGGCGATCTGCGTTTTTTTTTTTTTTTTTATTGTGACTGCGACATTATGGTGGACACGTCGGACAATTTTGACACATTTTTGGGACCATTGGCATTAATACAGCGATCAGTGCGATTAAAAATGCATTGATTACTGTAACTGTCACTGGCAGTGAAGGGGTTAACACTAGGGGGCAGTGAAGGGATTAAGTGTGTCGAAAAAGGGGTACTACTGGAGGTACTACCTAAAGTCGAACTTTATAGGTCAGGAAACAATGGAGAAGGAAACAATATAAATAAATCATCACATTTATTGAAAAAATACAAAATATAAACATAATTGGTGAGAAGAGTAAAAAACATCATACATATGCATTTATGCAATTTTGTACAGTGAGCCCTTGTGCGTCTACGCGTTTCGCTGTTAGGCTTCTTCAGGACACGACCAAGTTTCAAAGATGCAACGGATAAGAGAACAAATCTCACTATCTGAAATGAGATACATTGCCATTAAAATCAAAACTATTGCACAAACATAGGGAAACATATCAAGGATGAGCAACAAAAGGGGGTACTTTACTTTAAGTTGGAGTACGTTGTGATATATACCCGCAGCCTGGATAGGCGATGGTTTTCCAAACTATGAGAAATCAAATGTGATGGATTTCAGTAAGTATACCACTGAAAGGACATATGGAACGGCGAAGACATATATGGAGAGTAAATACTTACTAATACATGAATTTCAAATTTTATAAACAGGGGCAGGTAGAGCCTTCACTCCAAACATGTATGGGGCCAGTTGAGCAATACTATAAGGTCCAACATATATACAGGAAACAGACCCTTATTGGGATTCAGCAATGCTCATAGCTAATAAAGCCTGAAATAACATGCTGTGCCTGTAAACAGAAGATATATAGGTGTAAATTAAAAATCTTTAAAAGCTCAAACCTACGTCTCACACTCCTAATTTGACAAAAAAGAAAAAATAGCCTTACACAACCTTTCTAACAATCATAACATTACTATCAAACCGAGTGATAAAGGGGGAAACATTGTCCTAATGGACAATGATCACTATAAGAAAATGTGTTCCAAAATTCTTAAAAATCGGGATTGGTACCGTCCAGTAGGCATCGATATAGTGGAGGCATTCAATAAGAAATTTGATCTATTTGTAGATGAGGCATTCCAAAACAATATTATCTCAAAACAAACTTGGGAATTTATTCAAACTCCCCACCCACGCGTACCAACATTTTACGCACTAGCAAGTTACACAAAAATATGAATGATCCCCCAGGGAGACCAATTCTCTCTGGGAATGGATCAATTACGGAAAACATGTCTAGACTCATAGATGAACATATTAGACCTTTTGTCTTGGCCATTCCCTCGTACATCCGTGATACGATTCATCTCTTAACAAATTTTGCAGGATGTCCAAATCCCGAATCATTGTACTCTTGTAACCATTGATGTAGAGGCCCTCTACAGCTCAATTCCCCACTGTACTAGTCACCATGAGGCTTCATTTAACGAGTTCATACTTCGTTCTTTAGACTATATACTCAATCACAACATTTTTTCCTTTGATGGAAGATTTTTCCTCCAGGTACAGGGCGTAGCCATGGGCACTTGCTGTGCCCCTTGATACGCCAATCTGTACGTGGGGGAATGGGAAAAGACCATCTTTGGCGATGAGGGTCTCTCTATGTACCTGTGCCACGCCATCATGTGGCACAGGTACATAGATGACATCTTCACCGTCTGGGATGGCACTCAATCTCTTCTTAATGAGTGTCTAGAAGCATTAAATAAAAATTTGTTCAACCTCAAATTCACCATGACATCTGACAAGGCTACCATCACTTTCTTGGACATTGAAATCTCAATCAATGAATCCAATGTACTATCCTCTAAACTATTCAGGAAACCTACCACTGGTAATGCGGCACTACATTCATCCAGTTTTCACCCCAAACCATTAATTAATTCAATTCCCTATGGTGAATATTTGAGGATAAAACGCAATTGCTCAAATTATTCAGATTTTAAACATGAGGCCAACAAATTAAAAAAACGACTACTGCAGCGCGGCTACAGCCACAAATGTCTCAAAAGGACCTTTAAATGTGCTAATTTGAAAGACAAACACCAACTATTAATTCCCAAACAAAAATCTACCGCTGATGTCAGTTCCAGAATAATCACTACCTATACAAACGATCACAACAAAGTTAGACAGATATGCCAAAAATATTGGCACTTACTGACTTCCGATCCAACTATAGGCCCCTTTGTACCCCCAAGACCTCCAATCACATACAGACGTGCTACTTCCGTGGGAGACTTTAGTTCATAGTGAATACAGGGGGCAGGAAAGAGTTGATCCATGTACCACAGTGGGCACGTTCCAATGTGGTTCTTGTGCCTACTGTAAGTACATGGACACAAGGAGGAATATATATCTACCAAATGGCAAGCATTTCCTGCCTAAACATTTTTCAAACTGCCAAACAACAAGAGTAGTATATTTATTACTATGCAATTGTAACTGCTTTTACGTGGGGAAAACCCTACAAAAATTATGGCAACAAATTTATCGCCATCTTAGGGCCATGCAGTCAGCTCACCCTGACCTCCCCTTGGGCAGACATGTAGCCCAGGTACATGGTGGCATCTGTCCCAAAATTTCTGTACTAGTATTGGATCGTTTGCATCCAAGTTCTCATGGGGGAGATTTTAATAAGATCCTCCTACAGCGGGAACTCCGCTGGATATCAAGACTTGACGCGACAATGCCACCAGGCCTTAACGAAGCTTTCAACTTGAAACCATTTCTTCCAGGTTTCTCTACAGGAGGTTATGACAAGGAATTATAGAAAAATTGAAAGTTCCTTGCATTGCTTGCCATCCCCCCCCCCTCCTCCATTTCTGTCTTTCTGTTACTTGCCTCAGTATTTCATTGTCATCTATTAGTTTGAAATTGGGTCCAAATGAATGTCCATCTTTGATATAGCAATGTGCTCTTAGACAAAGCATATATCAAACACTATATTACACTGTTGAATATAAATGATTACTCTGTATTGTGTTTTTTTGTTTTTTTTTTGTTTTTTTTTATTAGACTTATTTGTCTCTCTCTGTTAGATATAAATGTACATTTGAATTGTAACATCCATAAGAATCACTTATGTTTGTTATTGTCTTCCATTTCAGAGGCTATCACTTGCACCCCTACTGTAAAGATGAGATTCCCACGTCCGACAGTCCAAGATACACTGACCAAGTCTCTTTAATTCTTCTCTAAACTTATTATACTTTATTATTTTTTAATATAATTTTCTTTTATTACAATACTACAATATTTGGGTTTGCGATTGTGCAGCTTTTGCCGTTGTCCCCACTAGGATGACTCGTCGCTGTTCCCCGACATGGAAAGGCCTCCGATTCCACATCTTGGGGACGGAGGAATCCTTTTAGCAGCACTGCTGCGCATGCGCCCGACCTTGTGTCTCGCATCGGCGCAATGGGAGTTTTCCCATTTCCATTCTGCCAGGCTGCTCTCCTTCCATTTCGGCGGCCTCTGTAGACGTCACCGCACTCTAGGACGCGCTGACGTTGGACGCCGCTCTGGCCGAGGAGCCACGATGGGCTGGCTTTATAATGTTTACACACACAGCTGATTGTCTTTAGGAACTTTTTACCTATCTCCAAGTCAAGCCTATTACTTTCACCTGAGCCTTTCCCATCCCCAATGTTATTGATTGGCTGTTCAGCCCATCCACCCTCCAACACACAGGGTATATAATTCCAATCTAACACATATACTCCTCTGCTACATAGCTGAGAGGAGCTCGCTTTCCCTGCAGTGTGTTTCAGCCAAACCAACTATCAAAGGTCAGTTATGGAATTCAAATCCCCCTCACTTTTTTCTAATATCTATGCCTCATTGATACTTGCTTTTTTTGTAAGATGATATACGCCTGTATACTTTTTTCTGTCATAAGACAAAAAGAAGGGATCTTTTAAAGCTCAGTGTTCCTGGCGAGGCATTTTACTTTATTACTCTTAGACATACGCCAAGTCCACCTATCAGTGGTGGCTCTTGTGAGCCATGGCCTGCCGTCTTTGGTGGTAACATCAAAGCTAATTCAGCACAGCACCCACGACTTTCTTTCCATCCCTTTAATAACAACTATTGCCTGTGTCAGTGATTTGTGAAAACCAAATTAACCCCTTGGACTCAAGGAGGTGGGAGCCCATCTCTCAACATTTCTATGTACAGTATTTATAATGAAGAGACAAATGTTTTGTGAGTATACATATATATTTGTTCAGATTGGGATTCTATGATGTCCTTTTGCTTTGTTGGAAGATAAGTCTCTAAAATTCTCAGTTGAATATATATATATATTTTTTTCTTTATGTTATATGTAGGTGCCAAATATATTTACTTACACACATTTATATATACTTTTCCTTTTTTAGAAATACATCAAACTGCTTCTTTGAAACTCCTGAGGAAGGAAACATACACTATAGAAAGAACTGAATCTTTCTATGTCATTCCGAAACATGTAGAGTGCCTTGTGGTGTTTTATTTCCACTCCAGTCAGTTGACCCTTGAGTCTACTGGGGTGGTCTATCACAACACTATAGCAGTTGGAATATAATCGATTACTGTCTCTTCCACCCTTTTGATCTTATATTTATTCTATGTTGTATGTATTTTGTAAACAATAAAGACCTTTTGATAATTTTTTAAACAATACTACTGTACTCTATTTTTGCACCTTATATTTCTGCCCTGGTGATATACTGCCCATAATATCCCCCTTGGGGCACACACCCATTTTGGTTTTCTTCCTTATATATGGGATGTGGCAGAAATCCCCGGAAAAACTCAAACACTGGTTCCTTCCTATTCTATTTATTCATAAATTAAAAATCTTTGACAACCCAGATTATTACACAGAAGAGAGAGTAGTCAGTGGTACTTACTTGGAGGATATAGTAAGAAAACGTGCCCCTGGGAGACAGCCGAGCACTGCACAACAAGCCCACATACAGAGGAGCATTATTTATACTGGTAAGTAAGGTCTCAGCAAATCACTGGGATCATATCGTATTCGCGTCAGCTGGCCTCAAAAGAAGGGAATTATGGGCATTGTAGGCACTGGGGCAGGTGAGACCTCACGTGCTGTGCGCATGCGCATTCCGGGTACCGCACAATGAAAGAGTTATGGGCATTGTAGGTGGTGGGACGAGACCTAACGCCGTGCGCGTGCGCAAACCAGGCACCGCATACAAGCAAAGAGAGCTACGAATACAACAGGCCGCACAGCAAGTGGGACCCCACTCCTTCTGCGCATGTGCAGGATATAAGAAATGGATTATGGGGTTTGTAGGCAGAGTACCAGACAGGCAACTACATTGAATCCACACCAATGAGCATCCCCATGAAGTAGAGGAACTAACAGGATCGGATTGGTGGTCGCTGTAGAGCAAAACACCATTATAAATGCCTATCTGGAATAATATGCAGCAAAACATGAAAAAAAATGAATAAAACCATGTAGTATAAATTGGTACACAAAATGCATCATACTTAAGTCCCCTGAGTGTGCAACACAAGCCAGATAAAAACAAAAAAGGTATGCATATGAACATTTAAACCAATTGTAAGGATGGTTACCATTGTTTACAAATCAAAAATGAGTAACATTCGAATATAAAGAAAAATACAGATTCCTAAATCATACCAACTGTATACCCTGTGGTGTCCCATTGACACATTTGTGGGGCCCATATTCCATTGACTAAATATGCACTGCGAATGACATAGATTTTAAATATAAATATATACAATAATTATAGACAAAAAAGCTATATCAGGAGGCAGATAATATCATGGAGTAACCGAGGGAAGACTAAAGGGAGGGGGGAAGCAGGATATATGCAAATGCAAAGCAACAAGTTAACCTGATTGGTCATTATTACAGAAAGGGTCTCATCGTGTTGTTCAAGCCTGGATACACGGTGGCCCGTAATTTATGTATCCATTGAGTTTCCCGTTGGAGTATTCTTTTATCAAAGTTACCTCCACGGTGATCTACGTGAATGACATCAAGAGCAGCGAATTTGAAAACCATGGGGTTAAATTTGTGTTTAAAAGCTATACGATAGCCCATAGTGGTATTCAGAAGACCACTAGTGGCATAGTATACATGATCTTTGATCCTTCTCCAAAATGGCCTGATAGTTTTGCCAACGTAGAATGTTCCACATTGGCAAAAAATTATATAAATGACTCCTTGAGTTTGACAGGTGATGTGATGTTGTAAAACATTAATGCGGACATTTGGGAGAGGAAAAGGTGGTCCCACCAATAATAGATCGCAAAAATCACACATACCCCATTGAAATAAGCCTGGTGGACCTTGTGTTATGTTATTAGTTTTGCAATAATGGCTCTGCACTAAACAGTCTCTGATGGATCTTGCTCGTCGAATAGTGATTTCAGGCTTGGGCCCGATATATTTGGTCAAAGTAGGATCTGCCAGCAGGATGTGCCAATGTTTTTGAATTGATGAGGAATGCCGCTCTCTCTCCGTGTTTTCAAGGTGCTGTCGTCCTACTAAACAGAGTTGGGTGCTGGCTATGCACAAGATAATGGAAATAGAGAAGTCCTGGACTGTCACACTCCATCAAAAAAGCATCTTTATTAAGTATATAATTCAAAAACGCAGACAAGTAACAGAAGTAGACACAACGGGGATCAAATCGCTAATGCGTTTCACATCCAAAGATGCTTACTCATAGCTGGAGTAAGCATCTTTGGATTTGAAATGCGTTAGCGATTTGATCCCCGTTGTGTCTACTTTTACTTGTCTGCGTTTTTGGATTTTATACTTAATAAAGATGCTTTTTTGATGGAGTGCGGCAGTCCAGGACTTCTCTATTTCCAATGTTTTTGAATTACCGACCGTATTAACTGATGTTAATCAGAAAGGTGGTTATGAATCTTACTCTGTCGGAATCAGTTTGTGTGGGTCCTGGAAAGAGAATAGTACTCCTTAGTCTAGCCACAGCTTTTTTAAAAGCTTTTTTAAGGCTGGTTTTTCTGTATCCCCTGGCCAAAAGGCATTCATATAGGAGGTCTGCCTCCCGCCTGAAGTCAGAATCGCTAGAATAATTGCGTTTAAGGCGCAGGTATTGGCCAAAGGGGATTCTTTGAATGAGGGGCTGGGGATGTGCACTTAGCATGTGCAAAATTGTATTACCCACAGTGGGTTTCCGATATAATGACGTACTGATCAGGCCATCCATAGTGATGTTGACAGTGATATCCAAATATGCAATAGTGGTGAGACTTGACTGCATAGTGAATTTTAAATTATAGTCATTATGACTTAAAATGGCCATAAACTCATTAAGCGCTTCTGGTGGTCCCACCCATAGCACCAAAATGTTGTCTCTGTAGCGGAACCACCGCAGCACGTAAGAGAAAAGGTTTGAGTGCCCCTCATTGGAAAAAAGATCCCATTCCCACTCCCCCGGGTACAGGTTCGCATAAAAGGGTGCGCAACACGTACCCATAGCAACTCCCTGTACCTGGAGGAAGTGGGATCCGTCAAAGGAAAAGATCTTCTTTGTAAGAATATGAGAAAGTAATTGTAGTAGGAAGCTATTGAAACCTGCAAAATTAGGTCCGCTCTCACTAAGGAACCTAGCAACAACCTCCATGCCCAGTTTGTGTGGAATAGATGAATATAACGTCTCCACATCTATGGCAACCAAAGAGCAGCCAGGAGGCACAATGAAGCCTTCCAGGTTTCTCAGGAGGTCAGAGGTATCTTTGATATACGAGGGTATTGTGATAACGTGAGGGCGTAGGTATTCATCTACAAATTTACTTGCTCTTTCTGTTTTTGAGCCCACGCCAGAAACTATGGGACGTCCTGGTGGTTTTGTAGGATGTTTATGTATTTTGGGGAGCGAATAAAAAGTAGGAATTCTAGGGTGGGGAACTTGTATGCCTTCAAAAATTTCCCTGGTGATCAAGCTGTCAGCAAAGGTGGATTGCAACATGTCATCATATTGCTGGTTAAACTTTGTGATGACATTAACAGAAATCGGTTCGTACCATAGTCTGTTTTTTTTAGAATGTCACAGCACATGCTCCTGTATTGAAGTTCGTCCATTAGTACCACATTACCACCCTTGTCTGAGGGCTTGATCACCAGGTTAGAGTTATTGCTTAAATTGATGAGAGCGGCCTTATGGGCTTCACTTAAATTGGGGTTGGGCGATTTATGAAAAGAGGCAGATTCAATATCTTGTGTGGTCTGCATGAGGAAGGTCCACACATTAGAATTAATGTGCAGAGATGGAAACTGGGTAGATTTTTTCTTTGCAAAAAAGAAATGCTACGAGCCAAAATGAACCTGGTGCTAAGAGTAAGCACTACACAGCCGCATACATGAATCACCCCTTGTAATGCGTGTGAAATATCAAATAAATAAAATATGATGCGCTAGAGTGTGCTAACCGTGCCCTAATTCCGGCATAAAGAGATACAGCACATATACAACAGAGTGTAAAGATGTCTAACCCCAATATGTGCTATATCCCACAAGGTAAACAAACATAATGTGCACAAATAAACTGTGCAATGGGCATATGAAATAATAATGGTAATATCAATAAATAAACATGCTCCAAAATAAATGAGTGCAAAACAGGTGCTAAAAGGTGCAATAGACATATAAAGTAATAGTAATAAGGTAAATATTGTTACTTCATAAATAATTCATATATGCAAACAAATACTGAAAAGTGACATGTGCCAGCCAAAAAGTGCAAAGTGTCACACAATACATATACTTAATCGTCCATCATGAACTAGACATATATTAAAGTGGATGTAAACTCGAATTTTTTTTTTTTTTTTTTATCATAGTGTAGAGTTTAAGATTTTCTATCATTTGAGCCCAGTCTTGCCACACAGAGTTAATCCATCTCTGAGCAATCCCCTTTTATTGTTCAGTGAGAAAAATCTTGACAAACTGACAAAAACTTTGTCAAATACTCCCCCTTGCTGTGAGTGACAGCCTAAGACACAGGCATTATTTTTTAATTCCCTCCCCCACTCCTTTCTTTAGCAGCTCTGCAAGGATTGGCTGTTCCACACCTCAGCATGATTTGGCATGCTGAAGTCATGTGGTTACTTTCCTGTCTTTTCATTGGATGTTAGAGATCATAGCAGAAGTTCAGTTAGAAATACACAGGAGAAAATGCATATTGACAAGGGGAGTGTAGAGGTGGGCGGGGAGTCTACTGACATCACGACTCCACCCACCGAGCTCCAGACAACAGACCCACCCACAGAATCTGCAGTTTTTCAGCTCTCATAACAGACAGAGAGGAGACATTTGACAGGTAAAAATACATGCAGAGGCATGTATATCCTTACAGATAACCCCCATGGCAGTAGTTTAGAAAGGATGACATTGGGTTTACATCCACTTTAAACACAAAAGTCCTTAACCACTTCAGCCCCCGAAGGATTTACCCCCTTCCTGACCAGAGCACTTGTTACAATTTGGCACTGCTTCGCTTTAACTGCTAATTGCGCGGTCATGCAATGCTGTACCCAAACGAAATTTGCGTCCTTTTCTTCCAACAAATAGAGCTTTCTTTTGATGGTATTTGATCACCTCTGCCGTTTTTATTTTTTGCGCTATAAACAGAAAAAGACCGAAAATTTTGAAAAAAAATGATATTTTCTACTTTTTGTTATAAAAAAAAATCCAATAAACTCAATTTTAGTCATACGTTTAGGCCAAAATGTATTCGGCCACATGTCTTTGGTAAAAAAAAATGTCAATAAGCGTATATTTATTGGTTTGCGCAAAAGTTATAGTGTCTACAAACTAGGGTACATTTTCTGGAATTTACACAGCTTTTAGTTTATGACTGCCTATGTCATTTCTTGAGGTGCTAAAATGGCAGGGCAGTCCAACCCCCCCCCCCCAAATGACCCCATTTTGGAAAATAGACACCCCAAGGAAATTGCTGAGAGGCATGTTGAGCCCATTGAATATTTTTTTTTGTCCCAAGTGATTGAATAATGACAAAAATAAAAAAAAAATTACAAAAAGTTGTTACTAAATGATATATTGCTCACACAGGCAATGGGCATATGTGGAATTACACCCCAAAATACATTCTGCTGCTTCTCCTGAGCACGGGGATACCACATGTGTGGGACTTTTTGGGAGCCTATCCGCGCACGGGGCCCGAGCAAAACCGAGCACCACCTTCAGGATTTCTAAGGGCGTAAAGTTTTGATTTCACTCCTCACTACCTATCACAGTTTTGAAGGCCATAAAATGCCACGATAGCACAAACCCCCCCCAAATGACCCCATTTTGGAAAGTAGACACCCCAAGCTATTTGCTGAGAGGCATGGTGAGTATTTTGCAGCTCTCATTTTTTTTTAAAATGAAGAAAGACGAGAAAAAAATTTTTTTTTTTTTTAAATTTTAAAAACTTTGTGACAAAAAGCGAGGTCTGCAAAATACTCACTATACCTCTCAGCAAATAGCTTGGGGTGTCTACTTTCCAAAATAGGGTCATTTGAGGGGGGTTTGTGCCACCTGGGCATTCCATGGCCTCCGAAACTGTGATAGGCAGTGAAGAGTGAAATCAAAAATTTTTACGCCCTTAGAAAGCCTGAAGGCGGTGCTCGGTTTTCGGGGTCCCGTACGCGGCTAGGCTCCCAAAAAGTCTCACACATGTGGTATCCCCGTACTCAGGAGAAGCAACAGAATGTATTTTGGGGTGTAATTTCACATATTCCCATGGCACGTTTGAGCAATATATCATTTAGTGACAACTTTGTGCAAAAAGAAAAAAAAAAATTGTCTTTTTCCCGCAACTTGTGTCACAATATAAAATATTCCATGGACTCTACATGCCTCTCAGCAAATAGCTTGGGGTGTCTACTTTCCAAAATGGGGTCGTTTGGGGGGGGTTTGAACTGTCCTGGCATTTTATGCACAACATTTAGAACCTTATGTCACACATCACTCACTCTTCTAACCACTTGAAGACAAAGCCCTTTCTGACACTTTTTGTTTACATGAAAAAATATTTTTTTTTTTGCAAGAAAATTACTTTGAACCCCCAAACATTATATATTTTTTTAAAGCAAATGCCCTACAAATTAAAATGGTGGGTGTTTAATTTTTTTTTTTTTTTCACACAGTATTTGCGCAGCGATTTTTCAAATGCATTTTTTGGGGAAAAAACACACTTTTTTTAATGCACTAAAACACACTATATTGCCCAAATGTTTGATGAAATAAAAAAGATGATCTTAGGCCGAGTACATGGATACCAAACATGACATGCTTTAAAATTGCGCACAAACGTGCAGTGGTGACAAACTAAATACATTTTTAAAAGCCTTTACAGGTTACCACATTAGATTTACAGAGGAGGTCTACTGCTAAAATTACTGCCCTCGATCTGACCTTTGTGGTGATGCCTCACATGCATGGTGCAATTGCTGTTTACATTTGACGCCAGACCGACGCTTGCGTTTGCCTTTGCGCGAAAGCAGGGGGGGGGACAGGGTGCTTTTTTTTCTTTATTATTTTTTTGCTTTTTTATCTTATTTTTAAACTGTTCCTTTCATTTTTTTATTTTTTAATCATTTTTATTGTTATCTCAGGGAATGTAAATATCCCCTATGATAGCAATAGGTAGTGACAGGTACTCTTTTTTTGAAAAAACTGGGGTCTGTTAGACCCTAGATCTCTCCTCTGCCCTCAAAGCATCTGACCACACCAAGATCGGTGTGATAAAATGCTTTCCCAATTTCCCAATGGCGCTGTTTACATCTGGCGAAATCTAAGTCATGAAATGCTCGTAGCTTCCGGTTTCTTAGGCCATAGAGATGTTTGGAGCCACTCTGATCAGCTCTATGGTCAGCTGGCTGAATCACCGGCTGCATTCTCAGGTTCCCTGTTGGGACAGGAGAGCCAGAGAAAAACATGGAAGACGGTGGGGCGGATTCCCTCCCACTGCTTGTAAAAGCAGTCTAGAGGCTAATTAGCCGCTAGGATTGCTTTTACATGAAAGCCGACCGCTGGCTGAAAAGAATGATACCAAGATGATACCTAAACCTGCAGGCATCATTCTGGTATAACCACTCAAAGTCCAGCAACATACCAGTACATTGCTGGTCCTTGTTGGGCATATATTGTAAAATTTTTTTCATGCAGCCTGTAGGCTGAAGGAAAAAAAGAGATTGATCGGTGGGTATGCCCACCATTAGAATACTTCCCTTCATCCACCCACTTCTAATGATGGGCATACATGCACCGTATATATATGCCGAAGCATGGGGGCATCCTCCCACAAAAGGCAGGAGCAAATCGCTCCTCCACCCACTGCTGCCCCCACGCTTCGGCATATATGCTGAAGTATGTAACTGTGGTGGTGAAATCACCTCCGACATCGCTGGAGTCACGGCTTTATATATCGTGGGAGCATACGCTGTTTCTGTCAAGATAAATAAATCCACGCTGCAACTGAGTGGTGTACCTGCTAAGCAAATGATGGTTAACAATAAAACAAAGTAACATTACAGTATAACAGTAAGACTTACCATACCTGCAAAGCAAATACAAAAAAAATAGTAAAAAATAAAGCATTTAACGCAACCTGTGCCTAAAATATATATATGCCGAAGCATGGGGGCATCCTCCCACAAAAGGCAGGAGCAAATCGCTCCTCCACCCACTGCTGCCCCCACGCTTCGGCATATATGCTGAAGTATGTAACTGGTGGTGAAATCACCTCCGACAGCGCTGGAGTCACGGCTTTATGTATCATGGGAGCAAACGCTGTTGCTGTCAAGATAAATAAATCCGCTCTGCAGCTGTATGGCGTACCTGAAAACAAAAAAATGGTTACCAACAAAACACAGTAAACAGTAAAGTATAAAAAAATTGCATATCTGAAAAGCAAACATGGTAAAACATAATAACAATAAAACACTGCAGAATAGAATACAGTAAAAAAGAGCAGAAGAATAGAGAGAGAGAGAACAATAAAACGACAACTATTTTAGTTTTTTTTATTTTATATTTATTTTATATTTTTTTGTGTTTTTTATTTATTTATTTGTTTATTTTTTTTACACTTTTTTTTAGTAACTTTACCTTTTGTAACTGGTACCAGGTTTGGGTCTCTCAAAATGTGATGGCATCTTGGGAGACCCTGTGAAAGTGTGTCCTAGTCTGTGCAATGCTGTACCCTACGCTAAAACTCAATTATTGTATGGTAGCATTCAAAACATTCACCAATGCATAGACCAGGATTGTCAGGACAGGAGGGACAATAATATCGGGTGTCACACCTAAATCCGCGCTTGCTACAGACACAACATCTTCTTTGGGGGGCTCGTTGGGTAGGGGTACTTGAGAGGACATAAGGAAAATGCCTCTCATGCAGCCGGCTTACTGCATTTGGTTGGGGAAGGTGAGATGAAGCACCGTCTGGAAACAGAAGGGCTCTGACGATCTATTCCTGGAATTTAAGGAAGGATCCAGTCCATCCTGAAGCTCTGTATAGCACATGAGCGTTCAGCAAAGCCAATTGAAATAAATAAACAGACACTTTTTTGTACCAGCGTCTGGCCGTACGGGCAACTAGGTACGGCACCAACAACTGGTCGTTGAGGTCCACCCCTCCCATATTTTGGTTATGTTCGTGGACACAGAGGGGGTTTCTGCACAACACCAGTCGCCGTAGTAATTTGGACCATCGTGTCTGCATGAAGGGAGGTAAGAATGAAAACATTCTTATTATCCCTCCACTTCATAGCGAGCAAGTTATTACACTGCAAGCAGGCTCTCTCCCCCAGCCTAAGATGTGAATCTACAAGCCGCTGGGGAAAGCCCCGGCGATTAGGTCGCACGGTGCCACATGCTCCAATCTGTTGATCAAAAAGGTGACTAAAAAGTGGCACGCCCGTGTAATAATTGTCCACGTACAAGTGGTACCCCTTTCCGAATAAGGGTGACACCAAGTCCCACACTATCTTGCCAGCGCTTCCTATGTAGTCAGGGCAGTTTGTCAGCTCTATGTGACTATCTTTGCCCTTGTAAACCATAAATCTACATGTATAGCTTGTGGCCCTGTCACAGAGCTTATACATCTTGCTCCGTATCTGGCACGCTTGCTGGGAAGGTACTGTTTGAATGACAAGCGGCCAGAAAATTTAATCAGGGACTCATCAACGCAGACAACTTGATGGGGAGTAAACAAGTCTGCAAAACGCTGGTTGAAGTGGTTTACGAGGGGCCGAATTTTTTAGAGCCGATCGTATCCAGGGTCTCCATGAGGACGACAGAGTTCATTGTCATTGAAGTGCATGAACCGCAAAATCTGCTCGTATCGTGCCCTGGCCATGGAAGCAGAGAACACGGGCATATGGTAAATTGGGTCAGTGGACCAATATGACCGCAACTCACTCTTTTTATTTATGCCCATGTTGAGGGAAAGGCCCAGAAAGAGCTTAAATTCGGAGACCGCAATTGGTCTCCAATCTCTGGCAAGGTAGGACTGGGGATTAGCAGTGATGTGTTGACCAGCGTATAAATTGCTTTGGTCCACAATAGATCTATAGAGATCTTCGGTGAAAAACAGCGAATAAAAATCCAGTGGCGTAAAATCAACTGTTTCCACCTGAATTCCAGGTTGGCCAGTGAATGGGGAAGTACGGGTGCTGCAGAAGTGGTGGGTTCCCAATTCGGATTGGCGAATGCAGCAGGAAGGGCACTATGGGCACTACGGGCCTGTGTTCATCTTCTTGGTGGCAACGGGACACTACTAGTGCTTGCCACCTCGCCAGCTTGAACTGCACTTATGGGACTCACCACGTGATACTGCAGTGCTGGATGTACGACCAGGGTGTACTAGGCCACTGGTGCTTGCCAGTTCACCAGAAGGAATAGCGGCGCTAGTACTGCTCTGCTCCATACAAGGGACCTGCAGTTCTTGCACTTCAAGGACAGAAGAAGATTGGGGTCTGGTACGCCTGACCTTAGCAGGGACCACAACTCTGTCGTCAGAGCTATCTGTCATGGAGCCGCTGTCCTCTACAGGATCGTATTCTGAGCCTGAATCTGACAGATGAGTGACTTCCTCTTCACTATCTGTCATGCTCAGAAACGTGTAGGCCTCTTCACTAGTGTACCTTCGATTTGCCATTTTGGGCTCTAAATTTAGGGGCACACTAGGGAGACTCACAGGCAAAAAAGCTCCTGACTGTTAGCGACTGTTTCAAAACGCTACCAAAAAACTGTTAGCGATTGCAGGGAGCAGGCCTGACTCTGCGAACGCTGCAGTTATGTGTGCTTAGTGTTTTGTATGTGTCAGTGATCGATCGATACTGCACTTGGGTGGGCTGGGCTGGGCCGAGGGGCAAAACGAAGGTGCTAGCAGGTATCTGGGCTGATCCCGCTAACACTGTGTTTATGGGAACCCTAAACTGCTGTGGATGCTAGTATAGATCTGATCGGATCAGATATTGATCCGTTCAGATACTATAGCACTAAGGGAGGTGTATGCTGCGTGCTTGGGTGTTAGCGGTACTGGCGCTAACCTGACGCTGCGTGGGGCGACGCAGACCTTATCTTACCCAAAAACTTAACTTATATCACCGCCGGGCAATTAGGGGGTTAAACCTTTATAAGGTAATAAACGGCGGGTGCCCTAAAACTATAGTAAACTATAAAAAACAGACTAACAAACCAGCGTCACCCGTAACACTTATACGGTGATCGCTGGTGAAAGGGTTAACTAGGGGGCAATCAGGGGGTTAAAACCTTTAGTAGGTAGTATATGAGGGTCCCTGTCGCTATAAAATGCTGACGGCGAACCTATATACTTACCTCCCTAACTAGCGTCACCAGTGACACTAATACAGCGATCAGAAAAACGAGGGGCGTGGCCTAACTCCGAACCAGAATGGATGCCTAATCCACTCTCTCCTGCACATAGGAGCAGCTAAAAACGAGCACAGGAGACACTAAAACAATCCCAAGCATGGGAAAGGGAGACCGGAGCTCCACAACAACCCGTGAACCCTCGGATCCAAATCAGATGTCCCAAAACATCATCCCCGCAATGTTCCGGTCATCACAGGGAGAAGGCCTCAAAGCCGCGGTCTCGCCTAAACCTCCAGGCCCGCTCGGCGGCCCCGGCCTTGCGGTGGACGGCGCGATCGGCGCTCAAGGCCCCACACCACAGGCTGCATCACAGCTCTCATCTCCCCTACCCCATAACCCACCAGCCTCACAAACTCTATGCCTGGCAGATCTGCAAGCAGTAGCCCTTGACATTAAAGCCACACTGTCTGCAGCCATCACAGATCTAAAGACAGAGATGCAGGGCATTGCAGCAAGGATGGGATCGGTGGAACAGGCCACAACACGCCATGCAGAGGCCATAAAACAGGTACAAAAATCTTCTGACATACACCAGAATCATATAATTGAAATCCACCGCCATTTAGAAGACCTCGATAATAGAGGAAGAAGGCATAATATAAGAATTAGGGGGGTCCCAGAAGCAGCAGACCAAAACCCTGTAGAACAAACAGCTACAACCATATTCAATGATTTACTTGACAGACCTCCTGACTCCCCCATTGACTTTGAAAGAATTCACAGAGCCCTCAGACCGAGAGGAAGGGATACTGATCCCCCTAGGGACATAATATGTTGCTTGGTAAACTTCCCTCTGAAAGAAGCCATACTAAAAAAGGCGAGAGAGAAAAACAGAGTGCTGTTTAATGGGAACGAGATAAAACTATACCAAGACCTATCCAACATCACATTACAGCAACGCAGGGCTCTGCGTCCCATTCTCGAACAATTACGTACCAGAGGTATACCATACAGGTGGAAGTTTCCTTTCTGTCTCTCAGCCACCTGGAGAGGTCACACAGCACTATTGCGCACACCAGAGGACTTGCAATCCTTTTGCGAAACACTAAATATCCCCCCGACTGAAGCTCCAGATTGGTATAATTCATTCATGCTGAATGATACGTGGATCGAAGTAACAAACAACTACACTCCTAGAGCTCAGAGAAACAGAGATAGACGCCGCAGATCACCTTCATCTCACCAAAACAGAAGAGGAGCGAACCAAGGAAGTCCTGGCCTCTCCCCTCCTAGACGCCGAGATCGCATGGATAGACCAGATCAAATGGACACCTGAAAATCAAGCTTCCACAATGAACACAGATGACAACCTACGTATGCCTATCTTCAATCAACTAACGGTCATCTATTCATCCTCATCTCTTTCAGTTGGAACAGCTCCAAACCATCCAACAAGAAATTAACAAACCACAGAGAGAAAATCTTCAGCGTAAAAGCTAACTGACTTCTTATTTTTACCCCCCCCCCCATCCCATGTTTGCATCTTTTTCTTTTTTTTCCTTTTCTCTTTTCCATTTTTTTTTCTTTTTTATAGCTACGGTGTTACACCAGATCTGAAACAAATCAATGCACTCAAGTCAAAAGGAATATATGCAGATTTCCTGGTCAGAAATATCAACATAAGGGTATGCTAGATGTGTCTGAACTAAAGAATATATGATTGTAAGTACGATTTTCTGAGCACATTTATCCTGTTACCCAGAGATACTTCAGGTTTTGACTAGGCCTTATACTTCCCTTACTACCGACCATTAGTCAGACCTGATTATCCAGGATCTACGTTTTTTTTAGTGCATATACATATTTGTCACACTCGTATTTTAAAATAACAGAATGAGCAAAAGTTATTGTGGTTATGAATATCTTAGATTCATTTAGGTTAACAATGGTTCAAGAACATTCTGAGTTCCTTAACAAAGGCTGAATCATAATCAACACATGTTACGGTTAATACAGAGGTTGTTTATATTTTTAAAATAGGAAATAGGCATGATGGTGGACTACTCTGGATTAACTTTAAATTAATCTACAGAAGGTAACTTTCCTTCACAAAAATTGCAAAATTCCTGCTTAAACCAACTGACTAGGAGGAAATTAACACTGTTAAATATCACTCCTAATAACAGTCGAATTTTGGACTATAAGCGATCTTTTCTAAAAAAAAAAAAAAAAAAAAAGAAGGTAAAATGAAAAGAAACACTTAACACAAGTCATCTCGTACACCATAATGCCCTATACCTATATTACTTATCTTTGAAGAAACATTTTTGAAGCAAGGGTTCTTCTTTTTCTATATACAAGTTTGTTTGTTACATTTATAGTATAAGAGAATATGTTAAAAAATGGTACTACTTAACTCACACGAAAAAATACCATAGGCGATACAGAACAAACCCCTTAAATACAAGAAGTTCTAAATTCCTATGACAAGGACTCCCCCTAGTGGCGATCAAGTATAATTACCAGAGTTATTTTATTTTGTGTGCACCTATTAATCCCAATACAATATAAAGTGCATGAGGTGTTTATATATAACAGGGTATGACATATCCACATCTGTGTACACAGATATTCAACTGCTCCCAAATTTCAACTCACACATAAATTGCATTTATTTTCCCACAATCTCCTATGTTCATAATGCTCGGCACATATCCTGTAATATATGATCAAAACAATTAGTTAGCTGCTCCAAAGTGCTAAAAGTCCTAGTACACAAAGTAAGGAAAAAAGAGAAGAGAACATTAATAGTTGAATAAAAATCCAGCTGTTCCTACTTAGACCCCGCTCCCACACAAGGAGTGAAATATTTTTCGCTCTTTGAACCTACCGGACCTTTCTAATAGGGTAGACCAGCAGGTCTAAACCTACCTCCGGAACACTTCTCCATCCTCTCCTTGAGGAAGGAAAACCTCTTCCCTCATCCCCCCCCCCCCCCTTTTTTTCTCCCTTTTTTTTTTTTTTTTTTTTTTTTCTTTTTGCTTTACTTCTCTCCCCCTCTACTCCCCTAGAAACCTAGGGAAAGTTTTGCAGACATAAAACAAGACCTACAAATCAATCAAAATTCTATATACTCCTAGGTCCAACTACTCTTTATTTTGGATACAGGAATATATTCAAAATGCCTATCCACAAACCGCAGGCCATATCAACATCAATCAAGCTAATTTCAGTAAATGCTAAAGGGCTTAACATCCCTGAAAAGAGAACCAAATTCCTCAATGAATTTCATAAACTCAAAGCAAATATCATTTGCATACAAGAAACTCACTTTAAAGCTAATAAAGTTCCCAAAATGCATGACAAAAGATTTCCAACGGCATTTCATGCCACCAATCCTGAAGGAAAATCCAAAGGAGTCTCTATTTTGATCTCCAAACAGACTCCCCTTCAGATTCATGACACAATGATTGACCCAGGGGGAAGATACATATTCTTAAAAGGAAAGTTGGGACCTCATCCCATCACAATAGCTAACATTTACACCCCCAACTCAAAACAGGTAACCTTCTTTCGTAAAATAAAGGACTTATTAACAAACTTCGCAGCAGGTATAATCATCTTAGGGGGAGACTTCAATACCCCATTAAATCCGCTCATAGATACCTCGAATGGTACATCGAGCCTTCCTTATAAAGCACTGAAACAAATCAAACTCCAACTACAGGAGCTAATGCTACATGACACCTGGAGAACCCTAAACCCTCAAACTAAAGACTTTACCTATTTCTCTACACTCCATCAAAAATACTCCAGAATCGATTACTTTTTTATCTCACAACCAGACCTTGACTTACTGACAGACTCAACAATTGAAACCATGACTTTATCTGACCATCACCCGATTACCATAACATTAACTTTCCCAGAAAAAACTACCATAACTAAAACATGGAGACTCAACACCACTGTATTGAAGGATCCTATAGATGTAATTCATTTCAATGATAAACTAAATGAATACTTTGCACTAAATGAAAATGATGAGACATCTTTGATTACTCAGTGGGAAGCACACAAATGTGTCATGAGAGGCGAATTTATAAATAAATTAGCCAAACTAAAGAAGGAAAAACAATCCAAAATTAGATCGTTACTAGACCAAATTCATAAATTAGAAACAACCCATAAAAGAACTGTGGCACTCTCTACATTTGAAGACTTAAATAAAGCAAGAACTCTACTATCAGAAGAGTTGAGCATGAAAACTAAAAGACAATATATCTTAAGACACAAGATATATTACGAGCAAGGCAACAAGAGTGGAAGGTTGCTTGCAAAAGCAGTCCAAAACAAGAAAGTTGCTTCGACAATTCACCAAATAAGAGACAAACAAGGTACACCACACTCTTCGAATGAGGAGATTGCCAAACAGTTCGAATTATACTACCAATCCCTCTATAACATTCCATCAAATCCCAAATGCCCACAAAATTCAGACAAAAGAACAAAGCTTATTCAAGAGTTCCTAGAGAAATATTGCCCACCCCAAATATCAAAAAACACAGCGCAAGACCTAGAGTCACCCATAACTGGCCTAGAATTTGATAAAGCCTTAAAAGATATGAAAATAGGCAAAGCACCAGGTCCGGATGGACTACCCCTTCAATATTACAAAACATTTACAAACATACTAAAACCAAGATTTTTGAAAACCTTTAAATCACTGCACTCTGAACAACACCCCCCTAAGCAACTTCTGGAAGCACATATAACGGTTATACCAAAAGAAGGCAAAGATACAACCCAGGTTACTAATTATAGACCAATATCCCTAATTAATGTCGATATCAAGATATATGCCAAAATACTAGCAAACAGACTCCTACCCTTACTATCTTCCCTCATTTCCTTAGACCAAGTAGGCTTTATTCCGGGAAGAGAAGGTCGAGACAACACAATTAAAGCAATAAACATAAATCACTGGTTATCAACCCAAAAAAAACAAGGATTCTTCCTCTCCCTTGATGCTGAAAAGGCGTTTGACAGAGTGGCCTGGGACTTCATTGATGCAACGTTAAAACATATAGGAATCCTGCCCCAAATGAGATCTTATATCAAAGTACTATACTCAAATCCAACAGCAAGAGTTCGAGTCAATGGCCACCTGTCAAACGCCTTCAACCTTCGCAATGGCACAAGACAGGGATGTCCCCTTTCACCTCTATTATTTGTCCTCACATTAGAACCACTATTAAATAAAATTAGATCCAACCCAGACATCAAGGGTATAGAGATTCACAAACACACATATAAGGTTGCAGCCTTTGCTGACGACATGCTCCTATTCCTCTCAGAACCCCATATCTCTACCCAACGTCATTCAAGATTTAGAATATTTCCAACTACTTTCAAACCTAAAAATCAACCACTCAAAATCTAGCGCCCTAAACATTACACTACCCCCAAACTCAGTAGAATTATGTAAGAAAAACTTTCCCTTCTCGTGGGCCAATCAAAGTATAACATATCTTGGAACTGAAATTCCTACAAATTTAAATGATCTTTTCAAACTAAATTACTTACCCATTCTAAAAGATACACAGGATGACCTAAAAAAATGGAATTCCCTCAATATATCTTGGTTCGGTAGAGCTTCCCTGGTCAAGATGACAATTTTACCTAGATTTCTATACGTGATGCAAACAATTCCCATTAGGCTCCCATCTGCTTTCTTTAACTCCTTCCGCAAAGCATGCTCTACTTTTATCTGGAGGAGCAAACCTCCCAGAATTAAATTTACGAGACTAAACCTCCCCAAAAATAAAGGGGGGATAGCTCTACCGGACCTCCAAAAATACCACCAGGCTGCTCTTCTGACAAGAATAGTAGACTGGAACATTCACGATAAAGTTAAAGACTGGGTGACTCTTGAACAAACAATCTTCTCACACCAAATAAACTCCTTTCCGTGGATCTGCCCAAAATACCACTCAAAAAACATTAAAGCTCACCCCCTTATCGGTCCCACACTAGAAATATTTAGTAACACCTATAAAAAAAACAACCCTTTTCCTTGGATGAGTCCTCTAACACCATTAAGAAATAATCCAGATTTTCTCCCAGGTACAGAAAAAAACTTTCTTTCTAAATCATGGCCACACAAAGAAATCCTAGTCAAACACTTCTGTAAAAATGGTAAACTTTTATCAAGAGACGAAATTAATAAAGACAGTGACCCTCCACAGATCTCTCATTGGAATTACCTACAAATTAGACATTACTTGACTAGCAACGAGATAACCCAACACTGGACCAGACCTCTTACGACACTAGAAGAACTTTGCACAAAATCAACCCCACAGAGACACATCATCTCTATCCTATACAACTCACTTTTTATGAGCAATTCTGAATTCTCCAGCTCGTCATGTCAAGCCTGGGAACAAGATCTTAACCTAAATCTGACAGAGGAAAATTGGGAAAGGATCTTTATGTATGCACATAAAGGTTTCCTTAATGTTGCCACTCAAGAGTGTGGCTATAAAATCATCACTAGGTGGTATAGAACCCCCACCCTATTGCACAAATTCTCTCCTCAGTCAACCGACAGATGTTGGAGATGCAAAAATGAGGAAGGCTCGATGATCCACATCTGGTGGACTTGCCCGCTTATCCAAAATTTTTGGAACATGGTTCACGAAACCGTCAAGTCAATCACTTCAGAAAACGTAAACTTCAACCCAGCACAATACCTCCTACACTACAACTCACTACCTAAAAGACAATACCTAAAATCTTTAACCATGTTTATGATAAATGCTGCAAGACACTGTATCCCCTGCCATTGGCGCTCAAATTCTATTCCTTCAAAAAAAGAATGGTTTCGCAGAATAAACAATATAGAAAGAATAGAAGAACTCATAAGCATATCTCAGGAGAAAATAACTTATTTTGCTTCAACATGGTACAAATGGATAGAATTCAAAAACTCTCAGGAATACAAAGCAATCAATATTTAATTAAAAAAACTACATTTAATAAAAAAGGCTCATAAGAAGGTTCAAAAATGGAACGAAATTAATATGTCTTTTTAACAACTACCATCTCCTACCTCCCCCCTTTTTCTTTTCTTTTTTTTTTCTCTCTCCCCTCCCTTCCCTCTCTCACCCCCAAATCATAACTCGAGTTACTTAATATTTACTACTATATTTCAAGATTTCCTTGATACTACTTGAAAATATAATTAGCATAAAAAGAAAAATGTTTATTTTTGTAACTATATACAACCATATTGTATTCATACACTATCCGTAACTGTATTAAAACCCATTGTCATATGTACCACTTTTATGCAGATGTACTACTACAATGCTGTAATGTCATTACTTGTTCAATCAATAAAAACCTTTGTGAAACAAAAAAAAAAAAAAAGAAAAACGATCGCTTAGTGACACTGGTGATGGGGGGTGATCAAGGGGTTAACCTTTATTAGGGGGGTTAGGGGGGTACCCTGGACCTAAAGTGGGGTACCCCAGACCTAAAGGGGGCTAACCCTAACTGCCCTAACACTTATAACTGTCACAAACTGACACCAATGCAGAAAAAAAAACTGCTATTGGTGTCAGTGTGACAGGGGGGTGATCAGGGGGTGACCGGGGGGTGAAAAGTGTGCCTGCCTGTTCTACTGAACGTGTAGTGTTGCTGCACTTACTTGATGTCTTCTCTCCTCGGCGCCGGAACAAAAAAGACCGGCTCGAGGAGAGATTACATCACTTCCTCTGTCTGTTTACATTACAGAGGCAGAGGAAGATCCTCATTGGCTGGGAGCGATCGCGAGGGGGGGGGCCACGAATGGATGGCCTCCCCCTCACCTCTCATTGCTCCCAGACACAAGCCGACCGTCTCGGGCATCGGGGGGGGGGGTCCGATCGGACCCCCCGCCCGTGGGAGGCAGATCACATACATGTACGTGATTCTGCCTGCCCGTGCCATTCTACCGACTTACATTGTCATGAGGCGGTCGGCAAGTGGTTAATAAAAGTGATGACAACTGTGCTTCAGTGATGATGTATTCAAACGTGCTGCAATTCCATGTGCCACAGATCATGTGATGGTGAAACAAAAGGTAACCCCCCCAAGGTAAAGCGCTCACCTTAGGGAATGTGACTAAGTCACTAGACAAAGTCAGGAAAAGCTCTTGAGCCACCCAGGGCTCAGTGTGGATCACAGGAAGACAGGCTCCAGCTTAGGTTCAAACCATAAGCAAAAAGAGAAAGGAGAACCATATAGTGTGATAACGTTCAAAATATTTTATTACAAGGTCAGATAAAAAACTCTCCCCCAGAAGGGGGTACTCACATTTTGAGGGTGCGTCAGTGCACCACTCTAAAGAGGCATATAACCTGGATATAACAGTGAGGTAATGGATGTATCAGTGAGGTTATGGAGACCTTCCCAGCACAGACAGCTGCTGCTGCCTAACACTCCGTCCTGGCCCCTCCCCTACGCGTCTTCGACACAGGGCATACGTGTCATCATCAGGGGGATTGTGACCTCACTGATACATCCATTACCTCACTGTTATGTCCAGGTTATATGCCTCTTTAGAGTGGTGCACTGACGCACCCTCAAAATGTGAGTACCCCCTTCTGGGGGAGAGTTTTTTATCTGACCTTGTAATAAAATATTTTAAACGTTATCACGCTATATGGTTCCTTTCTCTTTTTGCTTATGGTTTGAGCCTATGCTGGAGCCTGTTTTCCTGTGATCCACACTGAGCCCTGGGTGACTCAAGAGCGTTTCCTGACTCTGTCTAGAGACTTAGGCACATTCCCTAAGGTGAGCGCTTTACCTTGGGGGGTCACCTTTTGTTTCACCATCGCATGATCTTTGGCACATGGAATTGCAGCATGTTTGAATACATCATCACTGAAGCACAGTTGTCATCACTTTTATTAAGGACTTTTGTGTTTAATATATGTCTAGTTCATGATGGACGATTAAGTATATGTATTGTGTGACACTTTGCACTTTTTGGCTGGCACATGTCAGCATTTCAGTATTTGTTTGCATATATGAATTATTTATGAAGTAACAATATTTACCTTATTACTATTACTTTATATGTCTATTGCACCTTTTAGCACCTGTTTTGCACTCATTTATTTTGGAGCATGTTTATTGATATTACCATTATTATTTCATATGCCTATTGCACAGTTTATTTGTGCACATTGTTTGTTTACCTTGTGGGATATAGCACATATTGGGGTTAGACATCTTTACACTCTGTTGTATATGTGCTGTATCTCTTTGTGCCGGGATTAGGGCACGGTTAGCACACTCTAGCGCATCATATTTTATGTATTCGATTTTTTCTTTACCGCCTCCCCTAGTGATTTTATATCCTTTTGATATAATGATGTTTGAATTTGCCGACCTAAGGCCTCTTCGGATTCAGGGGTATCCTGTGTTTTACTAGGATCATTTTCTTTTAGTAGCAACACTAGATTTTTTAGAGCTCTAAACTCAGCAACAGAGAAATCTTTCCAGATCTCCTGGTGAGAGATTTCAGCTTGTTTACCACGTCTGTCATTGTAATACATAAATTTAAAGGTGAGTTTCCTAGCAAACAAATAGAGATCCTTGATGATCTCAAATTTGCTTGGTAGGGAGTTGGGGCAGAAACTAAGACTGAGCTGAAGTAGCTCATGTTCTATAGTATTTAAAGGATAGGATGACAAATTTATGACCTCTAGTTTGCAACTTTCTCTTATAGACTCTGTTAACAGAGTTTTCTATTGTTGATGTATTCACCGCAGAATTTGGAGGCAAAATATTAGGGTTCGTATCAGATGGCTGTGTTTTAACCGTAGGGAAGAATTGATCTATACGTCATTTCTTTGAATCCTTTTGGATTGCCCCGGCTGCCGCTGTACTAGCGGGTCTCAAAAGGGCAAAAGTTTTTGCACAGTCTATAATTTGTAGTCGAGTGTCAAGTTCTGCTTTAGGAGTCACCGACGTAATGATAGAAGAAGTGTCAGAAGAAGCACCCGGTGTTTGATTAGGAAACATAGAAACCCCTCTATTCACCATAAGGGTGGAGTCAGTATGTAATGCATTCTTATTGTCTGCTGAGGGATTAAGCTCACCCAGTGCTCTTTTTTTGTCTGTACCTGTTTGCTACCCTCCACCAGTTTGTGTTCTTTTTCTTGAGCCTCAACCTCTTTGTCGTCCCCGATCAGATGTCCTAGAACTTTGTGAGATAAGAGTTAGCAGAAGAGTCTGAGTCGCTTGCTCTATCCTTTGATTTTTTTTAATATTTCTTTGTGCATTTGCATACTTACGATTACCTCGTTGGCCATTAGTCTGTGGCCAATTGTACGCATACTTTCTTGCAAAGGCTAATTTGTCTCGTGAGAGTTTGTCCTCTTTCTTAAGTAGCAGATCTTTCATAAAGCTTTGAATGTGTTCCTTTAAGCGTATGTCCATAGGCTGCAAAAGCAGAATTGTTTAGCACTATGGTGTTTTCATCATATATTCGTTTTATCTCACAATCTACCAATTTCAATTCCTGCATGTAGTATTCTATCATTAATTCCATCATTTTTTTTTTAGAACAATCGTGGAGGTTACGTTCCCATCAGGTCCTAAAATCCAAGTCAGTGGCCCAAATATTTGGGAAGACCTGTATCTAAGACCCTTTGGGTTCAAATCCTCCGCGATGTATTGTTCGAAGTATATAATGTGCCACAATAGACTGGCTTTGCGTTCGAATGTTTGTAACAGTTTTTGAAAAACTTTCCATTGCAACATTGCTACTTTTCATAGAGGAACATGTTTGTTTGATGTCCAGCATAAAACCCTCCCAATTGTTTCCTGCAAAGTCCGCCATAATAGAATGTCACTTGCAGTTAAATAGAGTTAGTCAACAAAAATAAATATAAAAGGGAGAGAAGGAAGAGGGTTTGGGGTTAAGATTTACACAGTATAGTGAATATTTGTATCGTATAAAAAAAACCTACATTAAGGAGTTCACATATAAATATTCTTACAAAGAACATTTTCCTTTGACGGATCCCACTTCCTCCAGGTACAGGGAGTCGCTATGGGTACGTTTTACGCACCCTCTTATGCGAACCTGTACCCGGGGGGGGGTGGGAACGGGATCTGTTTGCCAACGAGGGGCAATCAAACTTTTTCTCTTACGTGCTGGGGTGGCTCCGCTACATAGACGACATTTTGGTGCTATGGGTGGGACCACCAGAAGCGCTTAATGAGTTTATGGCCATTTTAAGTCATAATGACTATAATTTAAAATTCACTATGCAGTCAAGTCTCACCACTATTGCATATTTGGATATCACTTACAATATCACTATGGATGGCCTGATCAGTACGTCGTCATATCGGAAACCCACTGCGGGTAATACAATTTTGCACGCGCTAAGTGCACATCCCCAGCCCCTCATTCAAAGTATCCCCTTTAGCCAATACCTGCGCCTTAAACGCAATTATTCTAGGGATTCTGACTTCAGGCGGGAGGCAGACCTCCTATATGAACCCCTTTTGGCCAGGGGATACAGAAAAACCAGCCTTAAAAAAGCTTTTAAAAAAGCTGTGGCTAGATCGGGGAGTACTATTCTCTTTCCAGGACCCAAACAAACTGATTCCGACAGAGTAAGATTCATAACCACCTATTCTGATCAACATCAGTTAATACGGTCGGTAATTCAAAAACATTGGCACATCCTACTGGCAGATCCCACTTTGACCAAATATATCGGGCCCAAGCCTGAAATCACTTATCGACGAGTAAGATCCGTCAGAGACTGTTTAGTGCGGAGCCATTATTGCAAAACTAATACAAGGTCCACCAGGCTTATTTCAATGGGGTATGTGTGATTTTTGCGATCTATTATTGGTGGGACCACCTTTTCCTCTCCCAAATGCCCGCATTCATGTTTTACGACATCACATCACCTGTCAAACTCAAGGAGTCATTTATATAATGTTTTGCCAATGTGGAGCATTCTACGCTGGCAAAACTATCAGGCCATTTTGGAGAAGGATTAAAGATCATGAATACAATGCCACTAGTGGTCTTCTGAATACCACTATGGGCTATCATATAGCTTTTAAACACAAATATAACCCCATGGTTTTCAAATTCGCTGCTCTTGATGTCATTCACGTAGATCCCCGTGGAGGTAACTTTGATAGAAGAGTACTCCAACGGGAAACTGAATGGATACATAAATTACGGGCCACCGTGTATCCAGGCTTGAACGACAAGATGAGACCCTTTCTGTAATAATGACCAATCAGGTTAACTTGTTGCTTTGCATTTGCATATATCCTGCTTCCCCCTCCCTTTAGTCTTCCCTCGGTTGCTCCATGATATTATCTGCCTCCCGATATAGCTTTTTTGTCTATAATTATTGTATATATTTATATTTAAAATCTATGTCATTCACAGTGCATATTTAGTCAATGGAATATGGGCCCCACAAATGCGTCAATGGGATACCACAGGGTATACAGTTGGTATGATTATTTAGGAATTTGTATTTTTCTTTATATTCGAATGTTACTCATTTCTGATTATTTGTAAACAATGGTAACCATCCTTACAATTTATTTATACGTTTAAATGTTCATATGTATACCTGTTTTGTTTTTATCTGTCTTGTGTTGCACACTCAGGGGACTTAAGGATGATGCATTTTGTTGTACCAATTTATACTACATAGTTTTATTCATTTGTTCATGTTTTCCTGCATATTATTCCAGATAGGCATTTATAATGGCGTTTTGCTCTACAGCGACCACCAATCCGCTCCTGTGAGTTCCTCTACTAAATGGGGATGCTCATTGGTGCGGATTCAATGTAGTTGCCTGTCTGGTACTCTGCCTACAAACCCCATAATGCGTTTCTTATATCCTGCACATGCGCAGAAGGAGTGGGGTCCCACTCGCTGCGCGGCCTGTTGTATTCGTAGCTCTCTCTTTGCTTGTATGAGGTGGCAGGTTTGCGCACAGCGTGTTAGGTCTCGTCCCACCGCCTACAATGCTCATAACTCGCTTTCATTGTGCGGTGCCCGGAATGCGCATGCACACAAGGTCTCACCTTCCCCACTGCCTACAATGCCCATAATTCCCTTCGTCTGCTGAGACCTTACTTACCAGTATAAATAATGCTCCTCTGTATGTGGGCTTGTTGTGCAGCGCCCGGCTGTCTCCCAGGGGCACGTTTTCTTACTATATCCTCCATGTAAGTACTACCCACTACTCTCTCTTCTGTGTAAGCATCTGGGTTGTCATCAAAGATTTTTAATTTACACCTTTATATCTTCTGTTTATAGGCACAGCGTGTTATTTCAGGCTTTATTAGCTATGAGCATTGCTGAGTCCCAATAAGGGTCTGTTTCCTGTATATATGTCGGACCTTATAGTATTGCTCAGCTGACCCTATACATGTTTGGAGTAAGTATTTGCTCTCCATATATATCTTCGCTGTGCCATATGTCCTTTTAGTGGTATACTTACTGAAATCCATCACATTTGATTTCTCATAGTTTGGAAACCCATCGCCTATCCAGGCTGCGGGTATATATCACAACGTACTCCAACTTAAGGTGCACCCTTTTGTTGCTCGTCCTTGATATGTTTCCCCTGAGTGATTCAACATATGCTTTTTAAACAATACCATGCTGTTCTATGATTGTGCAATAGTTTTGATTTTAATGGCAATGTATCTCATTTCAGGTAATGAGATTTGTTCTCTTATCTGTTGCGTCTTTGAACCTTGGTCGTGTCCTGAAGAAGCCTAACGGCGAAACTCGTAGACACACAAGGGCTCACTGTACAAATTGCATAAATGCATATGTATGTTTTTTACTCTTCTCAACAATTATGTTTATATTTTTGTATTTTTTCAATAAATGTGATGATTTATTTATATTGTTTCCTTCTCCATTGTTTCCTGGCCTATAAAGTCCGACTTTAGGGAAGTACCTCCAGTAGTATCCCTTTTTCTTCACCGATATTACAGCCCTCTATTTCTATTTAGGGTTAAGTGTGTCCTAATTTGTGTTCTAACTTAAGAGGGAAGGGGACTGTGCAGGGAAGATAACAGATCGCTGTTAATACTCTGTATGAACAGACAGTCTGTTGCTTCTCTCCTCAGAGCACCCGAAACTGTGTTTACACACACAGTTCGGGTTCTCTGTGTCTCAGCGGCGATCGCAGGAGCCCGGCGGTGATCGAGACCGCTTGGCACTCACATCGACTCGGGGGTAAGCGGGAGGTGCGCACCTCCTAGTGGCCACAGGGTGAAGCGACGTTACATAATGTTGTTTCGCCCAGCCGTGCCGTTCTGCCGCAGTGCAACTGCGGCAGCTGGTCGGCATGTGGTTAATAGGGCTAAGTTTGTCCTTAATAGTTTTAATCTCCTCATCAAGTCTTGCCAATTTCTTGGATTTCCTGTCAACCAAAAAGCAGAGAAATGCAACTCCTGCCTTATTAAAATAGTTGTACCATTCCTCCAGCTCGGTGTCACCCTTTTGGGTGCCAACTTCCCACCTTAGACTCCTCGGGACCATTGAGTTCTTAATATAGGTCTCAAGGTAGGCTGTATCCCATTTTGTGAGGGTTTCAGAGACCATAAGGTTATTTAGCCTCATAAATATCCCCCCTAGGTCACCTTCTTCCTCTTTGTAGAGCTCAAAGACACCATCTACATTTACCACTTTAGTGGCTTTAAATTAAAAAATGTCCATATTCCTATGGGCACTTCTAGATATAATCAAAGATATAATCAAACAATCACTATTAAATGTATTCAAACAATCACACAAGCTGCAGTAAACATATCAAAATTGAACATTATTAAAAAAAAAAAAAAAAAAAAAGCGCTAGTGTACTAAATAGACTGTATTACACTATATGGTCAGTTTTTTTTTTTCTGGGTCATTTGCTGAGTGTAACAGTCACGGACTCTATAATGATGTCAGGGCTTAGGAGACCTACAGCCATTCATCCTGTGATACTCGACCAGATATAGTCTGTGCAAGTTAAAAGCCTTGGCTGGGCTATAGCCACATGCCTTTTTTTGCTTGCCATCCGGTAAGCAGATTTTTCTTAAGGTGGCGGGGCACTCTATGGTTTGAATCACTGTGGTGCCACTGGGAAGAGGATTTATTCCATCCTATATGTTGATCAATAACATGCCATTTCAATGAGGATTTTCCTGCAATATTTGGGACTATTTAGCACAGCTTCTCTCATTTCCTATCTATTATGTGTATGTCACTTCAAGCTGCTGCTTTGTTTATATAATTTAATGATGCTGGTACACTAGCACGTGTTTTTTTTTTTTTATTTGCCTAATATTAGGAGGTATTTACCATATATGCTTGTGCCAACGTCATCGGTACACACGCACTGAAGAAAGGGCACAATCGTGCCGTTTGTAAAGGGCCCATGCCGTGACCATCAGCTCCCGTGCGCATGCGCGGGAGTGATGTCACGTGACTCTTGTCAGTCACAGAGCCAGAGTTCATGGCCCCGGAAGGAAGAGGTGTGAAGATGGAGGCGGCCACCAGTCGGGACATCGGGGACATTGCGGGATTCGTTTGCAGTGGCGATGCATACTAGCCCATTATGCTTTTACTTTGCAGGGAACAAAAGAGGAAGTAAAACCCATCAGGGTTTATTTCCTCTTTAACCACTTCAGCCCCGGAAGGATTTACCCCCTTCCTGACCAGAGCACTTTTTACAATTTGGCACTGCGTTGCTTTAACTGCTAATTGCGCGGTCATGCAATGCTGTACCCAAACAAAATTTACGTCCTTTTCTTCCCACAAATAGAGCTTTCTTTTGATGGTATTTGATCACCTCTGCTGTTTTTATTTTTTGCGCTATAAACGGAAAAAGACCGAAAATTTTGAAAAAAAATGATAATTTATACTTTTTGTTATAAAAAAAATCCAATAAACTCAATTTTAGTCATACATTTAGGCCAAAATGTATTCGGCCACATGTCTTTGGTTAAAAAAATGTCAATAAACGTATATTTATTGGTTTGCGCAAAAGTTATAGCGTCTACAAACTAGGGTACATTTTCTGGAATTTACACAGCTTTTAGTTTATGACTGCCTATGTCATTTCTTGAGGTGCTAAAATGGCAGGGTGGTACAAAACCCCCCCAAATGACCCCATTTTGGAAAGTAGACACCCCAAGGAAATTGCTGAGAGGCATGTTGAGCCCATTGAATATTATTTTTTTTGTCCCAAGTGATTGAATAATGACAAAAAAAAAAAAAATTATAAAAAGTTGTCACTAAATGATATATTGCTCACACAGGCCATGGGCATATGTGGAATTGCACCCCAAAATATATTCAGCTGCTTCTCCTGAGTACGGGGATACCACATGTGTGGGACTTTTTGGGAGCCTAGCCGCGTGCGGGGCCCCGAAAACCAATCACTGCCTCCAGGATTTCTAAGGGCGTAAATTTTTGATTTTACTCCTCACTACCTATCAGTTTTGAAGGCCATAAAATGCCCAGGTGGCACAAACCCCCCCCCCCCAATGACCCCATTTTGGAAAGTAGACACCCCAAGCTATTTGCTTTGAGGCATGTTAAGTCCATGGAATATTTTATATTTTGACACAAGTTGCGGGAAAGTGACACTTTTTTTTTTTTTTTTGCACAAAGTTGTCACTGAATGATATATTGCTCACTCAGGCCACGGGCATATGTGGAATTGCACCCCAAAATACATTTAGCTGCCTCTGAGTATGGGGATTCCACATGTGTGGGACTTTTTGGGAGCCTAGCCGCGTACGGGACCCCGAAAACCAATCACTGCCTTCAGGATTTCTAAGGGTGTAAATTTTTGATTTCACTCTTCACTGCCTATCACAGTTTTGGAGGCCATGGAATGCCCAGGTGGCACAAAATCCCCCCAAATGACCCCATTTTGGAAAGTAGACACCTCAAGCTATTTGCTGAGAGGCATGATGAGTATTTTGCTGCTCTCATTTGTTTTTGAAAATGAAGAAAGACAAGAAAACATTTTTTTTTTTTCTTTTTTCAATTTTCAAAACTTTGTGACAAAAAGTGAGGTCTGCAAAATATTCACTATACCTCTCAGCAAATAGCTTGTGGTGTCTACTTTCCAAAATGGGGTCATTTGGGGGGGGGGTTGTGCCACCTGGGCATTCCGTGGCCTCCGAAACTGTGATAGGCAGAGAAGAGTGAAATCAAAAATTTACGCCCTTAGAAAGCCTGAAGGCGGTGCTTGGTTTTCTGGGTCCCGTACGCGGCTAGGCTCCCAAAAAGTCTCACACATGTGGTATTCCCGTACTCGGGAGAAGCAACAGAATTTATTTTGGGGTGTAATTTCACATATTCCCATGGCATGTTTGAGCAATATATCATTTAGTGACAACTTTGTGCAAAAAAAAAAAATGTGTCTCTTTCCCGAAACTTGTGTCGCAATATAAAATATTCCATGGACTCGACATGCCTCTCAGCAAATAGCTTGGGGTGTCTACTTTCCAAAATGGGGTCATTTGGGGGGGTTTTGAACTGTCCTGGCATTTTATGCACAACATTTAGAAGCTTATGTCACACATCACCCACTCTTCTAACCACTTGAAGACAAAGCCCTTTCTGACACTTTTTGTTTACATGAAAATATTATTTTTTTTGCAAGAAAATTACTTTGAACCCCCAAACATTATATATTTTTTTTTAAAGCAAATGCCCTACAGATTAAAATGGTGGGTGTTTCATTTTTTTTCAAACAGTATTTGCGCAGCGATTTTTCAAACGCATTTTTTGGGGAAAAAACACACTTTTTTAAATTTTAATGCACTAAAACACACTATATTGCCCAAATGTTTGATGAAATAAAAAAGATGATCTTATGCCGAGTTCATGGATACCAAACATGACATGCTTTAAAATTGCGCACAAACGTGCAGTGGCAACAAAATAAATACATTTTTTAAAGCCTTTACAGGTTACCACTTTAGATTTACAGAGGTCTACAGCTAAAATTACTGCCCTCGATCTGACCTTCGCGGTGATACCTCACATGCATGCTGCAATTGCTGTTTACATTTGACGCCAGACCGACGCGTGTGTTCGTCTTAGTGCGGGACAGGGGTGCTTTTTTTTTTTTTTATTTTTTTTTTCTTTATTATTTTTTTGCTTTTTTATCTTATTTTTAAACTGTTCCTTTCATTTTTTTTTAATCATTTTTATTGTTATCTCAGG
Organism: Aquarana catesbeiana; assembly: GCF_042186555.1. Taxonomy (NCBI): domain Eukaryota; kingdom Metazoa; phylum Chordata; class Amphibia; order Anura; family Ranidae; genus Aquarana; species Aquarana catesbeiana. The sequence continues at coordinate 138,022,897 of NC_133330.1, read as the reverse complement.
GAATGTAAATATCCCCTATGATAGCAATAGGTAGTGACAGGTACTCTTTTTTTGAAAAAATTGGGGTCTATTAGACCTTAGATCTCTCCTCTGCCCTCAAAGCATCTGACCACACCAAGATCGGTGTGATAAAATGCTTTCCCAATGGCACTGTTTACATCCAGCGAAATCTAAGTCATAAAATGTTCGTAGCTTCCGGTTTCTTAGGCCATAGAGATGTTTGGAGCCACTCTGGTCTCTGATCAGCTCTCTGGTCAGCTGGCTGAATCACCGGCTGCATTCTCAGGTTCCCTGTTGAGAAAGGAGAGCCAGAGAAAAACACGGAAGACGGTGGGGGGGGCATTCCCTCCCACTGCTTGTAAAAGCAGTCTAGAGGCTAATTAGCTGCTAGGATTGCTTTTACATGAAAGCCGACCGCTGGCTGAAAAGAATGATACCAAGATGATACCTAAACCTGCAGGCATCATTCTGGTATAACCATTCAAAGTCGTGAATGGCGTACCTGAAGACAAAAAAATGGTTAACAATAAAGCACAGTAAATGGTAAAGTATAAAAAATTGCATACCTGAAAAGCAAACATGATAAAACATAATAACAATAAAACATTGCAGAATAGAATACAGTAAAAAAGAGCAGAACAATAGGGAGAGAATAGAGAGAGAGAGAACAATAAAACGACAACTATTTTTTTTTTATTTCATATATTTTTTTTTTTTTACACTTTTTTTTTGTAACTAACTTTTATAACTGTAAGCGGTTCCAGGTTCGGGTCTCTCAAAATACCATCTTGGGAGACCCTGTGAAAGTATGCCTAGTCTGTGCAATGCTGTACCCTACGCTAATACTCAACTAGTGCATGGTAGCGTTCAAAACATTCACCAATGCAAAGACCAGGATTGTCAGGACAGGGGGGAAAATAATAGCGGGTGTCACGCCTATATCCACGCTTGCTGCAGACACGACATCTTTTTTGGGGGTGTTCGTTGGGTAGGGGTACTCGGGAGGATATAAGGAAAATGCCTCTCATGCAGCTGACTGCATTTGGTTGGGGATGTGAATGGGGGAAGTACGGGCGCTGCAGAAGTGGTGGGTTCCCAATTAGGATTGGCGAATGCAGCAGGAAGGGCACTATGGGCACGACGGGACTGTTTGTTTTCTTGGTGGCAGCGGGGCACTACTTGTGCTTGCCACCTCACCAGCTTGAACTGCACTTATGGGACTCGCCACGTCACCAAGTGTTACTGCAGTGCTGGTTTGACTACGATCGGGGTGTACTAGGCCGCTGGTGCTTGCCAGTTCACCAAAACGCTACCAAAAAAACTGTTAGCGATCGCAGGGATCAGGCCTAACTCTGCGAATGCTGCAGCTATGCGTTTAGTGTTTTGTGACAGTGATCGATCGATACTGCACTTGGGTGGGCTGGGCCGGGCGAAGGGGCAAAACGCAGGTGCTAGCAGGTATCTGGGCTGATCCCGCTAACACTGCATTTTTGGGAACCCTAAACTGCTGGGGACGCTAGTATAGATCTGATCGGATCAGATATTGATCCGTTCAGATACTATACCACTAAGGGAGGTGTATGCTGCATGCGTGAGTGTTAGCGGTACTGGCGTTAACCTGACGCTGCCTGGGGCAACGCATATCACCGCCGGGCGATCAGGGGGCTAAACCTTTATTCGGTAATAAATGGCGGGTGCTCTGACACTATAAAAAATAAACGAACTAACCAGCGTCACCCGTAACACTTATACGGTGATCAGTGGTGAAAGGGTTAACTAGGGGGCAATCAAGGGGTTAAAACATTTATTAGGTAGTATATGGGGGTCCCTGTCGCTATAAAACACTGACGGCGAACCTAAATATTTACCTCCCTTACTAGCGTCACCAGTGACACTAATACAGCAATCAGAAAAATGATCGCTTAGTGACACTGGCGACGGGGGGTGATCAAGGGGTTAAAACTTTATTAGGGGGGGTTAGCGGGGTACCCTAGACCTAAAGGGGGCTAACACTAACTGCCCTACCACACTAACTGTCACAAACTGACACCATGCAGTAATCAGAAAAAAAAAACCAAGAAACAAAAAACTGCTTGGTGTCAGTGTGATGGGGGGGGGTGATCGGGGGGTAAAGGGGGGTGTAAAGTGTGCCTGGCATGTTCTACTGTGATGTGTAGTGTTGTGCACTCACATTACAGTCTTCTCTCCTCGGCGCCGGAATGGAAACTGCTGAGCCGAGGAGAGATGACATCATTTCCTCTGCCTCTGTGTACTACACTGAGGCAGGGGAACATTCCGATTGGCTGGGAGCGATCGCGAGGGGGGGGCCACGAATGGATGGCCTCCCCCTCATCTCTGATCGCTGCCAGACCAAAGCCGACCGCCTCGGGCACCGGGGGGGTTCGATCGGACCTCCCGCCCGCGGGAAGGCAATCGCGTACCAGGTACGTGATTTTGCCTGCCCGTGCCATTCTGCCGACGTATATCGTCGTTAGGCGGTCGGCAAGTGGTTAAGCAGTTTCTGGAGAATCAGGCGCACGCATCTTTTTGTATCTTCTGGCTGGTTACAGACTTTCCCTCTTTGGTCTTAAGGCATGATGAGAGTCCCATCCAGCTTATGCCTGACAACCCTTTTGTATGTCAGGTTGTTAACCATAGTTACCGACAACAGTTTCAAACTTTTTTACCTTAACAGATTTCTCCAACTGTCAACAGTTCCCATTGTTTGAGGACAGCCTGTATTACCAAGGCATTAGTTTGAGAAGCATCCTCAAACAAACTCATCAGTAACCTGGTTTCTGTTTCTATCTAAACATGTTGTTTTTAAAAACTAGTCTGATAAAGTCATAAATTTTATATATATAATATATCGAACGCAACACATTGTGCCCACAGTGGATGCAGCCAGACTTAGTGGAGGTAGATTTCTGCAGCATATTTGGCAAGTACAAAATCACAGTATATATAAAATAATATGCAAAGTGGTTGGAGGGAAGCTTCCAAATGACAAACATGTTTTTATTACAAATTTTGTGAGCAGACTGCAGTTCCTCTTTTAGCCCTGCTCTTTCTGAGACCTTGTGTAAATACTGAACTCTGCACTCCAGCTGTGGAATCTGTGCCCAAACCCCCACCATACTCTCATATTGGCCTAGAATTTAACATGACTGCCTGTGTGAGTACCCAATCCCACCCCTATAGTGTATATGTGAGTGTAAGCTTGCATATCTGGTCCTTCAATAGCCCGTTGTATCTTTCAATCAAACCAGCTGCCTGTGGATGGTATGGGATGTGGCACAACCAGTGCACTCCAGAATTTTGGGCCCACTGTTGTACTTTTGATCTGATGAAGTGTGAGCCGGTATCACTTTAGACTTGTTTGGGACAACCATAAGCAACTACAAGTTTCTGGAGCAGTTGAAGCATTGCGGCTTGATCTGCACGTTTTCAAGGATGAACAAGTAAAAGTCTTGAATAGGTGTCCACTGCAGTGTAACAATACTTCAGCCCATTGTTTGCCTGGGGTAGGAGACCGATGAAGTCAATCTGCCAGATCTCCGCAGGCCCTCCCGCCCCTCTTAATGGACCCGGTGGAGTACTTTTGCAATGGCCATTGTCTCACTTCTCCACACACTGTACTGTTCCCTAGTACAGTCTTTATCATGTCCATGGATATGGGCAATCCTCTCTGCTGTGCCCATTCATATGTTGCTTTCTGCCCCACATGTCCAGATTGCTTGTCACCAAGTTCATCAAGTCAGTATCAATTGGCACAACTGCTTTCACTTTTGCAATTTCACCTGCCACTGTTATATTAATCAAAGTCTGGGAGCACATGTGCGTCAACACGCCCCACTTTTATGGTTCGGGAGTGAGCTTCCTTCCGGATGTAGTCCCAGACTTCCTTGCCTTCCCACACCACCTTTCCATGAATCATCCATTGGACTTCCACATGGGCATCCAAGTTGTCAGTCCTTTAAAAACTGCCCAGCTGTCAGTGTAAGCTAGTGACATGGGAAGAAGAATCCTCCTGAAGAGTCATCGCTACAGCTTTCAACACTCAACTGACTGGATCCTCCAATTCCGGTCTCCTACAGGACTTTGTACTCGGGTTGTAGGCTGCTGCTGTCCATTTACACCCAGACGAGGTGACTATGGCTGAACCATCAGTGAACCACGCTGACTCCTTCATGTCTTTTGACAGAGACTCAAAGGGTGGAGCCTCTTGAATGGGGGATGACTGCAGCACAGGAATTTCTTCTTCTGGCTGGGTGCTAGTGAAAGTATCAAGCCCTGCCAACTGTTTTGAAATGCCTCTGACATCCCCAGCTGCAATACTCCCTCTTTCTTGAAGGTACCACTTCCATGTTATCAGTGTCTGGTTCAGGCTACAGCTGCCCTAGTGGTCAGTCCATTATCTCTCACCCGTCCTGCTATTGGCAATGCAGTATGGATAGTGACTGTATCCTTTCCTGTAATGGTCTCTACATGTTGAAGTGCTATGTAGGCTCCAAACAGGTACTTCTAGTGGCTTGTATCTCTTCTGTTCTACTGTAAGTTGTTTGGACCAAAAATCTTTTTCCTGGTGACATTGTATATATGCCTCAGGATCAGCCCAAGATGTGTTAACAGTCTCCAGAATCCCACAACTCCTATGAACTTCTGTGCCTCCTTTTTGGTAGTAGGGAGCGACAGTACCTGGATATTTGCACAACCGTCCACATCATACCTAGGAATTTTACCTCTGTGGCAGGTCCTTGGACTTTGTCTCTGTTGCTAGCTCACCCTCTGTTCTCTATGTACTGTATCAGCAGGTACAGTGCCTCAGTTGCATTTTCTTTTGTCCCAGAAATCATGATGTCATCAATGTAGTGAAACGCAGCAACTGTCAAATTTAGGGTACTTGAAGTGATTGTAAAGCTTTACTTATTTGAACAGAGTGGTCCTGATCTTCCTTTTCTGGGGTCCCCCCGCAACACTCCTGGCTCCTCCTCTTTTCAAGTGCCCCCACGGAGAGCAGCTTTTCATGGGGGGACTCGTGCAGGCACGCTCCCAAGTCCTGCTGCTGCGTCCATTGACACAGACAGAAGGACCCCACCCCCCAGCTCCCGTGTCACTGGATTTGATTGACAGCAATGGTAGCCAATGGCTCCTGCTGCTATCAATTTATCCAATGAGGACCCGAGACAACGACTGGAGCTGCTGTTTTTTCCCTTCTTGGAACGATCAGGCTCAGGTAAGGAAAAGGGGGGGTCTGGGGGGTGTTGCAGCACAAAAGGTTTTTCACCTTAATGCATAGAATACATTCAGATCCACTTACATTTTTCACTCTATTATATTGCAGCCATTTGCTAAAATCATTTAAGTTCATTTTCATTTTTTTTTTCCTCATTAATGTACACACAGCACCCCATATTGACAGAAAAACACAGAATTGTTGACATTTTTGCAGAAATTAAAAAAGAAAAACTGAAATATCACATGGTCCTAAGTATTCAGACCCTTTGCTCAGTATTTAGTAGAAGCACCCTTTTGATCTAATACAGCCACAAGTCTTTTTGGGAAAGATGCAACAAGTTTTTCATACCTGTATTTGGGGATCCTCTGCCATTCCTCCTTGCATATCCTCTCCAGTTCTGTCAGGTTGGATGGTAAACGTTGGTGGACAGCCATTTTTAGGTCTCTCCAGAGATGCTCAATTGGGTTTAAGTCAGAGCTCTGGCTGGGCCATTCAAGAACAGTCACGGAGTTGTTGTGAAGCCACTCCTTCGTTATTTTAGCTGTGTGCTTAGGGTCATTGTCCTATTTGAAGGTAAACCTTCGGCCCAGTCTGAGGTCCTGAGCACTCTGGAAAAGGCTTTCGTCCAGGATATCCCTGTACTTGACCGCATTCATCTTTCCCTCGATTGCAACCAGTCGTCCTGTCCCTGCAGCTGAAAAACACCCCCACAGCATGATACTGCCACCACCATGCTTCACTGTTGGGACTGTATTGGACAGGTGATGAGCAGTGCCTGGTTTTCTCCACACATACTGCTTAGAATTAAGGCCAAAAAGTTCTATCTTGGTCTCATGAGACCAGAGAATCTTCTCACCATCTTGGAGTCCTTCAGGTTTTTTTTTTAGCAAACTCCATGAGGGCTTTCATGTGTCTTGCACTGAGGAGAGGCTTCCGTCGGGCCACTCTGTCATCAAGCCCCGACTGGTGGAGGGCTGCTGTGATGGTTGACTTTCTACAACTTTCTCCCATCTCCTGACTGCATCTCTGGAGCTCAGCCACAGTGATCTTTGGGTTCTTCTTTACCTCTCTCACCAAGGCTCTTCTCCCCTGATAGCTCAGTTTGGCCGGATGGCCAGCTCTAGGAAGGGTTCTGGTCATCCTAAACGTCTTCCATTTAAGGATTATGGAGGCCACTGTGCTCTTAGGAACCTTAAGTGCAGCAGAAATTTTTAGTAACCTTGGCCAGATCTGTGCCTTGCCACAATTCTGTCTCTGAGCTCTTCAGGCAGTTCCTTTGACCTCATGATTCTCATTTGCTCTGACATGCACTGTGAGCTGTCAGGTCTTATATAGACAGGTGTGTAGCTTTCCTAATCAAGTCCAATCAGTATAATCAAACACAGCTGGACTCAAATGAAGGTGTAGAACCATCTCAAGGATGATCAGAAGAAATGGACAGCACCTGAGTTAAATATGAGTGTCACAGCAAAGGGTCTGAATACTTGGGCCATGTGATATTTCAGTTTTTCTTTTTTTAATGGCCACAATATAACAGAGTGAAAAATGGGGGGGTCTGAATACTTTCCGTCCCCACTGTGTGTGTGTATGTATATGTGTGTGTGTGTGTGTGTGTGTGTATGTGTATATGTGTGTGTATATGACACAAACATAGTACGACCCCCCAGATCCACCCGCACTCAGCCTCTCCACGGTGACGGTTCCCCCCACACTCACTCCTCCACAGCTTGTTCAGCTTCTCCTCCCAGCCAACCTGATGCGTACTGATTGGCCAGGAGGAGAAGTCGGAAGACAATAGCGGATATTCGCTATTGTCACAAGTGGGTGGGTTCAGGGTGCAATGCTCTGCGCCCCGAGCCCAACCTTTTTCAAGCCAATTAGAGCCTCAGGTTCTAATCATGTGTGGCTTGAAAAAAAAAAAAAAACTCATACAAACATATGAGTCCGGCGCTCTGCAGAGGAGCAGCACCCCAAATGGACTGGCCGCTCCTGGGAAGACCCCTTTCACATGGTGTAGACTTTGTCAAGCAGATCTCTCTGCTGATCCCTACTGAGCAAGTGGATGATAGGTCCGTGTCCACTCCGCTGATGCAGAGAGGCACAGCCCACTGTTCTCTATGGGGTGGTCGGATGGAAATGGATCGCCTGTCTAGTTCCATCTGATCCGATCTGCTAGATGGATGGGGAATAAGATCCCCATCCTTCTGTTTTTAGCGGACTGGACTGGATCGGATGCAGACGGGTGTAAATGGACACATGTCCATTTACATCAGCCTCTCTATAGAGAACAATTGGTGGTCTGTTTGGGCCCGCCTGAAAAACGGACAGGCAGATCCGATCGGTGTGCTTGTGTGAAAGGGGCCTAAGGCATGCATCTCTGTGCAGGCAGTCCCATTGATGTCATTTGGGATGTAGCAACTGCACGAACAGAGCCATTGTTTCCAATTTTACATCCATATAGGTCCGCATGCATGTCCCTGAGCTCACACTGCCTGCGTTCGGGGCGGTGTACCCACACCCACGGATGTCAGATTGGGAACAGCAGCTATGCCTGTGCAGCCGTTGCATCCCATTTGACATAAATGGGACTGCCTGTACACGGATGCATGGAACACCTGTGCATTCCTGTGTGGGTAAACATGGCCCCTCATGGGCGTACACTTTAGTATGCCACATGTGAACGATGCTTTAGTAGCAGTTTAGCAGGAATTTTGTATGTTATGTTGTGCACTATTAATGATTTTAGTGTATTTAAATATTGTTTTGATAAACATTTGCGCAAATATTGCGCTGCTTTAAAAATCAGTAGCACCTTCTTTTTATTCTACTGGCCATGTGCTTTCAGAAAATGTATAGTTTGGGTAGTATCATTTCTCTGTGCCTTCAATCCCACCCACTAGCAGAAGGCATAGAGTATGAGGAGGACTGGGCAAGATGTTTGGAGGCTGTTTAACTGCTTCCCACCCAGCCTATTGTAAAATGATGACCGGGCAGGACCCCTATTATCCTGGGTTGATGCCATATGACATCCTCCCAGGATCGTGCCCCATGAGCCATGCTCTGGCGTGATCTGCCACACGCTGGGATACAGCAGATGACAGATCAGTGTACCGGCCTGCTGTCGGTACCATGTGATCACTATGACCAATCACAGCAGATCACATGGCAATTGTACACAATGAATGGCTTTGATTCATGCCTTTCATTGTGTATTTTGTTGATCTCTCTGGTCACAGTAATCACATGGTACAGACAGGGCCAGTCACAACTAATCACAATAGTAAACACTGAATGAATGGATTTCATTCAGAAAAAATGGTTGCTTAGAACAGTGAAGTTCACTGTTATAAGCAATCATAGTATTAAAAAATATATATTTTTTATTTTACATACTGTCACCAGTCAGTGTCCCTGCTAACCACCATACCAGTTACTGTATATGATGACGCTGTACTGCACTGGTGACAGTATGTGAAAAAAGAGGTAATTTTGGGTATTAGCACTGTCTTGGCATTTTAGGGCCTCAAGAAAATAAATAGGCCATCAATACATCAGGATAAATCGATTTTCAGATATATATACCATTGTTTGTGGAGTCTCCTACAGACTAAAAAATACAAACTGATTTGGGTTATTTTCACCAAAAAAATGTAGCAGTATATATTTTGGCTTAATTTTATAAGGAAAGATTATTTGGAAAATGTCATAACAAAGAAAGAATAGGGTGCTTTTTCAATTAAAAATGTTCTGCCTTTTTTCGTTTAATTTAGCAAAAAATCAAAAACCTAGCGGTAATTAAGTACCACCAAAAGAAAGCTCTAGTTGTGTGAAAAAAAATTATAAAAATGTCATATGGATACAGTGTTGCATGACTGCGCAATTCTCATTCAAATTATTACAGCTGAAAGTTGGCCTGGGCAGGAAGGGGTGAAAGTGCCCTGTATTGAAGTGGTTAAGATTCCAATCTAATTTGCAATTAGGCAAATTAATTTGTTTAAAACCTGAAAATTGCAACAATGCTAATCATAATTACATGGGCGCCGTTTACAGCTCTTACAGAGTTTACATCCAGATATAGGCAAATCTATTTTAGAGGTTATTCTGCCAGCAAATTACAGTCAATTCTCTTTATGAATCAAATGAATAATTCATAGGTGAATGTATGGTGAAACATGGTTGAATTTTGTATGATGTGGACATTCAGTCCTGTATAAATACACTTTACTGTTTCATGCAAAGTAACAACTATAAGACCCCTTTCACACTGGGGCACTTTTCAGGCGTTTTAGCGCTAAAAATAGCGCCTGAAAAGCACCTCACAAGCCACCCCAGTGTGAAAGCCCTAGTGCTTTCACACTGGGGCGGTGCGCTTGCAGGACAGGAAAAAAAAGTCCTGCAAGCAGCATCTTTGGGGAGGTGCGGGAGTGGTGTATACACCGCTCCCGAAACGCCCTGCCCATTGAAATGAATGGGCAGCGCTGCTGATGCGCCTGCAAAGCGATTCGGCAGTGCTGCAACAAGGGTGCTATTAACCCTTTCTTTGGCCGCTAGAGGGGGTTAAAAGCTCCCTGCTAGCGGCCGAAAAATGCCGCTATAACAGCCCGCACCACCCCAGTGTGAAAGGGGTCTAAGTGGTATGAGCATTATAATTTAATTTATAATGTTTAGTTGCAAAGTGAAAAGCTATAAAGACCTAGTGCGGTGTCTTTGTTTGTGTATAGTTTTCTGTTTGTCTTTTATTTTAATTACAATTTGATTTTTTTTTTCCATTTTTAAATATAGATGATGTACAGGAAGCTTTTAACTTGATTAAAGACCTAGAACCATCTACTCCACAGGTACATATTCATCTTTACTTTATGGTCATTAATGATTGTATGCAAGCTTGAGTTAGCTACCGTATGTTTTTTTAAAGTGATACTAAAGTCTTGGTTGTTATTTTTAACAAAAAAAAAAATGTTATATTTGCCTGCTCTCTGCAGTGGTTTTGCACAGAGCAGCCCAGATCCTCCTCTTCTTGGGTCCCTCTTTGGTGCTCCTGGCCCCTCCCTCCTGTTTAGTGCCCCCACGGCAAGCAGCTTGCTATGGGGCCATGAGAACCGAGTCACAGCTCCCTGTGTCTATTCAGACATGGCGCCGAGCCCCGGCCCTGCCCCCTTTCTCTCCTCATTGGCACACTGCTGTCTCAGCCAATGAGGAGGGGAGTCCCAGGCAGCCGAGTCTCTCTTGCAACATCGCTGGATCTAGATGGACCGTAGGTGAGTATTAGGGGGGCTGCTGCACACAGAAGGTTTTTTTATCTTAACGCATACAATGCATTAAGATAAAAAACCTTCTGCCTTTACAACCACTTTAAGGTCAAACCTTACATTAATGCGCCTTTCTGAATTGGCTCTTATTTCCCAGTGTCCTATAAGCTAAAATATAGTTGGGTATATTGATTTATATATGTGTTGATAAACTTTCAATTTGTTTTACTGTCTGTTGATGATGACATATGCTACATACTAGAAACTAAACCTTGAGTCCCAGTTTTGGTTAGGGGTTTGTACACACAACTTGCCCTGAGTTGTACTGGGTAGCCTTGCCTAGCACAGTCCCAATGCAAAGACAAGGCAATTTACCATGGTTCCTATGATTTCAGTTCAGTGGCGTGTGCTGTAAAAAAAATACTGTTTTCAAACTACTGCATCACAATGTCACTGTGTGATTAGAACTTGCTGAAATGCTTGTAAAATTAAAGTTCTAACAAAAAAGTAAACCGTACGGTGCACTGGAATTGGGGCATCTGCACTCCTCCCAGCACACATCAGCAGCCATACGATCAATGAGCCCTTACTGCAAATTTTGGTTTGTTATCAGTCTGTGGTTTTCACCTCATATCAATAGAATATATCAATCGACTTTGGCCTCTTACAGATGGTTTGACAGCAAGAACTTGTCAAAAAATGCAGTTCAGTCTTTTAATATCATAGCTTAAAGAGGAACTCCGGCCGACCTCCCTATTTGTTATTTTTTTGCCCCGCTTACCTGATGGTGGTATCTGCACATTTCAGATACTTACCCATCCAGTGGATCCAGCATTGTCTCTGAGATCCTCTCATGCCCAGCCATAGCTCCATCCCGCGCCGCCATGTTCTCTTTGACATCATTGAGAGGCCGGCCGGCTCTTCCAAGTTCGGTGGGCCTCTCAATGACGCGCCTTGATAGGCCCGTCCCCTCCTCCTGTTCCTAAATGAAAGGCTATGCCTCCTGGGATATGTGACGTACATATCCCGGAAGGCACAGCGGGCAGTGTGCACGTCATTCACCTAAGGCGAGTAACATACATGGGGGAGCAGACTTAAAAATAAAAGTAAACAAAAGGGAAAAAAAAAAACAATGCCCTATTCCTGCAGAGAAAGGAGGAGGGGTTGAGAGGCGGAATAGTTCTCGGGAGACTGAAGGTCCACTTTAACCACTTCCCTACCAGCCTATAGTCATATGACATCTGCAGGAGCACTCTGCCATCCTTGGCGGGCGTCATATTACGTCCTCTGCTATTCGCCACTCCTGCGGGCCCCCAGGCGCCTGCAGCGCGGCGATCGGGGATGGGGCGTGTCCCTCGGACACAGCCCATCCCAGATCAGTGTAAAGAGCCAATAGAAATCGGCTCTTTACCACGTGACTGGCTGTGTCCAATCAGAGCCGGTCACATGCACTGTCCTCGTGTACACGGCTCGTGTGCGCTCTTAGGCGTGCACAGAGCGGCGATCGGGGACAAGGCTTGTCACCCTGACACAGCCCATCACCGATCGCAGTAAAGAGCCAATGAAATTGGCTCTTTACTATGTGACCGGCTGTGTCCAATCACAGCCCATCACAGAATGTCAATAAACCGTGGTAACGAGCTGTTACCGGGTTCTCTTCCTCGCACGCCGATCGTGTGTGAGGAGGAGATTGCGGTAACAGCTTGTTACCTCTTACAGTGCACACCAATCACACTGATTGCCCCCCCCTAATAAAGAGGACCTGTCATTACCCATCAAAGAATCTGTCACCAGCCCTTCTGAGTACCCGAGTACCTGTTACCAGCCCATCAGAGTACCCAAGTACCTGTTACCAGCCCATCAGAGTACCCGAGTACCTGTCACAAGCCCACCAGAGGACCCAAGTGCCTAACTGCAGCCCATTGGATTACCTGAGTAACTGTCACCAGCCCATCAGAGTAACCAAGTACCTGTCACCAGCCAATTAGAGTACCCGAATACCTGTCACCTGTTCATCAGATTACCCGAGTACCTATCTGCAGCCCATGCCTCATAGAATATACCTTGGGGTGTTTGCTTTCCAAAATTGAGTCATTTTGTGGGTAATTCCACTGCCCTGGTGTTCCAGGACCTTCAAAAGTGTGATAGGAAGGAATGAAATTATATGTGTAATTTATGCTCCTAGAATGCCTGAAGGTACTACTTTCAATGTTGACCTCTCTATGTGGCCAGGCTGTGTAAAAGTCTCACACATGTGGTATCGCCATACTAGGGATGAGTAGCAGAATGTATTTTGGGGCATAATTTTTGCTATGTACATGCTATGTGTTCGAAATATCATATAAATTGACCACTTTCTGTAAAAAAAAAAAAAAGTTTTCATTTTCTTTCCACGTTTTTTCGAAGACTTTTGGTGAAAAAAATGAACCGTTCAAAAGACTCATAATGCCTCATAGAATATACGTTGGGGTGTTTGCTTTCCAAAATGGAGTCATTTTGTGGGTAATTCAATTGTCTTGGTGCTCCAGGGCCTTCAAAAGTGTAATAGGTCGTTAGGAAATTTTATGTGCAATTTATGCTCCTACAACGCCTGACGGTGCTCCCTGCATGTTGGACCTCTCTATGTGACCAGGCTGTGAAAAAGTCTCACACATGTGGAATTGCCATACTCAGGAGGACTATCAGAATGTATTTTGGGGTGTAATTTGAAGTATGCACATGCTGTGTGTGAGAAATAACTCGTTATGACAATTTTGTGTAAAAAAAATAAATAAAATTAAAAAAAGTCTTTATTTTCCAAAGAATTGTGGGAAAAAATTACAACTTCAAAAAACTCGCCATGCCTCTTACTAAATACCTTGGACTGCCTACTTTCCAAAAAGGGGTAATTTGGGGGTATTTGTACTTGCCTAACATTTCAGGGCCTCAAGAGATGAGATAAGCTGTCAGTGCATCAGGTGTGATCAATTTTCAATGATTTGCACCATAGCTTGTAGCTTCTTTAACTTTCACACAGACCAAAAAATATACACTTTATTTGGGTTATTTTCACCAAAGATATGTAGCAGTATACATTTTGGCCCAAATTTATGAACAAAAATTACTTGTAAAGCGTAAAACACACACCTTTATTTCAATAAGGACATTTCAGGAAATGTTTTATTATGTTTTTTTTTTAAAAAACACTTTGAAGAAAAATAATGGTCAGTGCCCATAAATGCAGCCTGATTATTGCTCATTTGCAGCCTCAATGCAGCCTGATTAGTGCCCATTTGCAGCCTCAATGCAGCCTGATCTGTGCCCATCTGCAGCTTAAATGCAGCCTGATCTGTGCCCATCTGATAGACAGAACACTGGTCCAATGCCAGTGGCGGAGGCGGGACTGTGCGTGTGTGACGTGAGAGCCGAGTAAACAGCAGATGATGGCTCTGTGAATTCCGGCGGTGCCTGTCCCCCTCCGAGGTACACGCACCTGTGATTTGCCCCCTATTTTCAGGGGGAAAAGGTGCGTGCTATATGCCGATTAAAAACGGTATTTGCAAAATTTTATCATAGAAACTAAAGTGTTTTTTTTTTTGTTTTTTTTTCAAAATGTTCGCTCCTTTTTTACTTGTCACAAAATATTAAAAAAACAGTGGTGATTAAATACCTCCAAAAGAAAGCTCTATTTGTGTGAAATAAATGATAAACATTTTGTTTCAGTACAGTGTTGCATGACTGAGTAATTGGCATTGAAAGTGCGAGACCGCTGAGAGCTGAAAATTGATCTGGGCAGGAAGGGTGTATAAGTGTCCTGTATTGAAGTGGTTAACTTGCCAAGAATTTATTTTTCCTTTTTTGTTTTCCTAGTGCAAATGACTCAAGCTATCATTATATATTTTGGCTAAGTGAGAAAACTTTTAAGAGACATACTGAGAACATGCAATGCCCATGCAGATGGTTTGTGAATTAAGCCCAGGGGACGCTTCAGGGGGGACTTGGCTTGAATGGAGCTAAGCTGAGGCTGCCAATAATTGTAGAACGGCTGGGTTTGTTCAGTGTTCGTCGATCAGACTCCCTTTAACTTTTTTGAATACGCTGAGCCAGCACCCATAGTATAGCCCACCGGATTCGGAGCTTGAGCGGTAACCATATGCTTTGAAGTCCACCAAATTATCACCCCGTAATTAGAGGATGTGTCTTTTGAAGACTATAATAAATAAAAACAGAATATGGTAAATAGTACAGCAAATCGGGTTATCAGTTTATCTTATATTTGAAGAAGCTGAAAACAAGCAAACTAAAATGTATAATACAGTATGTCATTAAAATCGGATTATTTAGTCTCAAGCTGCTTTATTATTTTGCCCAATTTAAAAGTGCCTAAAGGAGAAATTAAGTTTGCAATACTTACCTTACATTCGGGGATTCAATGTTTACAAGCTCCCTGGCTGGTATTAACATTTTAACAGGTCTGGCATCTTCAGCCATTCAGATTGGCTTGTCCAGGATGTATAACTCCTGTGCACAGCCATACGAGGGTTAATTTATATCGGCAGCAAGGCATTCCAAGAATGAACACCGGTGAAGGCCAGTATCTGCAATGTGTCTCCCTCTTGCCAGCCAGCCTCTCTGGGCACCATGTGTCTGCGGTGGGCAGTTGTAAAAGGAAGAGCACTCTTCCTCGTGGGGGGGCCCGAGCCTCTGCATTCCACACTGGTTGACCGGAAGATGTAGGAGCATCATTTCTGAGTGGGGCGATGTCATCACAGGATGTGGTTCTATGCCTCGTAGTGGCATGGGCAACGAGATTTAAAGGTCGGCTGGTGTTTGCAGTGAGCAGTCCCAGCATGGGTTGAGAGGTTGCACTGCTTAGAAAATGCAATGGTTTCTTCCATTCCCCCTCTCACGCTTAAGCAAATGCAGGCTACTCCAGCAGCTTGGGGTGTGTTTTACCTGTTGGCTTACCCTGTGTGATACTCTGTATATGCAGGGCTTCTGAGGCTCCTTGGTTTTGGGCTTAGGCTGACTGTGTTCTGCAACCTTTTCTGATTTGGGGCATACTTTAAGGGGAATGAAGGTGTTGCAGTTAGCCAACATGTCATTATTTTTGCAGGTCAGGACCCTGGATTAAGGTTCAGTATCTGCTCCCAGGAATTGTGCGGTCTGTGGGGCATAAATTGGATCTTTCTGGTCCAAGCCTTTGTCACTTTTATCAGTGGCCTGGTTAAAGATGAATCAGCTATGGCCTGTAGCAAATTAGTGTCTTCAGTTAAAGAAGAGTTGTCCTCCACCTTGTCAGACTACAGTATATCCTCGACAGCTGCAGCTTCATCAGTTTTTGAGGAAGTTTTGCATGGCAAGGTTACTGAAGTCGCATCTGGAGCCCATGTCATCCTTTCAAGCAAGTTTGGCTAGTGAAGCTGAATCCAGAGATGAAGGTGTGTCTTCTAGAGTATTTAAGTATAAATTGTCCATAGAAGACATGGATGATTTGCTAAAAACTATTTATGAAACCTTGGCAATTTAAAAGGATAAGGTGCAGCTATCTAGAGTTAATGACTCACACGGCCATACATGTGATCGCCATCATCCCTTAAATAGAATATAAGAATAAACCTCAAAGAGTGGGATTATGTGGGCGATTGAAAAAAGATACTGTATTTATAAAACCTATATATATTTATTACAAATAGACTTGAATACAATTCCCAATAGAAAATACAAAACATCACAACAATGATGATATCACATTACATAAAGAAATTTGGTGTAAACATGAAGTGGTAGTCCCCATCTACTTGCAGTTCCTTCATCAGTGAATTGCGATGAGATAAAGTAGGTGGGGATATCCAACGCATTTCAAACTATGCTGATATAAGCAAATTTTCTTCAGGGAATAATACCACTTCTGCAAAAAACAATTTCAATTGAAGAGCAAATAAATATTGTATATGACCATGTATGTGATTACATCTGAAAATATACATACAGGCATAAACAATTATACATAGTCATATATACACTTATAATGTTTGATTTTTCTATCAAGAGCATTCCTGATGACAAGAGAACCATGTATCAATACTCCTCACCAAACTACAGGAACCCATTAGCAACCAGCTTCACATTACCCCTGAACGGAGATGAAAAAATGCACTATAGAAGGGAAAAGGGAACAAGATAAAATGAAATGAAAAATCCCTTAGAAGAAAGTTAGTATCTATTCCATGTAATACTGGATCAACCTACATGATGTTCACCCGAAGGCAGCTGTGTCAGCTGTGTTAAATTGCAAGTTTCTGATGCGTTGCTGGTCGACCTGGGGTATATGGCATGGCTCCACATCAGTGGAATGTCAACACCCTGCACAGGTGAGGAAGGAATGGCACCGGTGTGCAATACCGGCATTCCAAATGTATTGCGCATGCGCAGGAAAATGACACAGATCGCACCCAACGTATGTGATTGCGTAATCACTATGCCCCGTGTTGGCACATCATATCCTGTCTCCAGGATGACAACCTCCGGAGACCAATATGGCGGCTATGATGGAGACGACCAGGAGAAATCTTGATGCAAGCAGCGCATAAACACAGGAAAAAATAAATAAAAGATGCCCTATTTTTAAAGATCACTAAAAAAGAAAAAAAACAAACTGACAATCAATGAAATGAAGGCTCTCTTGTAACAGCAGGGGTACTGCTGTTTGATGTACAAATTGTTTGTTGCATGTAAATTACCAAACATAATTAATGTGTCCCAATGAGGACATTACGTACAAATATTTGAAGAAGTAACCCAAAGATGTACCATCTTATTCTAAACTCTATCAAGCCAAAGATAGGGAATCCACATACAGGACAAGAGGAAAGGAAATCCTGTCCAGAACCTGACTCAACCCTATCATGAAAACCAGAATAATATTGTCAATGAAAAAGAAGTAAGAAAAAAAATAAAACCAACAAATGATGAATACCAATGGATCCATACATAGAATGGAAAAAGGGACTCCTATAATCACATTCTATGGCGGCCCAGTGGTGTGGTTGCATCAAGAAATCTGAGCCAACACATCTCTCGCTGGAGCAGAATCTTATTCCAATCGCCTCCGCGGGCTGGACGTGGACCCTATCGATTAAAGTGAAATTGACCTTGGGCATCCTATAATTTATGTCCTTTGGCTATGTGTCGGCCAAGTGGCAAATACAAATTACCAATACTCATTCTATGCATGTGCTTAATGACCCATTGACCTAGTTCTTGTTTGGTTTTCCCTACATAGAAAGACCCACACTGGCACTGCATAAGCTTCACCCGTAAGCGATCACTATTGGGTAACAAAGTGTGTCCTTCCAATTACAGGACATTGAGAACATGACCCACATGGAAAGGTAGCCCAGGTCTTGCAGGGATCCCCCCTGGAGTCCCCTCTATATTCACTTTGAACAAGTCTCCCGCCGATCGATCCAGCTTTTCTATAGGTAATCTGTGGATTTTTAGTTATAAAGTTTCACAAAATAGGATCCTCAGTGAGAATTGACCAGTGCTTTGTGAGAATCTTTCTAATCTTGTCATGTTCATTAGAGTATCGCAAAATAATTCTGGTAGTACTGTCCTCCTTGTTTTTCCCTTTATGCTTAAAGATAAGATCTTGTCTTTAGGTATTTTTTTACCCGATTGAATGCCTTTTTTTTTTGTTTAATATATTTTTATTGAAGAAAGATATACCATATGTACAAATATAACACAAAATACTTAACACTTCTAGTTTTACAGCAACATAAAATATAGTACTCATTGAATCCACCAATTAGAAAATTATAGTTGGTACATCCAGGGATATACATATAATCAGCAAAACAGCTGATTGGATAAAGGATGTTAACTAAGTGAGCACCATAAACTAAATATAATTAAATAGAAAGTATTGCTTTATTTTAATAAAGGTAAGCATCTGGAAAAAGTAATGTTAGAGAAAGAAAGGATAGAGAAGAAAGAATTGAAGATGGGAGGGGGAGAGGGTAGGAAGTTGCTAGTATGCTAGACCAAGTATTGAGCAGAGGGGAGAATTAGCCTAAGTGAGTGCTGAATGGCTACTCTAGAGTATTATGTTTAAGGGGTTAGAGCAAGAGATTTGTATATGTGGTGGTAGACTGAAATTTTTTCCAAGATTCCCAAATTAGGGAATGTTTCTGGGAGGTCCCTCTAATATTGTGGGTGATACTCTCCATGAGGTGTACATCGTCAACCAATTGTAGCCAAGCTTTCATTGAAGGAACAGTTGGTTGGCCCCACAAAGTGGGAATTAAGGCCTTGGCGGCATTCAATAGGTGAGGAATGATTAAGCGTTTATACGACTTTATGGGAGTTTTTGTGACATGAAAAAGGATAGCCCATGGGTCATTTGGTATATGAACATCAGCAATCTGAGCAATCAGATTACGAATATCATCCCAATACGGTCTGATCCATGGGCAAAACCACCATATGTGTGCATGAGTAGCTTTGTTCCCACAGTTCCTCCAGCACAATGGGGAACTGGCGGGGAACATTTGGTGTAAACGAGCTGGGGTGTAATGCCACCTAGTGAGCAATTTATAATTGACTTCTGACATTCTTGAGGCTAAGGACGAGGTGTTAATAGTAGGATCCTATCCTTTTGGTTGTCAGTCAGGGAGAGATCAAAGTCAATTTCCCATTTAGTCAGATAAGGGGGGGGGGTCAGGGTTTTGAAGAGAAATAAGGGCTTTGTAAAATAAAGAGATGCTATGTAGAGGGGGGTCTTTTGGATAAAATATTACTTCTATATCATTTAAGTCACTGACGCCCCTAAGTGGAGTAGGAAGAGAGCTTAAGAAATGTTGTATTTGGTGGTATCTCCACCTATCTAGGAACGTGGCAGGTTTAGGAGTGAGGATCGCAGATAAGGGTTTGAGTACATTTCCATTTAGAATGTGATGCAATAGGAGGGGTTCTTCTGACCTCCAGGATTTAAAACCTGGGTCCAGAAGGCCTGGCAGAAAGTATGTGTGTTTGAGGAGAGGTAGTAAAGGGGAGTCATAGTTCCAGGAATATTTTTTATGTAGTGCGTCCCATACATCCAAAGAGGAAATGGTAAGGGCCGAGGTAGAATGGGCAAGATTCCTGTGGGAGCGGGGTATCAAGGGAGCCATTGAAAGGTCTACACCGCTTAGGAAATACTCAATTTGTACCCATAGCTTCGAGTTAAGGGCATATTTCCATTCAGCAAGTCTGGTCAATACAGTTGCTTGATAGTATGCTTTAAAATTAGGAAGTGCCAGGCCACCTGAGCATTTGGAACGAAACAATAACTCCCTGGATATTCTAGGATGTCTGTCCTTCCAAATAAAGAGGGAGATCATGGACTGTAAAATAGTGAAAAACCGGGACACCTAGTGGTAGCATTTGAAAGAGGAGGAGGATGCGAGGTAATATGTTCATTTTAATTATATTAACCTTCCCCAACCAGGTATGTGACAAGTTAGACCATTTTCGTAGGTCTGTTCTGATTTTGTTTAGCATGGGAATGTAATTACATCGGAAAAGGGATTGTAGATTAGAGGTAAGATAAACACCTAAGTATTTCATGCTACTCGATTCCCATCTAAAAGGAAAAAGGGTTTTAAGGGAAAGAGTCTTGGACTTAGGGATGTTAATGTTTAGAATTTCGGATTTAGACAGGTTTATTTTGAAATTAGATATTGATTGAAAATGCATACATCAAATTCGGAATCAAGATCCGAGGTTGTTGGATAAAAAATAGTACATCGTCTGCATATGCCACGTATTTGTGGGATCTGTTGTCTATTTGTATGCCTTTGATATTGGCATTGTTCCTAATTGTGGCGAGGAAGGGTTCTAAAGTGATAGCAAAAAGGAGAGGGGAGAGGGGACAGCCCTGCCTGGTTCCATTATGTAGGACAAAGGGGTCACTCAGCGTTCCGTTAATCCTAACTTGAGCAGAAGGGTTAGAGTAAAGGGAAGAAATACGGTAGAACATTTTAGGACCCATACCGAAGTGGCGTAAGGTCAACTTAAGGTACTCCCAGTCCACCCTCTTGAAAGCTTTTTCTGCATCAGTGGAGAGGAGTAGGGTGGGCTGGGAGTGCCGCCGAACATACTGAATTAGGGATATTGCCCGAAGGGAATTATCTTTTGCTTCTCTAGTGGGTATGAAACCTGATTGATCCGCCGATATCCAGTTTGGTATAAGGGGAAGTAATTGGTTTGCCATTACTTTTGCGAATAACTTAATGTCAACGTTTATTAACGATATTGGTCTAAAACTATTACATAGGGTAGGGTCTTTGTCTGGTTTGGGAATGACTGTGATATGAGTCGAAAGGGATTCTGGGCGTAAACCTGAGGAGTTAGAGATAGTTTGCATATTCAGAGACGGGGGAGGAGGATGTCGCTAAATGTTTTATAATATAGAATCGAGAACCCGTCAGGACCAGGGGCTTTACCAGAGGGGGAAGACTTCAATGCCGCCTGGAATTCCTCAACCGTGAAGTCTTCCTCTAGTTCTTTAAGGACAGATGTGGGCAAATTAGGAAGATTTGCCTCTCTCAAGTAGGAGAGCATGCGGTTCCGTCTCTCCTTATGAGGGAGAGAGAACATGTCGTTTTTGATATTATATAGGTCCGCGTAGTAGTCTCTAAAGGCTTTAACGATATCTGGAGTTGCATGGGCCAATGCACCTGACGAAAGCTTAATTTTGGAGATAAACGATTGCGACTGTTTAGTCTTTAGTGATCTAGCCAACGATCTACTTGGTTTGTTCCCCCATTCGTAAAATTTCTGCGACAGACGTTGGAACTTTCTTTTGGTGTCTAGGTTAAGGAGGGACTTCAATTCCTCACGTTTAAGTGTGAGGGATTGAAGGTGTTCATTATGTAAAGAAAGTTTATGCTGCTTATCTAGAGCCTCTATCTGTTGTAAAACCTAGTTAATTTGTTGACCATGCTCTCTCTTTATCCGCGCACCAAGCTCAATGAGCTGGCCTCTAATGGTAGCCTTATGAGCTTCCCAAACTATAGAAGGGGAGGTGTCAGAGGATTTGTTTTCCCTAAAGTACTGCGATAAATGAGAAGCCAACATAGAGACCTCTACTTCGTTAGTGAGAAGGGAGTCATTGAGCCTCCAGTTGGTGGTATGTCGGGGTAAAGAGGGCACGGTCAATGTCATTGACACAGGTGCATGGTCTGAGATTGATGCGATGCCAATGTGGGCAGAGTGTAGAAGGGGAAGATGAAAATGGTCCAAGAATATATTGTCTATTCTGGAGTATGATTGGTGCGTTGAGGAATAGTGTGAAGAATCCTTCTCCTTGGGATGAAGAAGGCGCCAGACGTCCATCAATTGATGATCAAGAAGCCGTTTTTTCACAAATTTCAGTCGTTTGAAAGAGATATTAGAACGGCTTTGTGATGTATCAATAATGGGGTCTAACGGCATGTTTATATCCCCCGCTAGAATAGTAAGTCCCTTAGCAAAATGTGACAATTTAGTCAGTATTTGAGATAGGAAGGCAGGTTGGTTATGGTTCGGGCAATAGATATTTGCAAGCGTGCATTGAACATTTCCAATGAATCCCTTGAGAAAAAGAAAGCGACCATAGTCATCCGCAAGCATATCAGATACCCTAAAAGACACACTTCTGCAAAAACCAATGGCTACTCCCTTGGTCTTATTGGTGTCCGATAGGCTATAGTACCACTGCGGAAAGTTAGGTGAGGTTCGTCTGACAGGTGTCGTGTGGGTTAAGTGCGTTTCTTGACGAAAGGCAATGGAACACGTGGCTTGTTTTAGTTCACGATATAATTGATGTCGTTTAGCAGCGACATTAAGACCCCTAACATTATAGGATACAATCTTTACCTTAGCCATTTGAAAATAAAATGAAGGCCTTCATTCTGTCTTGCCAGGCACAGCAGCGAGGAGGGGAAAAAGGGGAGAAGGGAGAAAGAGAAAAGAAATAAAGGAAGAGATGAGAAGAAAAAGAGGATAAATATATACAGAGAGTACATACGTAATCCAAAGAACTTGTGGGAAGTGAGAAAATACCACGCAGAAGACTGCAGTGGTCCCATTGGGGAAAGAGAGCGAAAGGCCATCCTAATCCTTAAACAAGGATTAAATAGGACAACTTCAGGGCCGTTCACATTCGCCATCCCCAGGGGGAAGTGGGGGTGGGGTTATGCTGTGAGGGGGAGGTGGTGAGGGGAGTGCGCCCCGACAGCGTACGGCCTGTAGGAGGAAAACAAATTAACAACCTGCCATTAATAAGAGAACAGTGAGTTCCAGTTGAAAATATAGAGACCCATGTAAGTAAAACCAGGGTCAATAGAAACAATATGCAACCTTACAATAATCGCAAATGTAGACCAATTGGAAACATGCAACATTCAACAAAACATAAAAAAAAGAAAAAACCCAAAAGAGAAGAAAAAAAAAACAAAAAACAGACATTGGTCAGCTTACTGGCGAGTCCGCTCTAGTCTTATGTATACAAATACAGGTAGAAAAAAACACAGCGGCCAGAGCTGGACTCCGCAAAAAAAAAAAACCTTTTGTAAGGGAGAGATGGTTCACATTATTAGTAAAAACATGGGTGAAAAGACAAGTGTTTCAACCATGTTTTTGTGCAGAGCCCGGGAGCGAAGTACGACTCCTCTTTGAGGGGGTCTTTTTCCAGATAGAGTCCATGGGACATGAAAATTTTGGAATTGGGTCCTGCCAGCCTGGAAGTTCAATGGGAGGGAGATGTAGGTCCTGTAAGAAAGTTGGAAGATCCTCAGGAAATCTCAATGTATGGGAACGGCCATTTTTTGTAGCAATCAGACAGGCAGGGAAGCCCCATCGGTATGTAATCCCATCAGATCTTAGATTGTCCAGTAGCGGTTTTAGGGCTCTACGGCGGTCCAAAGCATCTTTGGAAAGGTCTGGATAGATGGTGATGGTAGCCCCGTCAAAGTCAATGTTAGGTAAGTCTTGCATCTTCACCATAATAGCATTTTTATCTTCGAAATAATGCAGGCGGCAGATGACATCCCTGGGCTGGTCTGAGTTAGCGTTACGGGGTCACAAGGCCCGATGCACCCGATCAAAGCGTAATGGTGCAGTGACAGGGTTACCCAGGATGGTATTAAAAATGCCTCTTATAAAAGGTTCTAGATCGGCATCCCCAGTGGCTTCCGGCAAACCTCTGACTCGAATATTATTTCTGCGGTTGCGGTTTTCGAGGTCTTCGAGCTTATACAAAGATGCACGGTGGGCGAAAGCCAACTGGGTAACAGTGTCCTGCAATTCTTTAATAGCTAGTGCCTGCGTGTCCTGTCGCTGTTCCGCTTCCTCTACCCTGGCCAGGATATGTGACATATCAGATCTAACGGCAGTTATTTCTTTTTTGATGGATTTCTCCAAACTGTGAAACATACCTGCAAGTTCTTTTTTGAGGCCGCTCATGAGTGCAGAAATTTCAGAGCCCACAGGGGATCCGGGATCATCTATAAGATCCGAGCAGCAAGAGGAAGCTGGAGAGCTCTCCCTTACAGAGGCAGCGTGGGATGATGGAGAGGCGCTTATTCTCGAAGTTCTGGCTTGGTCACCGCATGCGTTGGCCAGGTATTGCTGAATAGAACCTGTAGAGACTGGATTAGAGAGTGATCTCTTGTTTGGACGTTTAACTGGGGCAGGACGGGGCTTAGGTGTTTTGGCGGGCATAACTGAAACTTTATGGGCGATAGCTGCAAAGGGCACTCTCCCTCACATCTGAGCAATATCACACATACTTCAAAATGTTATCAGCACATAGAGGGGCTCCCATATAGGCGGATCACAGATAACAGTAAATGTACTCCAAATACGGCAGAAAAAAGGCAGGAAATATTATCGTAATTAAATCTCATAGAGGCAGTACAATTCAGCTTTGTAGATGGAGAGGATTGCTGAAAGATGAATGCTGTGAGAAAGTTTTAATAAGAAAGGCTGTGGAGTAAGGTGATTGTAGGAGTATTTGGAGCACCAAGATGGCTGCCGACTTCCAGGACTGGGCCGAAGCCGCCGACTTTCCTAGTGAGTGTATACGGCCGGGCGAGCGGTAAGGGATGTAGGCCCTGTGCGTTGTGTGGATGTAAGGGAGAGCTATTACTCACTGTGTCCCAGGGATTAGGAAGGGCAGATCCGCTCTAGGTCGGTGCCTGGCGTTTAGATAACACAGGTCGGAGGCTTCAGGCAGACTGCAGGCCGCAAGGTAGTGTAAGGCCTCAGTGTAGTAAAGCAGAGGGATCGGGTTTACAGGCAGTCCACAGGTCCCTTTTTCTGCGGGTTTCCTGGAAGGATGACTGCTGTCTCTTCGGGATGAGCGTCCACTCAGCTCCCGGGTCACAAAAACGGCAGGCCGAAGGATCCGATCGGGCCGCAGGCCTCAAGATGGCGGCGAGTGTCTCTGTTGGGAGCGATCTGTAGGCCCGAGACACTTAGAGTAATCAAAGCCAAAAAGAACCCAATAGATGCTTGGCAGGGTAGTTCAGGAGGTTAAAGTGCTGTATGGCAGGCTCACAAGAGAGAATTGGAGCCTAGATGGCGGCGGATTCTCCGTGCCTTGGAGGAGCTTAGCCAAAACACGTCCTCCACTTTGCTCGTCCGGACACGCCCCCCCTTGAATGCCTTTTTTAAACGTGTTTTTGTATATCCTCTTGGTAACAATCTGCTGGTAAGTGCATCGGCCTCCAATTCGAAGTCAATGTCTGCAGTGCAATTGCGTTTAATGCGCAAGAATTGACTGAAGGGTATGGATTTTTTCAGGGATTTTGGATGGAAACTGTTGGCATGCAACAAGGTGTTGCCAGCAGTGTTCTTCCTAAATAACTTACTTGTGACTCTACCATTTTCATCCTTTAGGATGCTCACATCCAAAAAGTCGACCATTGCAACGATCGTGGGTCATTGTGAAAAAGAGGTTAAAACGGTTATGATTCATGTGGTTAAGAGAACTCATTAATTTGTTTTCTGGGCCACCCCATATCAACAGAAAATCATCTATGTATCTTTGCAACATGACTATATGCTGTGTATACATAGATGTCTCATCATTTGACAAAAAGTCCTTCTCCCACTCCCCCAGGTACAAGTTAGCATAAGAGGGGGCACAACATGGCCAATAGCTTGAAATGAAAGTTCCCCATTGATAAACGAACCAGCACTTCTCTGGTACAAAATGTCCTAAGTTGGAGGCCCCCTTTTTTCAAGGTTTCCAAAAGTCTGATTTAGCCTTTAAGGATATGGGGGTAGTCAAAGACACCATGGACAAGAGAGACAAAATTCTCCTTCGTGGAGCCTGAGATTCCACCATCTCTAAACTCAAGCTCACCTTGGCCACTACTTGTGTGGTGAGAAACTTGGAGTTATGGCTTACACAGCTGCAATTGCACTTAACAGAGCTGGTCCTCTTAGGGATCGACTCCTTGTTTATTTCCCTATAGTTTTTAGGGCTATAGGTTTCATCACAGATGCCTCAGCTGAATCTGTTTAGATGTCAACCAGATCTTCTGGTTTGATCAATTCAGCTAGATGTATCCTCTGGCTTAAAACCTGCTCAATGGATTCAGCTTCCAAACTTTGTGTAGCCTTCGTTTTTCTGGGAACCAGCTTTTTGAGCTCAAGCTGAAGGCAGCCCTCGTTGTACTACTGACGGTTAGAAGGATTTTCTGGAGAAGAAGAAAAGGTCAGCTAATGTGAAATGTTTTTTGTGGTCAAAAGGTGCAGAGTCAGGCTGAGAAGGAGGTCAGGCCCCAAAAACATGGGATTGGCCATAAGGGGAAAAACAAAAGGAGATGTCCTGTGTATCCCTCCTTGGCAAACTGCCAAGCCAAAATGACTCCAGTGGGAGGAAGGTTGGAATGATTCTTTCTACAATAGGAAACAGTCACTTCCATTGGATTCATTCTGAACCTGGTCGAGAGGATATAAGCTGGAATTCAAATTTCATCCACCCTCAAGCTGCTTGGTCACAAAGCTTCCCAGGGATCCAGAAAGAGCCAGGGCCTTGTTTCTCCAATTGGAAGAGCTAGCTGATCAATGAGTGTTAATCCCGGTTTTGAGCGAGGAATAGGGGCATGAATTATTTTCCCACATTTTTGTGGTGAAGAAGCCTCCAGGAATTTTTTGCTTGATCTCGAGGCTCTCAGCATGTCCATAAAATACAAGAAGTTTTTTATTCAGACATTTTTTTACAATCAGATCTGTTCTCCAACCAAAACATTTTATTGCCACACTAGATTTGTCCCTTTTTAATGCAGAGTTTCTGAAGTTTCTACAGATAGAGAGGGAGAGGGAATCCAGGATCTATCATTTCCAGTGCAGAGCACTTCCATTTGGCCTTTATTGGCTTCAAGGACCTTTTGAAAAGCTTTTGCCCTGTAATGGTTGAGAGCAAGTATGATAGTTCCGTATCCTAATGTTTTTTTGCTGAGAGCTCCATCCCAAGAGCAGCTGTGTTTTTCAGTCACTCAGAGTTGGCTGTAGATTTCGGGTTAGCTGATCCATATGGAAAAATCAAACTGCATTCTAGCTCAGATCGTGAGATTTTTGGGTTACACCATAGTTTCCACGAACAGAACATTTTCCTTTCACACAACAAAGTTCTCAAGATGGATCAGCAGGCTGTATGGCTTCAGATTAACCACCTAGTCACAACGAGCAATGTCATGACAGCGACCAGTCATATGACAGCTAGCATCCCAGTGGTGCCTTGGGCACATCTCCATCAGAGACCCCTCCCAGTTTTTCCTTCTGAGGATTTGGAATGGCTCCAGGGGATCTTTGGACAGCCTGGTACAAGTTTCAATCAGGGTGAAACTTACTCTGTGGTAGTGGAGATCCCAGATCCATCTCTCAAAGGGGTCTTCTGTGGACTCGCCCTGTCTCACTAAGAATGGCCACAGATGCAAGCTCCTGGAGATGGGGAGCTCATCTGGGGGACAATATAGCACAGGGTCAGTGGTCCAAGAACGAAGCCAAACTGAAGAGAGCTGACAGCAGTGAGCCGAGCTCTGAAGGTCTACCAAGAAGATGTGAAAGGTCATCTACAAATTCTTTCAGATAATATCACAATAGTTGCTTATATCAACAAGCGAGGAGGTACAAGGAGTCCAGCCT
Organism: Aquarana catesbeiana; assembly: GCF_042186555.1. Lineage (NCBI taxonomy): Eukaryota > Metazoa > Chordata > Amphibia > Anura > Ranidae > Aquarana > Aquarana catesbeiana. The sequence goes on along the minus strand of NC_133330.1, from coordinate 137,995,246 downwards.
TGCAAAAAAATTGCGAATAATTTTCTGTTTTGGGTAGCAGACAACCTTGCTTCATTACCTGCAAAAAATCTGAAAGGGACTCAGAATATTATTAACCTGCTGGAAAACTGAAAGACACATTCCACCTATCTTTTTTTAGTTATGTTTTTGGCACATCTTATTGCACTAGTTAAATTTTGTGCCAACAGATTAGAGTAGGGGTGCTCAAACCAGGGAAGCCCATGCTTTGGGATGGCAAGTGGGCAAGCCCAGATAGCGATCAGCGGGTTGCAGTGTGCTTTTGCAATGAGCACCTGTAAAAGGGTTAACAACTTTTAGGCTGCTTTCACACTGATCCGCGGGTGCAGCTCAGTGTACCTGTGGCTTTCCTGTTGGTTAGCTGCACTGAGCCATAAACTTCTATTACTTCCTCTGGGTTTGGTGCACTTTCTAAAAGTGCACCAAAACTTCTGAATGCAGGAGTGTTTTTGCACTTTCAGAGAGAGCACCACATCTGCAAGATATAGTAGAAGTCTATGGCAAAGCATGGCTAATCTGCAGGAAAGCCGCAGGCGCACTGCATCTGCTATGTGGGTAAAGCACAGCGCATCAGTGTGAAACCAGCCTTATAGGGAGCTCAGGACAGCAAAGGCTTGTTTACATTTGTGATTTGGGGGCGGTAAAACACCATAGTTGAGATGTGTTTTTACTACACACCCCCAGCCACTGGTGTACTGTCAGGGGTTTCAATGGGTTCAACCCCACCCCATGCTCCAGGGGACCTGTGCAGCCTCCATGTCAAATTCTGTTTTACACTTGGACAGAAGGGACAGCATATACAGGAACCGATCCTTTCCATTTTCCTCCTGCAACCGCTGAAATAGACATAGAGTCCTTGTAAAAAGTAAAAGTCAGTATTTACACTAGTGTCATCCACTCTTTTTTTTTTTTTTTTTGTGATTGTGATTAAACAGTGGGTAAACATACAATGGGGATTGGTCCCACAGAAAATTATGGTTATGATTGTTGTTTAACCACTTGCCAACCAGCCACCGTATAACGTGCAGGTTGGCACATTCCCGCAAAACGCCATAGTTGTACGTCGGCTATTTTAAGGAGCCATAGCAGGTGCATGTCCGCTGTACGTTGGGGGACCCGATGAGCGTGGCTGGCAGCCGTGATGTCCGCCAGCCACCCGCGTTTGCGGGATCGAGAGCCAGAACGGGTAACTGTCAATGTCTGACTGAGTTGGAGAGAGATCTGCTGTTCCTAGTGATTAGGAACAGCGATCTGTCTCCTCCAGTCAGCCCAGCCCCTTTACAGTTAGAAACACTCCCAGGGAACACACTTAACCCCTTGATCGCCCCTAGTGTTAACCCCTTCCCTGCCAGTGACATTTATACAGTAATCAGTGGTAATTTTTAGCTCTGATCGCTGTATAAATGTCAATGGTCCCAAAAAAGTGTCTGATCTGTCCACCGCAATGTCGCAGTCCCGCTAAAAATCGCCGATAGCTGCCATTACTAATAAAATAAATTAATTAATTAAAAATGCCATAAATATATCCATTTGCGCAAACCAATCAATATACGCATATTGCATTTTTTTTTCAAAATATGTAGAAGCATACATATTGGCCTAAACTGATGAAGACCTTTTTATTTTTGGGGGGATATTTTATTATAGCAAAAAGTAAAAAATATTTTTCAAAATTGTTGCTCTTTTTTTTGTTCATAGTGCAAAAATAAACCCGCAGACGTGATCAAATGCCACCAAAAGAAAGCTCTATTTGTGGGGAAAAAAGGACGTCACATTTGTTTGGGTACTGCGTCGCACGACCGCGCAATTTTCAGTTAAAGTGACGCAGTGCCTTATCGCAAAAAATGGCCTGGTCATTAAGGGGGAAAATCTATCAGTCTGTAAGTGGTTAAAGTCTTCATTATGCTATTCGCAATAAAAAAATTCTACATTTTGAACCATTTCATTAAATTATGGCCCGCGACTGGTTACCAAATCACTTAAAGCGGAGTTCCAGTAATAAAAAGAAAAATTAAGTCAGCAGCTACAAATACTGCTGCAGGTGCCTTTTAAAATAAGGACACTTACCTGTCTAGGGCGCCTGCGATGTCCTCATCTGAAAACTGACCTGTTCCTTGGCTCCCGGGTGCAGGCACCGGCATCTTCACTAAGGGAATCAGGAAGTAAAGCCTTGCAGCTTCACAGCCTGGTTCCCTATTGCGCATGCGCGAGTCACGCTGCACGTTCTGAGTGGTCCCTGCTGTCTTCTGGGACCTGTGCGTCTCCCAGAAGACAGTGGTGGGAAGGGGACAGAGGAAGGGCCAGACATGGCGTGATCGCTACAGATTCTGTGGCGATCTTTCGCCGGAAGTGGGAGCAAATACCTGTATTAGACAGGTATCTGCTTCCCCCTCCCCCCTGAAAGGTACCAGGTGTGACACCAGAAGGGGGGGGGATTCCGAAAAGCGAAAGTTAAATTTTTGGGTGGAACTCCGCTTTAAGTGGCCCTGGATTAAGAAAAGGTCTGAATTCTTTCCTAAATTTACATAGTATAACTGGGTATTAACATTAATAGGTAAAGTTGATCCATGGAATATCCAATTGCCTCTCGGGGGATCAGGAAGGAATTTATTTCCCCTGCTGTAAGCAAATTGGATCATGCTTTGCTAGGGTTTTTTCGCCTTCCTCCTGATCAACTGTGGATATAGGATTGTGTAGATGGGATTGTATTTTTTTTTTTTTTGCTTGAACTAGATGGACTTGTGTCTTTTTTCAACCTGACTTACTATGCAATTCTTCTGAGAAGACTGTCCACAAGGTTTAGGAGTATATCTATGGAAATGTTTGATCATTCTTCCAGAAGCGCATTTGTGAGGTCAGGCACTGATGTGGATGAGAAGGCCTGGCTCGCAGTCTTTGCTCTTATTCATCCCAAAGGCATTCTATCAGGTCAAGGTTAGGAATCTGTGCCGGCCAGTCAAGTTCCTCCACCGCAAACTCGCTTATCCATGTTTTTATGGACCTTGCTTTGTGCGCTGGTATGCAGTCATGTTGGAACAGGAAGGGGCCATCCCCAAACTGTTCCCACAAAGTTGGGAGCAAGACATTGTCCAAAATGTCTTAGTTTGCTGGTGCTTTAAGAGTTCCCTTCACTGGAAATAACCATAATCCCCCCTCCACCAAATGATTTGGACCAGTGCACATGGATGAGTGAGTTTGGGGTGGAGGAACTTGACTGGCCTGCACAAAATCCTGACCTCAACCCAAAAGGGGATGAATTGGAATGGAGACTGCGAGCGAGCCCTTCTCGTCCACATCAGTTCCTGACCTCACAAGTGCGCTTCTGAGAGAATGGTCAAACATTCCCATAGATACACTCCTAAACGCTGTGGACAGCTTTCCCAGAAGAGTTGAAGCTGTTATAGCTGCAAAGGGTGGGCCAATTCAATAATGAACCCTACAGACTAAGACTGGGATGCCATTAAAGTTCATGTGCAGGCAGGTGTCCCAATACTTTTGGTAATATATTATAGCTGTGGAAGCATTAATAGCCTGAGCTCAAACTGAGCTATCTACTTCTGTGATAGCATGTAATAACTAATGGTTGTATCATGTATAGAGAGGAATCCTAATTGCTTTTACATGTTTTAAATTAGGAAATGCATATTGTAGTTTTATATCTACGGTACTTTTCTGCATAGCACCTGTAAATAACTGTAATACAAATACCTTTCCTTTGCAACATACAGGAGTATATCCTCAAGGGTGTTGTGAATGCCGCTCTTGGACAAGAACTGGGCTCGGTGAGTTTTTTGCACTGATAAATATAGTATATCTTTTTATTTTTTTTATGCTGTTCAGACAGGACAGAGACAATTGTCCAGACATTTCAAAAATATTTGACAAATACTCCACAGTAATGATGGATGGTTTCAACAAATGGTAATGACTTTTACAATTTCATAGTACTTTTATGCACTGTTTGATTTTAGGGTGATTGGTTGTTTTTTTTATGTTTGACTAGTATAAGTTGCTTTTAGGTGGTATATGTATTGTACCATAACTGACTGTATTGATTACAGTTCTTAAAGATCTTTATAAGATTTTATAATCTGCAAAATGAAAAAGCTGCAAAATTAGCTAATATATTGCCAGTCTTTTCCAAAGATGCTTATCAATATTTATAAGTTGTACATCACAGGAGGCAGGGTGGTAATTCTGTAAGCAATGGGTTAGGCAGCTGCCTTCTGGTGGTTGGACACTTCATGCATTCATTTATTTGCTAGGTGAATGGGAGGCTTTTCTCTGTGCTTAGAGAAACCAACTTTTTTTTTTTCTTTTGTGTTTTTTCCTCAAGACTTTTCTTGCAAGATTTCTACCTGGCATATAGCCACTGCATCTTCTTTTTGCAACTTTTTGGCTTGGTTGACTCCTTGGTTGAGCCTTGGAGGACTGTACCTGGATACAGGGGGGAACTAAATGTGTGGCTGGCCTGTAACATTGTTCCTGGCACTGGATCTTGCATTAGGCACTTACCTTGGCATGTAGTGCAACATTTTGAACTAGCTGCAGGGTGCTTTACAGGTCCAAGGCCGTAGTCCAACTGCTATAAGCCTCCTTAAAGAGGAAGTAAAGCCTGATAGGCTTTACTTCCTCTTTTGTTCCCTGCAAAGTAAAAGCATAATGGGCTAGTATGCATTGCATACTAGCCCATTATGTGGCACTTGCCTGCAAATGAAGCCTGCGATGTTCTCGCTGGTGGAAGCATCCATCTTCACCCCTCTTCCCTTTGGGGCCCCGGAGTCACATGGCATCACTCCCACGCATGCGCGCGGGAGCCGACAGTCACAACATGGGCCCTGTAGAAACGGCACAAATATTTCCTTAGGTGCGCATGCGCCAATGACGTCGGCGCAAGAGTATATGGTACACTACGGTATCTCCCAAACCCTGCAGGTTTAGGAGATATTTCCAGTACCTACAGGAAAGCCTTACTATAGGCTTACCTGTAGGTAAAAGTAGGCTTGAATGGAGGAGAAGATTTGGATGCCGCACACTGGATGTAGTCAAAAAACTTCACTTTATTGAAAAAATGGGATCATCAAAACAACAAGACTGTCATGCAGAAAGTACAGGTAAACTGACGCGTTTCGCACTCAGGACTGAGTGCTTACTCATAGCCGTGAAGTTTTTTGACTACATCCAGTGTGCGGCATCCAAATCTTCTCCTCCATTCAAGCCTGCTTTGCTTAGCATTCAGCCAGCACCTGGAGCTCTTCTGCTCTGAAACTTCTACTTACACCTGGGTCAGTGTCAGCCTGAGCGGTGGAAACACTTTCTGTAGGTAAAAGTGGTATGTTAGGGTTGACAACCACTTTAAGGAGTGAGCCCAGCAGGAGGGCAAAGATCTGGATGAGGCTTATCCCTACAATCCACCCTCAAATAACATAGGAGCATTATGCGCTGTTGTGCTTCATTCTCCTCAGGGTTAATTATGGAGTGCTGGCTGTGACTCATTCTGTTGCAGATAGTGGCAGGAGAGTCCGGCATCTTTTTCGGTTTTACATTTGACGTCCTTTCTGCAGCCTGTTCTGGGAATTTTTATACGTAGGCAACTCCTATCCTCCTATTGATTAGTGGTTCCAAATTAATAACTACTGCAGACACAAAAGTACACTCAGCATCTTTCCAAAATAACAGTTTTGTTTTATTTGACCAAATTGAAGGTTTTTATACACATGATTACGTAGTGTAGGGGATCATACTCAAGGCAGGGACAAAGTCACAGTCTCTTTAGGAAAAAAACATATTTAATGCACAGGAGATTTCCAAACAGAAGAAAAAGGGCATCTTGCCGTCAATCAAACAAAAATAAACTTCTGCTCTACCGAGCCTTACTGTGTCTGTAGTCTGACCAGTCCTTGGTTATGTAGTGAATGTCCTTCCAAACAAACACTTTGTAGCCAAAGTTAGGGAAAACAAGCAGCCATGCTCCTAGTTGCCTCCTCACATGGAGACACACACTCTCTCTCTGAGAGCTAGGACCAGCTGCCTTAATCAAGACCTGAAAGGAAAACATTAAGCTGCGGTCCAATGACTTGGGAGTCTGTCCCACCCAGAGTTCTATCAGACTCCCAATAAAACCAGCCCCGGAACAGATTTTACCAACACAGGGTAAAGAACTATTCTTCTTTACCCTGAAGTTTTTGCTGGTATTACCTTAGATTGTAAATCTAAGAATCCGTGAAGGAACATATATCCCATCAATTACTTTTCCTGTCATCTAATGAACATGGAGCCAGAGTAGACCATCTTTTTAAAGCCTGGCGGCAATAATCACCACTTTCAGATGCCAGCAGAGAAAAATAAATAATCTCATCGGCATTCATAATAATACAAAAAAGATGCGGCGCTAATACATATTTATAACCTGTGAAATAAATTCATATAGTGATCAAAAATAATAGTGCAAAATAAGTGATATCAAACTTTAGTGTCCCAGAATTAATTGTAGACAAGTATAGATAAACAAGTGGAGTCCAAAATCCAAAAAAAAAGAAAAAAGAAAAGTCCGTGATATAGCAAGAAATAAAGTGCCAGAAAGGGCCACAACAAAGATGAGGATGCAGTGGGGAGAATCTTCTGTGGGTCCTCACACCCGAGGTGGAATATCGAATATGCTTACCAGATCCCATTGACCGCCATTACAGCGGTCAAAAACAGCACAGGGAAATTTTGGGGCTCCCCACAACCTCAGCTTAATGTTACCGATGGGCGATGGTTGATATCTCAGGATTCAAAGAGAAAAAGAACAATCCATCGCATAATATAGTACAGACAGCTCCGTATTGCGGTCGCCGGGATGTAGCCCAGCTCCAGAGGCGCCTCTGGAGCTGGGCTACATCCCGGCGACCGCTGTAATGGCGGTCAATGGGATCTGGTAAGCATATTCGATATTCCACCTCGGGTGTGAGGACCCACAGAAGATTCTCCCCACTGCATCCTCATCTTTGTTGTGGCCCTTTCTGGCACTTTATTTCTTGCTATATCACGGACTTTTCTTTTTTCTTTTTTTTGGATTTTGGACTCCACTTGTTTATCTATACTTGTCTACAATTAATTCTGGGACACTAAAGTTTGATATCACTTATTTTGCACTATTATTTTTGATCACTATATGAATTTATTTCACAGGTTATAAATATGTATTAGCGCCGCATCTTTTTTGTATTATTGTTTATGGTGGGATTTGGAGACTAGATCTCGATGCAGGCTGCTTAGATTTCACTATACTGTATATCTTTTATTTTATCTTAAGCGCAGCTTTTATTTTTGTTTTTTGTCAGCAATCATCGGCATTCATGTTTGCAAGCAAACTGAATCAAGATGGTTCCCCTGTGTAGCCACTTCTGGTCAGGGATGGCCCTGGTATTCTGTCATAAACCAGATGTAACCAGTACTGTGTGACTACCAGACATAAATAGGTAAAAGTAAGTAAGACACACCACCAATACAAACAGAGTGAACAAACTGAACAATCAAACAGTGATAATAAACCAACCAGTACATAGTCAAGCCAGGCCAGGTTTATAAACAGGAGATCAGCAGATGGGGGGCCAGGATTAAACCGACAGGGAACAAGATGGAAGGAATCAGGCTGCAGGGCAAGGATCCAGGGATACAGGAACAGATACAAACAGGTTCAGGAATCAAGGTTCAGGTTCGGGATAACCCGGCCCAAAGATCACATAATACCAACAGGGAAAGGCTCTCCTGACAGTTCCAAACTGCCAGGAGACACCTGCTGGTGGACCTCAGTACTGCGCGCCAAATGATAGATATTACCAGCGGAGGGAACCTTTCCTGACACCCTCATCCTTTCCCAGTGATCTTCCTCTGTCTGCCCCTGTGCTTTTGGATGAGTAAGATGAGTATGGTGCAACGTCTAGTTCTGTAGACTTGGCTCAGGAGGAGAAAATTTCTCCTAAACCCAAGGATACCGTTTCTATCCCATTTGATGTAGTGCTCATGTGTCTAAAACTTGAGCATTTTGTGTAGACCTTAGCAAATGTTTTGCCCAGCAATATTTAATTGAGGAGGGGTTCTTGAAGAAGTGGGGTTTTCCTTTTGTAGACTCAACCATTTCCTGCATTAGCAAAACCAATGATGGTCCCTGTTGAGAATGTTCCTGTATTCAAAGATCCCACTGACAAGAGGTTAGAAGCCCCTTGCAAGGTCCTATTGTCTGGGGATGGCCCTACTATGCAGCCTGCCATTGACACCATGGCCATGTGCCAGACTAAAGCCGAGTGGTTCAAATCCATGGCTTGGGACTCTGGATCCACACTAACAGATTCTTCTGTACCCCAGCAGCTTCCCTATGGCCCTGCACTATTATGTTGACAAGCTGGCAGAAAATAGGTAGCTAGGATAGGACTCCTTTAGGTTCATTTGAGAAATTCTTTGGGTCAAATGCTGGTTTGCTGAGCTCCTGTGCAAGAAGCGTCTTGACAAACAAACCCAAAGAAAATTCCCAGCTCAACTCACCAACCAGCATGCAAAAAACAAAATTATCCTGCCTAACAGTTTTCGTTAAAAACAGGGGTTTAGTTTGCACACATTTGCAAATACATGCGTAAGCTGCAGAGCCACTTCACGGCATCCCAGTATTATCTGCAGTCCTTACTCTATACATTTTTGAGAACCTCCACAGTGGAAGTACATGCATATAAATGGATAAATAGAGGGCAGGTATCCCCGGTGGGAGCCCACCCCTCCTTAAAGGCACAGGGGCGCACTGGACACCCAGCACATAACATAATGGAAGCAAAGGTGTCCAGTGCATCCCCTCGCCAGTATTTCAACAGAACAAACAAATGGCCACTGCCCACACCTTTAACTGGCCTTCTCATCAAGGAGCACATGGAAGGGCTGCACATGAAGAAGAAGCATCTGGAGCAGATGTCCTCTTATGGGGAACACCTATTTGGCAAATTATTAGCTACCTAATACTAAGGAGCTCATGGAGGCCTGAGTACAAAGTCAAAGCTGAGAACTCTGTTCCATCATAAGCTCTGGCTTTTCAAAACCCACCAAGTTTGGGAGTAAGCCTTTTTCTCGATAAAGGGGTGCCCCTGCTTGTCAGGTGGGGGAGCATTTGTTTGCTTTGCAGTCATCTAGTGTCAGACATTTCTGATGCATGGGTCCTGAATGTCGTATCCAGGGACTGTAATTTGGAGTTTTACTCCCTGCCCTCCAGTTGCTTCATGCTGTCAAATTTGCCAACCTCTCTTCCAAGGTGGATGGACCTCTCCTCTCCCTGACAAGCAGAAAGTTTCCAAGATTTTTGCTTGTTGTCCCCAAGGCAAAAGGAGGCATTTCACCCATATTTAAATCAAAAGATTAGTAAAGATTCCTTCAGGTGCAAAGTTACATATACAGCATGCCTGGTTTGTACTTGCTTCTCTTAATCTAGATGATTTCCCGGCCTCATTTGCACTTTCCTATTTTTCTGGTATATTAACACTGTCTGCATTTTACTTTCAAAGATTTTTTATTGTTTTTCATAAGAGTAACAAAACACATAGATGCAATGACATAAAGAACATCAAGATAACATCCAAAGAGACTGAGAGGCTATAACTGGATCAATAGGTCAGTGACTAGAGAATTAAGGAGCCGGCATGTTGAGCATATCATAAACTTAGGACGGTGGAGACCAAGGGGGGTGATCAAGACCCGTCCACCAACTGCACCCCGAGATGGAGCTAGCTGTGCAGTAGGGGATTGGCAGGGGCTCCCCCCTCGGTTCCACCCCCTGAGGATCCTCTAGCATATGGATCAAACAAAACAAACAAAATGAGAAACAAGAGATTGTACTATGCCCCTAGTCTGCTTTAGGATTTAAGGAACATAGTAATGGAAGCGTCTCATGGAGAAAGAAGTATCATTGTGTATCAAGAACAGAACTGCAATACAGGGAAGAGGATCTAGTAGGGCGAGGATAGTAAGGAAAAAAGACCAGGACCGAAAGAGGAAAGGAGGAAAAAGGAGGTCAGAAAAGAGGCTCAGCCGCCAGAGCACCAATGATAACACTTAGGATTGGGAGAAACTAGGGGGTTTGTGGATTCCTATATAGTTGGCCCAGGGTTCCCAAGTCTCCTGGAACTGGTGGGAGGTGTCCAGTAAGGAGTTCACCAATTTCTCTTGTAACATAATCCAGGAGATGTTACGTTTTTCTGCTTGATTGGAGACCTTGGGGAGCTTCCATGCTTTGGCTATGAAGAGTTTGGTGCCTAGGAGGATAAAGAAGATTTTGAGAGTATTTCAAAATCTTAGGGATATGGGATTTCTGGAGGGCTGTTGATGGAGGCTTGGGAATTGAGAACCCCGTAACCTTGGAAATTATTTGGAAGATTTTGTTCCAAAAGCTTCTGATTTTGGGACAGCTCACCATACGTGTAACATGGTTCCCTTCATCTGACACCCTTAGAAAACAGAGAGGGGACACCAAAGGGAAGATAGTGGAGAGTTTTGACGGAATCATCTACCATCTAGTGATGACTTTCAGAGTGGCTTCCATTAGGGAGGTGTTGAGTATACCCTTATAGGATCTAGAGAAGGCCCTGTGCCATGTGTCCAGATCCCATTGTTCCTGAAGATCAGCTTCCCAAGCTAGCATGTAAGGGGGTTTTGAAGTGGTTTGAGCAAGTGACAAGTATATTATGGAAATGCTTCCCCTCCGCTCCATGACTTGACCACACTATTGTTCGTAGGGTGAAAACTGAGGGAGGTTAGGTTTCATTGACCAAATAGAGTGAAGGTAATGAGATATTTGCTGGAACCTGAACTGTTCTGAGTCAGGTATATCCAGTTTATTAACACAGTAGGCTAAAGATATGGGGCCTGCAGAGGTGAAAAAGTGTCCGATCCAGTACATCCCCTTATCCAGCCACCACTTGAAGGCCCTAATTTCCATTCCCGGGTTAAAGTCCAGATTGTGGAATATATGAGCTAAGGGTGTGCTATCAGATACCAGAGATGAGGACCGCTTGAGCTTATCTCACAGGGCTATAGCCTGGGTCAGTGAGGGGGAAAGAATGGGAGGGCGATTTGCGGGTGGACTCCATGGAAGAAAGTCTAGGGTGTGAGAGGGAGCTACCTGGCTCTCAATGTCTACCCAGTCCTGTTTGACCATCTTAGAGTATACTGTGGAAAGCTGGGCAAGTCTCTCGCCCTGGTAATACCAGAGCAGATTTGGGAGACCCAGTCCACCTCTAGTCCCTAGTCTGAAAAGCGTGTGTCACGAGATTCGGTGTCCTGACTTACCCCAGACAAATTTAATGATTTTGCTTTGGAACAAGCTCAAGTGGTCCTTCCTGATTAGAATTGGAAGAGAGCGAAAAAGGTATAAGAGTCTCGAGAGGAGAGTCATTTTGATGGAGTTAATTTTGCCCAACCAAGAGAGTTCGTATTGGGCCCAAGCTTTAAGGTCTGCTTCTAGCTTCCGGTATATGGGGGGATAGTTAGCAGAATACAATTGTTCAAACTTGGGCGTAAGGTTTATCTCTAGGTACCTAATGGTAGATTTGCTCCATTCAAATTGAAAGGATTCCTTCAGCTGGGCCACCAGTGATGGCCAGAGAGAGATATTTTAGTGCTTGTGATTTGTTGTAGTTAACCCGCAGTCCTGAGACCTTGGGAAATCTAAGAGTTTGCATATGACAGGAAGGGAGGTGACCGGGGAGCTGATGAAAAGTAGGTCATCTGCAAAGAGACCACGTTTGTGTGTTGGGGCCACAATTGACCCCTGCTATGTTTGGGTTTGTGCGGATGGCAATTGCCAGGGATTCTATTGCAATGGCGAAGATCAATGGAGATAATGGGCAGCCTTGGCGAGTGCCTTTAGCTATTTTAAAGGGATCTGAATAGAGGCCCTGTAGGCGAATCCTAGCTTCAGGCGTAGAATATAATGCCCTGAGAAGGCCTGTAAAATGAGGACCAAATCCCCAGTGGTCCATTAGGGCAAACAGGTAAGGCCAAGAGACGGAATCGAATGCCTTCTGAAGATCCAACAACGGAAACATACCTGCCTGTTTAGAATTGCCATTCCAACCTGATTGTAAGAGGGTGACAATGTCTACTGCTCTCCTAATTTGGTCTGGGCCCTGTTTTCCTGGGATAAACCCCACTTGATCTTTATGAATGTATGCGCCTATAAAGGAAGCAAGGCGATTGGCCATGACTTTAGTCATGATCTTTAAATCATTATTGATCAGGGATATTGGCCTGTAATTGCTCCCCTCACCCGGGCCTTTGTCTGGTTTTGGGATGACGGTATAAATGCGTAGTTTAACTGTGTCAAGAGGGTCTCCTTTGGTTTTGGCGTTAAAAAATTTAGTTCTGTAGTAGGGAATTGAAAACTTGTCTGGTCCCGGGGCTGAGTTTTTTTTTAATCACCTCCAACACCTCCTCTGTAGAGAAGGGGGCTTTGAGTCTGTCTCTATGTTCTGCCGCCAAGGTCAGGCTTGGGAGATTATCAAGAAAGCTAGATAAATCCGAAGGACTTTCAGCGTGTTGTACTCTGTATAGGTTCTTATAGAACTTGTGAAAGGTCTGCATAATGCTCAAGGAGTTCACTGTCAGGGGCCTACCTGCAATCTTAAGTTACAGGGAAGGAATAAGTGCTGGAACGAGGTGTAAGCCTGGAAGCCAGGAGGGAACCTGTCTTGTCTCTTTGGTAATATTTCGCCCGCTCCATCTAATACTTTTCTCTGCATCGGCTGTCAGTGCTAAGTTCAGTTGCAGACGGGCTGCATCTAGAAGGGAGGTGGGGACTCAAGATGGGTCTTTCTTATGATCTACTCAGAGAGGAGCAGTTCTTTAATTTCTCCATGTCTGCACGTTTTGCTTTTTTGAGTTGGGTATGCAATTTGCATGATTTTGCCCCTTATTGTGGCTTTATGCGCCACCCATAAAGTTTCAACTGAAACACCGTTGACATTAAGGGTGAAGTATTCTATGAGGGCCTTTTCTATCTTGATTTTCCTGATGGGGTCATTTAGGATGGCTTCATTAAGTCTCCAGTGGGGAAATTTTAGGTTGAGGGGTCAGTTAGTAATAACGACCATGGAGTGGTCTGACTAGACCGTATCTGTAATATGCACTCTAAGCACTGAAGGGATTAAAGCATTATAGACCAGGAGGTGGTCAATTCTGGTGTGAATGGGAGAAGTGCGTGTAGTCTTTTTTTTTTTTTTTGCGGGGTTCAATTCTCTCCAAATATCAGTGAGGCCCAGCTGAAAGATCATTTTGCCAATCTTGGAACTGCTCCTGGTTGGGCGAATAATTTGAGCGTGGGGAGGTTTAGATTTATCTAAGCCTTGGTCGAAGGTTCAAAGGCCCCCCCGAAGATTATAGAACCTTCTAACTGGGGGCCTAAGGTCTTAAAGAGTGCGCAGACAAATTGGCCAGGATTAGGGGCGTAGTAGTACACAAAGGAGTAGAGGTGATCGTCTATGGTCCCTTTAATTAGGAGGAATCTGCCCTCAGGATCTGTGTTCTGATCTCAAAGTGAATCTACAGCTCCTTGAGATGAGAATAGCTACCCCTCTGGTTTTATCCTCTGCATTGGATAGGGGAAAATGAGAGTGAATGAAGGATGGATTGTACCCGATCGGAAAATGTGTTTCTTGTTGGAAGAGAATCTCATGTAGTTAAGGACCTTTCTGCGTTTGGTGGGGGAGTTTAACCCTTGGGCATTATGAGTTGCTACTCTCAAGGGAGCAGCTTGCAGTGCCTTATGCCGCGTACACACGGCCGGATTTCCCGACAGAAAAAGTCCGATGGGAGCTTTCGGTTGGACATTCCGACCGTGTGTATGCCCCATCGGACTTTTTCTGTCGGCATTTCCGACGGACTCAGATATAGAACATGTTCTAAATCTCTCCATCAGAAATTCCGACGGAGTTTAGCTCGTTGACAAGTCCGGCTGTGTGTACGCGGCATAACTCATCATGGAGCTGGAGTGTCAGACCTATACCTAATTCACCATCACTCACCTGTGGGGAGCTGTGGGACTGGTCCTGGTGGCTTTTGTGCTTGGAAGCTGCAACCACCTGGAAGATGGGTGTTCTACACAGGGTCTGGCAGTTGGCTGAAAAGGGATAAAGATGAGAAAGAAGAAAAGGAGGAGAAGATAGGGTAAGGTACTCAGGCCTCCGGGAAGCCTGAGAAGACAGCAGGCATAGCGGGTCCTGCTGCCTGGTAAACGACAAAATATATGTCCAGTCCCTCGGGGGGGGGGGGGGGGGGCTAGAAACCTGCCCCAGGGAGAAGGTGAAACCAAATCCATGGGGTAGGGGGAGGCATGGCAAAACTGCCTTGGCCTCGGCGCACTGAAATAACAACTGCAAAAGATTGCTAATGTATGGGGTGACATTTTGGTCTCAGGCACGTGGTCCTGGGTGGCTCGCTTCCTCCCCCTATAGGGGAAGGATCCGACCCCCCCCCCGGGAGACGTCCCAGAAATTCAGGATCACAGCACAGAGTGGAACAGGTTGACCCAAACAAAGTGACAAAAATGAAGTGGTCAGGCAACAGCTGTGTAAGGAATGCGTCTTTCCTTTTGAAGTCGAACTTTAAAGCAAAGGAGATAACACTGTTAGGAGAGGTTTCAAGGTTCTCCTTTTTTGAATTGTGGTTTTTGAGATGTCAGCAAAGACCTGTATGGCATGCCCTCGGCAATTTAGGGAAGATTGGAAGCTACACAGCTTCATCACTTCTTGATGGAGAAAAAATGGGGTTTCACCACTATGTCTCTGGGGAGCCATCTTTTCTTGGAGGGCCCAAGGTCCTGTGAGTCTATCTCCAATTTGGGAATCAATTGTTTGATGAAATCCTGCAAGACAGACAAGGTGTCGGTGATTCCGGGAGGCCTCTGATTCGGAAATTCTGTCTCCTGGATCTATTTTCCAGGTCGTCAATCCTGGATAAGGCAGTGTCCTGTTGATCCTGGAGAACCTGAATATGGTCAGATTTCTGTTTAGTTTTATAGAAAGTTATGTCCAGCTTATTTCTATAGCTTCCATCCTGGATCCCAGGTACTGGAAGTATTCCCGGTGATATCACCGGTGATTTTGGCTTCTGTTTGTGCTAGTCCCCGGTCCAGCAGGTCTGACAATTTCATGAAAAGGTCAGGAGCTGTGAGTATGGAATTGGGGGACAGGTCAGCTGGAGATGGCATATCTGTTGATCAGATAGGTGAGGCCCCCGAGGGGAATCCAGGAGATCCTCCATAGAGTGTTCAATGAGGGATTCTGTGGAGGCTGGGGAGGGGGCCACAGTCTGGTGGTTACTCACGTGGGTCCCAAGGGTGAAGATTAGGGTAGCTGGAGCGAGGGTTTGCCTGAGTCTGGAGAGCTTCTCTATGCCTGAAGTGTGTGGCTGCGTGGCGCCTGCCATCTTGGATTTGGCCCGATTGGCTGCAGTGTTGAATTGCGGCCCCGGGCTGAGCCCCCTGACAGGTGTCCATTCCCGGGGCTTTCCGCCGTCGGATGGTGCCAGTGTGGTGGGTCCTGGGACCCTGTGTACCCGCTAGGTGCGCCGTATGGCCGTGCAAAGTGGAGCTCCTGGCTTAAGACACCATCTTGGAGACTTCTGCGCCTCCGCTCTCTGCATTTTATGGTGGGTATGCAACATAAACAATTTGTCGCCCTTCCTTTTAGGCTGTATACTGCACAAAGGATCTTTACCAAGGTGCTGCTCCCTGTAATAGCACTCTTTGGTTCCAGGGCTTCCCTTTCGTGGTATGTCTGAGCAGTCTTCTGCTGAAGAAAAACAGAAACTTCATGTTCTGGTCCTGATTGCCATACACACCTTAGGTGTTGAAAATTGGCAAATTTCTTCAGTCAATGGTCTCGCTTCCTGGAGGTGTTTCAGGGTCTCATTCACAGGGGAGCAATGCTGGACATGGACCTCTTGGCTTCCAGGTTCAGCAATAAACTGGAGCGATTTGTCACCAGGGCCAGGATCCTTGGGCCTTTGCAGAGGAGGCTCTGGTTACTCCATTGGATTAGTTCAATGTGATGTATACCCCCACCACTCTGAAGCTCCTGTCTTGCTTCCCATGCCTTGCAGGATTTGTCAATTCTAAGCTTCTGCATGCTAGGAAAACTACTTCTCTCAAGGTCCACCATCACACCTGGAAGGGATGCTTCGCTTGGTGTGGTGTGCTAGGAAGTTCCATCCCAGAAAGTACTTCATGGGACAGACCTGGCTTTTCTCCAATTTTGGTCTGGATCAGCGTTTAGGCCTTGTGTACCATCTTGGGTCAAATCTCACCTTAGCAGTTCTCTTTCCGAGAGTCACTTGCTTCTCAGTTGTTAGTACAGGCCTTCTCACAGGGTACACTCACATTGTCCCTCCTGTGCCTTCCTCGGTGACTCTGTGGGGTCTAAATCTAGTTTTGTTGTTCTGTTCCTTCTGAGACCGCTGTCCCGTTAATCAGGTCTGCTTGGCTGTCACATCAGCTGACATGTTTAAGTTTTACTATGTGGTTTTACTATGCGGAGCACCTGGTAAAAGCCAGCTTCGACAGTTGGGTTCTTCATGTGGCCGTGTAGGCTGTAGGGCCTTATCTATTTTTTCCTTGTTTGTTTTTTGTTTTGTCTTTTGAGCATGTTAGCTGTTGGCTGTGATGCTCACCCTCAGTTAAGCTACAGTGCCTTGCAAAAGTATTCACCCCCTTGGCATTTTTTCCGTGTTTTGTTGCCTCACAACCTGGAATTAACATGGATTGTTTGAGGATTTGCATCATTTAATGTACAGAACATGCCCACGACTTTAAAGATGTTTTTTTCTTTTTTTTTTTATTGTGAAGCAAACAACAAATAGGTCAAAATAACATAAAACGTCAATGTGCATAACTATTCACCCCCCTAAAGTCAATAATTTGTGGAGCCACCTTTTGCAGCTATCACAGCTTCAAGTCACTTTGGATAAGCCTCTGAGCTTGCCATATCTTACCACTGGGATTTTTGCCATTCCTCCTTGCAAAACTGCTCCAGCTCCTTCAAGTTGGATGGTTTGCGCTTGTGAACAGCAATCTTTAAGTCTGACCACAGATTTTCTATTGGATTGAGGTCTGGGTTTTGACTAGGCCATTCCAGCACATTTACATGTTTCCCCTCAAACCACTCAAGTGTTGCTTTAGCAGTGTGTTTGGGGTCATTGTCCTGCTGGAAGGTGAACCTCCGTCCTATCCTACAGGTTTTTAATAACCCAGTATTTAGCACCATCCATCTTTCCCTCAACTCTGACCAGTTTCCCAGTCCCGACTGCTGAAAAACATCCCCACTGCATGATGCTGCCACCACCGTGATGCTGCCACCACCAATCTTTCACTATGGGTATGGTGTTCTTTGGGTGATGTGATATGTTGGGTTTGCGCCAGACATCTTTGATGGCCAAAAAGTTCAATTTTAGTCTCATCAGACCAGTGCACCTTCCTCCATACATTTTGGGTGTCTCCCACATGCCTTTTCGCAAACGCAAAACGTGCCATTTTGTTTTTTGCTGAAAGTAATGGCCTTCTTCTGGCCACTCTGCCATAAAGCACAATTCTATGGAGTGTACGGCTTATTGTTGTCCTATGTACAGATACTCCAGTCTCTGCTGTGGAACTCTGCAGTTCCTCCAGGGTTACCTTAGGTTTCTGTGCTGCTTCTCTGATTAATGCCCTCTTTGCCCAGTCTGTGAGTTTTGGTGTGCGGCCGTCTCTTGGCAAGTTTGCTGTTGTGCCATGTTCTTTCCATTTGGTTATGAAAGATTTGATGGTGCTCCTAGGGATCATCAACGATTTGGATACTTTTTATAACCTAAGCCTGACTTGTACTTCTCAACAACATTGTCCCTTACTTGTTTAGAGAGTTTCTTGGTCTTCATGGCAGTGTTTGGTTAGTGGTGCTTCTTGCTTAGGTGTTGCAACCTCTAGGGACTTTCAAAAAGGTGTGTATATGTAATGACAGATCATGTGACTCTTAGATTGCACACAGGTGGACATCATTTCACTAAATATGTGACTTCTGAAGGTAATTGGTTGCACCAGAGCTTTTTATGGGCTTCATAACAAAGGGGGTGAATACATACACACATGCCAATTATCAGTTTTTTTATTTCTGAAAAATAGTTTTCTGTATATATTTTTCTAATTTTACTTCACTAACTTAGACTATTGTGTTCTGATCCATCACATATAATTCAGATTAAAAAAACATTCTAAAGGCTGTAATGTAACAAAATAGGTAAAAAGCCAAGGAGGGGGGGGGGTGAATACTTTTGCAAAGCACTGTATACCCAGCAAGACTTGCATGCATGCAGAAATCCCTTTGTGGCACTTCAGGAGGCTTTGTATCACTGCACAGACTCGCTTTCATTAATAAGTATATCTCATTTTTATTAAGAAGGAAGAATAAAACTGTCATAGTGCAAAATTGTCTGTTTGTTTATTTTATAAAACCATATACTGTACACCAGTTTACTCACATGTTTCTTTCAATAATTTGTATTGAGTTTTACAAGTTACACAATAAAACACATAGAATGCATTACACATTGTTTTGTGGTCAAATATATAATTTGTGACCCATTTACAGTATATTGGGTTATATACTCTGTTATCAGAAGGAACTGATTGGTAGCCTGAGTTAGGGATTTTGCTCTAGGTTCCACCCCATGCGATCTCTGTGGTTGCAGTGGCTGAATCCTGATTGTGGTGTTCTATCCCCCTGTTCGGTAATTCTACCAGAGTGCCTATATTTTAGGAGTGTTGTGACCATTTGCAAGCATTAGCATAAAACTAACATACAATGAACTACTCATTTCACTCAGGGTGATATCTGTGTTGTTGGACATTTACTAGGTTAACTAATCCTTTTTATAGAACATTTGAAAAGGGTAAAAGGGTTCTACAGAAGATATTGTTAGAAGACTGCTCCTTTTGAGTACCAGTCAAGACATTTTTAGATACCTTTCCATAATTTCCGGTCGTTGAGGAATGTAGTACCTCTTAAGTGCCGTGTGTATGAATTGTGTGTATTGCCTTAGTAATTTTTTGCACAGTTGGTGCTTTCCAGTGTCTAAGAATAGTAAGACATGTAGCTAGTAGAAAGTGTGATACTACAATTCTGTTGGGCAAGGGTGTAAGCATGCAAATCAAGTGACAGTATTACCATTCCCGGTGTTAGTGGTTGTTGGGTACCTGTGATAACAGATAGCATTCTTTCAACTTGGGACCATAATAAATGGAGCTGAGGGCATAACCATAAAATGTGGATTAGTGTACCGGGTAAATCTTGGATATACGGTGTGGTGTGAGATACCATCTAAGTGTTATTTTTCGCTGCATTTCCCATAGATTTGTGCTTTTTGTGGAGGTATAAATGAGACAAAAGGTTTTTCCCCAGTGTTGGGTCATGTATTCTACCCCTATTTCCCGTTCCCACGCTATTATTGATTGGGATTTTTCACATATGTTTTTATCTTGTAAACTGGAGTAGATGATGGATATGCCTTTAGTTGAGATTGAGGTTTTTTGATAGTATCGTGTTATTTTATCAGGTAATAAAGTAAGAATATGTGGGTTCTTTTTTAGTAGGTGATCTATTTGCATGCGTTTATATTGTTCAGCTGGAGGTAACTGATGTTTAAATTGTAAGGTTCTAAATGGTTTAATTTGTAATCCATCTAATATATCTTCAAGATAATTAATTCCGCTACCTATCCATGTATTAAGGTTGATATTGGGTATTAAATGGGTAATTGCAGAGAAGGGGAGTTTCAAGGGGGTTAGTCTGCTATTCCATTCTTGGTATTTTCAGAGATGAACCCACGCTCTTATTAATGCTAGGATAGGGGGTGCTAATTTAGTATCCAGTGATGTGTTGAGGTGTGCTGTCATTAAAAAGTTTTGTAAGTTCCCCTTTGGAATTTGAGCTAGTTCCAATTCTTTCCACAAAGCATTGGAATCTGGTGACATCCAGTGTCTCACTTGTGCTAGTATGATTGCAAAGTAATAGTCCTGTAAATATACATGACCTATTCCACTCGCTTTCCAATGTTTAATTAGCTTCCTGAATGCGCATCTAGCCCTTGTGCCGCACCAGAGGTATTTGTTCAGTAAAGGTTGTATGGTATTGAAATAGGAGTTGGGTATTGGTATCAGTAGGGTCCTAAAGAGGTACAATAGTTGAGGTAATAATTGCATCCTAAAGGCTGCAAGTCTGCCCAACCATCACAGTTCAATTAGAGCGAGTTTATTTAATTTGGCTCCTTGTGTGTTTAGGAAAAATGTGTAGCTGGCCTGTATGATGTCTTCTAGTTTAGGAGTCAATGTATAACCTAGATACTTGATACCCTCTTTTTTCCATATATATGGGAATGTTTGTGTAAGTCTTTGTTCGATCACATCTGGGATGCCTAAATTTAATATATAGGATTTGGCCTCATTCACTTTGTAGTATGATACTCCATTGAATGTTTGTAGTGTTTAATGGACTGTGGGGAGAGATGTGTCCACATTTGAGAGCATCAGAATTTTATCATCAGCGAATGGGCTTATGGTATGTTGTCTTTTCCCCACCTTTATACCCGTTATGTTGGGGTGTGGACGCAGGTAGGAGGCCAAAGGCTCCATCAACAAATTGAAAATTAGTAGGGAGAGGGGGCAGCCCTGTCTTGTCCTGTTAATTATGGCAAATGGGGTAGATAGTGCTCCTGATATACACACTTGGGCCGATGGCTGGGTATACAGTGCCATTATGGCTGAGTAGATGAGGCAGCTGAAGCCGAACCTGCCAAGTACCTGTGCAATGAATTGCCAGTTTATCCTATCAAACGCCTTCTCTGCATCTAATGCCAGTGAAGGTAGTATGTCCACCAGTCTGGTAGCCAATAACTTTGAATATATTTTGAGATCATTGTTTAGTAATGATATAGGCCTGAAGTTCTGAGGAGTATCAGGGTCCTTACCTGGTTTCGGCAGAGCAATCATCATGGCTTTAAGCATCTCTGGGGGGAACGAGGATAAGGCAGCAGCTGAATTAAAGATTTCAACCAAATGTGGAATAAGTATGTCTTGGAAAGCTTTATAATATTCCCCTGTGAAGCCGTCTGGGCCCGGGGATTTGTTAGAAGGGAGAGTGTGTATGATCCATCTCAGTTCCGAGTCAGTGATAGGGAAATTTAGTTTGGCGAGGTGAACAGGAGAAAGTTTAGGTAGATCAATTTTTGTAGGAATGTTTCAATGATGGCTGGAGTTGCTTGTGGTATGGAGGTGTCATTTTTGAGGTTATACAATGAACCATAGTATTGACTGAAGGAGTCCGCTATGGCTTGGGGGTGATATTGTTTGATTTGTGTATTGGGTTGTATTATGTATGGGAGTTTTGCATCTATGTCCTCTAATCTTGTTGGCCAGAAGTTTCCCTGCTCTGATGCCGCTTGTATAACAGGACAATTTTAGTCTTCTGGAGGCCTTTTCGAAGTCCTCCAGAAATAGCAGCCGTAGATCATTGCAGAGTTGTCAGTTGGGCTGTAAGTTGTTGGGATGTGTGGGCCATATTTTGTTTTTTAAATGCGTCTATGGTGGATACCAATTGTATAGTGTGCTGCTGCCTCAACCTCTTAGTTCTTGCCCCTTGCTGTATCAAGATACCTCTTGCGTATGCCTTATGGGCATTCCACACCATAAATGGATCGGAAACTGATTGACAATAGTTTCAAAAAAATTGTGCAGTTGACTGTTAATTCTAGACTTGGTCGGAGCATCCTGGAAAAGTCTGGGGTTGGCTCTCCAGATGAATGTAGGATTGTGGTTAGTAGGATGTCCCACTGTTAACTTCACCAAGGCATGACCTGACCAAGTGATGTTCTTAATTTTAGCCCCCTTGCATTTAAACAGTAACCATTTGTCTACCAAAAATAAGTCAATTCTGCTGTAAGATCTGTGACTATTTGAGAAAAATGAATAGTCCCTCTCGTTATCGTTGAGACATCTCCAGGAATCATACAGTTTGTAGGTCCTCAAGACTGGTTTGAATGATGGTGGAGTATGTTTCGGTTTGGCGGTGGAGTCGAGGGATGGGTCAGGAGTAATGTTAAAGTCCCCACATATCACCACCATGCCTTTCTGTATTGACCGGATTTTTCCATAATTCTATGAAAAAACCTGATTTGGCCAGTGTTTGGGGCATAGATGTTTGCCACTGTTTACGTGATGGAGTTAATGTCGCATACCAAGATTATGAAGCAGCCTTGTGGATCTATGTTGACCTTGTGGAGTTTGAAAGCTACTGTGTCCTTTATTGCTATCATCACCCCCTTTTTTTTTTTTTTGTTTCCGCATTGGTGTTGTAGAGGAATGGAAACTTAGGATGTTTTCATTTAGGGGGAGATTGGTTGTTAAAGTGTGTTTCTTAGACACACAGTATGTCACATCTGTGGTGGAGAGCTTCCTTCCATAGGGATCGTCTTTTGGCCGGGTGGTTAAGACCCTTAGAATTGATAGTCAAAAGGTTTACCGCCATCGGAGCATGGGATGGTGCTGGGTGACATGTGATGCCTAAAGTTCACACAGTTAGTAGTGTTGTGGTCCATATCTGGAGGAGGAGTGTAGGCTGGTGGTGCTGTGAAGTCCATGATGTCTTCTCAAGGAAGTGCCTAGTGATCTTTAAAGAGGTGCGTTTACTTCTGGCTGATGAGAAAAACATGTGAAATTTTTACTCGAACAGTAACATAGCATAACAGTGGCTAATAGCTAAACACTGAGAAACAAAGGTGGAGTGTGGCTCATGGCCACTCAGAAAAAAGTGGGGTAAATAGTGTGAGCTAGAAAAGTAGTTTGGACCCGAGGAAAATTCTCCCCAGCGGGTGGGTATGTGTAAGGGTTTTACCCATATCCGAGTAGTTGTGAGTGCGGGCGTTCTTTTGATTAACTGTGTGCCATTCCTGTTCAGGATTGGTGCGGTTGCCAGACTGGCGAGGTTGAGGTTGTGGTTCTGGAATTAGCCCCCAGAAGTTAAGCAGGGTCATTCCCTTCACCACTGATTCCATCACATGATCCACCCCATCCTCGGTGACAATCAGCTTTGTCAGAAATCTCGGTGCAGTCTGGGCTGAGACAAACTAGACTGATGGAATGTACAGTGTGGTCCAAATCCTCAGGAGAAATCCTATTGCTTTCAGCCTTCCTGGCTTTGGCTTACTGTTCCGAGGCTGCCTGGTTACCCTGGCTACCACAATCTACTCCTTGCAGCAGCAGCTCCATCTTGGGATCCTGGATGCCTCCTCCTGGCAGATGCACCAATTAATGTAATGCATGAGATCATCCACACACTGTAAGTTGCCAATTATTTTGTGTTGTGTCCACCTCTCCACCTTGCTGCACTTAGATTGGTGCCCCTTTGCTGTCTCTTTTAGCTTTTGCAGGTGCCATTAAGACCATATCCAGTGTGACAGTTTCCTTGGTCCTAGAGCTGGAAAATCCTTTTGGGAACCAATAATAAGCATAATTTGTCTTACTTTATGGGAGTTGCTAATTGTCTTCCTTTAATAAATGTCTACACACCCACTATACATAGTCTGTGCACTTAGCTTTTTTTTTTTGTTCAATAGTGATCACAAATAGTAGAGAAACGGGGGGAAGCACTTCCTGGTCCAATTGAAGATGGGGAAAAAATTCAGAACTGAAGCTGCTGAGGGAGAGGAATACAGACATATTCTTAGAGATCATGTTTTTTCCATGTTTAACGACAGTAGACAAGCTCACAATCCCTGTTGGTGGATATAGGCGACAAGGTGAATGGTTGTGCTTTCCCTGATTTCACGGCCAGGGACAAAACCCATCTCATCTGTATGTATATGTGAGGGAAGAGAGGAGATAATTGGTTCACACGGATTTTGGAAAAAATGTTTAGTTCGATGTTTAACCACTTCAATACCAGGCACTTAGACACCTTCCTGCCCAGGCCAATTTTCAGCTTTCAGCGCTGTCGCAATTTGAACGACAATTGCACGGTCATACAACACTGTACCCAAACAAATTTTTTACCATTTTGTTCCCACAAATAGAGCTTTATTTTGGTGGTATTTGATCACCTTTTTTATTTTTTATTTTTTTATTGCGCAACAAATAAAAAAAGACCGAAAATTTCGAAAAATAGCAAGTTTTTATTTGTTTCTGTTAAAAAATTTTTGTAAATAAGTACATTTTCTTCAATGATGGGCACTGATATGGCTGCACTGACAGGCACTGATAAGCACCGATGAGGTGGCACTGATGGGCACTGATAGGTGGCACTCGTATGCGGCACTGATGGGCACTCATAGGTGGCACTGATGGGCACTCGTAGGTGGCATTGATGGGTACTTATGGGTGGCACTGATAGGTGACACAGATGGGCACTGATAGGTGGGCACCAATGGGCACGGATGGGCACTGACAGGTGGCACGGATGGACACTGATGGGTGGCACTGATGACACTGGTGGCACTGATGACACTGATGGGTGGCGTTGCTGGGCATCACTGATATATAATAGTGCCAGTCGGTGCCCATTTGTGGGCACTGATTGGCACAGATTGGGCATAATTTGCACATGTGGATGGCCATGGGGTACATACCTGGCCTTCCACATGTTGCCCCCTTCCCTGGTGGTCCTGGCGGCTTCCCTGGTGGTCTAGTGTGGGCATCTGAGGGGGGGCTGCACTGATAAACAATCTGCGCAGACCCCCACTGTCAGGAGAGCCGCCGATTGGCTCTCCTCTACCCATGCTCAACGGCTTTTCCTATTGACATCGTGATCAGCCGTGATTGGACACAGCTGATCACGTGGTAAAGAGCCTCCACCGGAGGCTCTTTACCAAGATCGGTGTAGCGGTGTGTCACACTGACACACCGCTCCACCACTCGCCACGATGTGCGCCCCTGCGGCGGCTGTTATCCTACTGGACATCATATGACGCCCAGTCAGGATAACTGAACCACCGCCCGGCTGTCAATCTGCTATAGGCCGGGTGGGAAGTGGTTTACGAGAGATCAGAACTACAGCTGCTAGTTAGATGGATCCTTACCTGATTTGGGGAAGATGTCTATCTGGGCCTTGAGGCGTGTTGACAGAGTTTAATCCTTGTCTATTGAGTTAAAGGCTTGTGTCATTATTTGTGTCAACAATGCTGCAAACGTTTTGTAAAATCTAGGTGAAAAGCCATCCAGGCAGGGACATTTTCCCATATTTCAGCCCTTTGATGACTTTTCGAATTTCTGCCTCAGCTAGTGGAGATTCTAGGTCAGATGATTTGAGGGGGATTATGGTAGGGCAGTTTCTTAAATATAAGTAGACCTATTCTCAAAAGATGAGTTTTTGGAAACGAATTGAGCAGGAGATTAATTATACAATTTTGTACAATAGTTAGGAAATTCAGAGGAGATTCCAGCACTGTTGTAGATCTTGGTATTATTTGTTGAGGTTATATGGTATGGACTGTCATAGGGATCTAGGGTGTATGGTACGAGCCAAATGACACCCACATTTATTGCCAAGTGAATAATGGGTCTGTCTAATTTTTTTCCCTATCAATAAGGGACTGGGTCTCAAGTAGACGCAAAAGGTCCTATCTAGCATTAGATAGTTCTAATGAAGCATCAGGGAGAAGGGTCTGTTTGTGAGAAGCCACCAGGGAAGATATCAAAGTTAACAGTCTGTGTATGTCAGCGGAGCATTCTTTTATGAGTCTAGAGCCGTATTGAATAAAGACCACCCCTAAGCACACATTTCATGGCTTTTTATTTGATCAATGAATGGGTGCCTCCAGAGGCATCATGGAGAGAGAATGCCTTGATAGACTGAAAAATTGCATTAACGCACGGGGAGCCCTTTGGTAAGTTATAGTTTAGGCACTAAGTACATTCTCTACTAAAGTTGGATGGTCTACTAATGGATGAGGAATATTTCAGATTAAGGAAAATAAAATGTCCTGACTAGTCAATATTAGAATCTAATATCTCAGGATTGAAGGAGGAATGGAAAGCAATAGAAACCCCATTAGTGTCATAACTAAAAGTGCAGCACTACTGTAAATATCAATAAATATGCTATGAAAATTACCTGCATGCCGGAAATTGATTACAATATATTGTATATCACCATAAATGCATCACAATTGTTAAAATCACCACAAATACCAATTATACTTAATAATAATCAACCAAAATTACTTTGATGTCAAGAGAGATTTAATGACTAAATGATTAAAACAATCCAACTCCAGTGCGCTTAGATGAAAGTGCTCATGTGGAGGGAGAGTGACGACCGCTCATCAAAGATGGGCTTGTGATTCCATAGCTCCTTGAGCAACCTATATCCATGAGAGCCCATCACAGCCTACACCTTACCCTCAGCTTCCTGCCATACCACGAGCCTGCAGGGATGACCCAGCATCGGAAGGAATCTCCTACCCTGCAGAAACTGTCGGGTTTCTTTCTGACAAGGCTGCAGAGTCACCAACAAAATGCTGGCAAGAGTGGTGAGCGTGATGGCCATCGCCATCAGCCGCCTCTGGACATCTAGCGGTCACCTCCCAGCCATGCTCTGAAGCCACTAAATGGGGCACACAGGATGAGAGCTGCTCACCAGCATCCTCTCCCAGCTCCAGAAGCCCAGTGAAATCCTGTCCTAGAAGGGAATCCGATCCACACCTGTTTCTAGGACCGTGCACGGACATCTGCACACCAGGGGACCGATCACACTCAGATACTGTCTTAAAAGGTATGCTATTATCCCTGAGATCCTCCCTTCAGTCTGACATGCTAACATGCTTCCATACATACACAGCTGAATTCCAGGACTTGCGGGATGGGGTGTACCACCTAAAGGATAACCTGAGTGCATGTGTGACATCCTTAAACACCATGGTGGACACTCATGACAAACATGGGGACGACATCAATTGGCTAAAGTTCAAGGTAGCAGACCTAGAGGACTGCTCCTGGAGCAACAACCTAAAAATTAGAGGCATTCCAGAGTCAGTACAACCATCACAATTACCTCACTATGTTCAGGATCTTAGTATGCACTGTTGAAAGTATAGATGGTTTTACGTTTTTTGGTTATACATATTGTTTTTTTGCTTGTGTTCTCTCGCCACCTACTGGCCTGTCCCATTTTAGTCCTTGGTGGCACTCTTCCTCTACACCTAACCACCTTCTGTTACTGTCTACCGGGAGACAGGGAAGCTGCCCACTTACCCTCTGCTTTCTAAATTTCTATCCTTTGCTTCTTCTCTGCTTGTTTTTTCCTTCTATTCTCGTCTTGTGTGACACCATGGACTGAAAGGACCTCCTATGCCCCCTTCCCCCTAAACTCCAATGGCGGTTCATAGTCCCGTGACCCTGTACTCCTATAATTGTAGGGTATTTAACACCCCAGAGAAACTGAACCAAATGCTGTACCATTTCCATAAGGCCCAATCCAAAAATATACTCTTGCAGAAAACGCGTTTTCATTCTAATAACATTCCCACCCTTCTTAATCGCTATTTTCACACCTGATTTCATAACACCAATCCACAGGCGAAATCTAAGAGTGTATCCATCACCTTTCAAAGCTGTTGTAACATCTTTATCCTCTGAAGACCTCTCCATAGACAGAATCCATAGGGTACCTAAGTCTTCATTCCTACCACAAGAAATCCCTAGGTATTTCCTATTGCAGATTCACTTTGATGTGGATATTCCACTATACGATATTCATAATCGACTCCTGCGCTAATAAGCGCATTTTCAGCTCTTTAGTATAATACATCTGAGTGCGCCCGTATCTTCCAGAGTAACAGACATAGCCACCTCTCTCACATCACAAGCTCCACAGACCGACTTGTTTGAATAGCCCGTGCTTTGTTTATTTAACATAGTGATGACAATAGAGCCTGGTGGCTTCACAATCGGCCAATTAAGCCCAAGCATTCCTTCAAACAGGTCATACAAATCTCAACCAATGAAAAATGACTAGGGGAGTGTATGGGTGTGTCTGTGCAGGGGCAGTCTGTATGATTTTCTACCCCTTGTACCTCCTAAGCTGTGCTGTCCAATCAGACAAAGAAAGCCACATGTATTCGCCTAAGAAATCATGAACACTGTCCCCGACCAAAACGCATTAAAACACTCCCGTTTTTTCCATTGGCGTGAATCCTTATTCTGCATTGTTCAGAGAACGCATACCCAGCATATTGACACATTCCTCCATTCCTATGAAAGGTAGATTTCCTGCAGTGACATGTCACAGTCCCCCTATGTGCTGATCAGACACCCAAAGACATGAGCGTACATATTCCCCCCCAGGCGATCATCTGTGCATTGCACAGGGACCTTTCGCTGGCAGACATATCCTCACTCTGCAAACACTTCTCTACATCTTATAGGAAGCTTTTCACTACCATTGGGTCTTAAACCGGCATCAGTCTGCCCCAACTCACTCTTTTAGAGCGGGTCGCAGCAGAATTAACACTGGGAGACACTGTGACATTACATATTGAATACAACTTAATAAAATTTCCACAACAGCCCCCCCTCTTTGTCATATGCTCCCATGTTGTCACGTACCTAGTAGGTAGAGCCCGGAATGCAGGGAACGGCCTCTTGTATACCTCCGACTCGGGAACCCCTGGTAGTGATGACAGGGGCTAGATAGTACAAAGGGGCACAAGTGCCTGACTGGAAAGCTGGAGCAGAGGGCTGAGTCCTGTAGTCAGCTGGGAGGTGTCCTGTAGTCCGGCAGCTGGATGCAGACAGCAGGGAGGAGTCTTGTAGACTGGCAGCAGGATTCAGGCAGCGGGGAGGTGTCTTGTAGTCCGGCAGCAGGATGCAGACAGCAGGGAGGTGTCTTGTAGTCCAGCAGCAGGATGCAGACAGCAGGGAGGTGTCTTGTCTTGACAGCAGGGTACAGGCAGACTGGGTCAGGACACAGACGGGCAGATCAGATACAGAAGGGAAATCCGGAAGGGTAGTCAAAGTCCAAAGCCGAGGTCGGGGCAGGCAGCAAACAGGGTAGTCAAGAACAGTCCAAACAGGTAACAGGTTTCAAGGTACAGATCACAGGTAACAAGGCGGCAGGGGTCTTCAGGAATGCTGTAGACCGGACAGCAAGGTAGCAATGGAACAGTCCCCTTTTTATAGCACATCTTTGGCGCCAAGTGCTGTCTTAAGGGGGGCGCGTGCGCCCGTGTGCCACTATTGTGCATGCGCGTGCGCCGGCCGGCGCTTCTGTGCACAGGCATCCTTTTAATCCTTCTATTGCTAGACTGCTTGCAAGAAGGCTTTTCCTGACACGTGTTCCCTCGATGAATCTTGATCTTCTTCTTACACCTGGAAATGAATCAGTCCTTACAGTCCATATGAGTCCATAAAAAGGAAAACACGGCTTGATTTGTAGACTCTATTCTTCAGGAGGGATGACTTAAAGGAGGACATGAAGGCCGGTTGGTCTGGGATCCTCTGTGTCTTGTACGTGGGTTGGGCTTCGGGACGTCCCATCTCAGCGAGGAAGATGTGGTCATCTGCTTGGGCTCTGTTCACTCGCCCAATCAGGCAACAGTAGCACCTCATCCTGGCATGAGTATATATACCCCTACTTCCTTCAACCATTGTGACAGACCTAGCCGGGATAGAGGCTTTTGGAGGGGACTGAATGCCAGCCTCCTGTCGGCCGATTATGGGCCCTGGCATTTGGGGGAACGGTGCTCTTTGTGAGCTGTATGCCTGGGGACCCTTGAGTTGGCATTACTTTAGATTCAGGTCCATGTCCCCCAAGACACACAGACTCTGGGGACCCTGGATGTGCCATAGTGATGGGAGTCATTAATAGGGGCACAAGGTGAATGAGAACCCCACTATGATCTGTGCTAGTCAGAGACTCAATGCTGTATATATGTGTATATATAAGGTGTGCTGTCTTATTGTGTTGTGTACGGTTTGCTGTGCTAGTTTTGGGTGGGGCTGTATTCCAATGTTCTATTGTGTTTGTCTGCCTTGGATCACAGGATGTGTATTGCATTGGAGGGAGGGGGGATTCTTCCAACAGCTCTCCCTGCTAAGACTGCGTACTGATGAGGCGTTAAACACACCTGACCTGTGTATCCTTTGTCATTGGACAGTTTAACCCACCCTCTTTTCCAAGGGTGGGGGGGGAAGAGTCTCTGAGTTAATTTATCTGTTGTGTCCATGTGTTATAATAAAGGATTCATTCCTGCTTGAAACCTGAAGACAGAGCCGTGTCTCATTTTTGGGGTGGATTATTTGCATGGGTTCATTGTTCGGCTGATTGAAGTGTTCGGTATGAAATGTCCTAAACGACTTTAACCCCTTTCATACTCGGGGTGTCGTTACACTGGTGGCAGCAGTGGGATGATTCCCACAGCCCAGAAGGACAGCTACAAGATGACACAGGACAATGGAAGCACAGTATGGACGGCTAAAGCTCTCTTCCCTCAAGGACTTACTGGAGAACCGGGGCCGACCGGCCAACAACCGTAAGAAGAGGGACATTATCGCAGAACTAGTCGAAATGGATAGAGCTGAAAGACGCAACATAACCAAAAGGCCCAGCATAGCAGACTTCAGTTACCCCAGCGGAGATATGGATCTGGCATCAAAGTTCCCCGGGCTGCTGCGGAGCGTCCTTTCAGCAATCCCCAGGACTGTGTCTGTGGATGAATACCTGGAGCTCAGGCAGAAGATTCGGGTAAGACACTGGATTAGAGCCCTCCAGGTTGCTGCAACACAACAGGGCAAGTGCTTTCCAACCCCAGAGCAGCAGGACAGTGAACAATGGGAGTTACGGATGCAATTCCTGGGAGAGCGGCCCCAGGAGCAATGGGTGACTGAGTTGGACAGGCTGGTCCAGCAAAAAGTAGAGCTGGACAATCGGTATCGGGCTCTGCAATGGCACGTGGAGGAGGAATATTTAGGGGAGAAAACAGTATGCTCTCCTGAGGGATATGACTTTGGTGGCCCTGGATTGCTGTGGGAGAGCCTTTCAGATTGTTTTGTGTATGGCGATGAAGGGGAACCTACCCTGGAGGACCTGCGAGAATACAGAGAGGCTATGTTCAGTCTTGCAGGGGTCTCGGAGCTTAAACCTGATCTAGACTATTTGCTAAGGAAGGAACAGCATCTGGAAAGGGCATACAGCAAACTACTAGAATGCGTTCAGCAGCGTGCCAGAGAATCGGCAGTGGAAACTCCGGAGATTGCCGTCTCCAAAGCTGAAGTGCTGACAACCGGGCAGAGTTCTGCTAACCTCTGCCCAGCACTGATGACATCTTCTGGGTTCCACGGACATGAGATTGTGAACTTCTATCCCCAGACACCAGTTGCAGACACAGGGGATTTGATGGACTTTTCTGCTGGGGAGGAACAGCCGGGTGAGCCTCCGGTGGGGGAGCTGGTGTTAAGGCCGGGCTTCACTGTGCTCTGCCCAGCACCAACAGCAGTATCTGTGGAGTTACAAGGAACTTCCCCAGCTGAAGCGCTGGCCACCGGACAGAGGGTCCAAGACCACTGCCCTACACCTGCGGCGGTTCCGGAGGCCCAGGGTGAGAAGGAGATGGTCCCTTCCCAGCAGCATATGGCACCCCAGAAAGATGGCACCAATCCAGCAGAAAAGCTGGCAACAGAGCAGAGTGCTTCAAGCCTCTGCCCTCACCTAACAGAAGAGGGAGTTCCTGTGGTAGTGGAAGGGACTTCGGTCTTCACTGACACAACCCCGAAAATTGGTGCGGCACTGGGACAGGAGGATGTCAGTCATGCTTTGCAAGCACTGGGGGATTTTCACCTACCAAAAGTGGATGGGACTTCAGTCTCCACTTGTATACCCCAGGGATGCTGGGCGGTCGGTCCAGATCCCCAACAGCGTGACGGAGTGAGCCCAGGCACCCTGTCTTCTCTCCAGCGGCTGAAAAGACTCCAGGGAGAAGGGCCAGTCCAGGCCTCTCCCCAGCGGCGGGCATGTTCTCTGAGAGATGCAGAGGTTGGCTGGGTGAGTAATTCTCTGTTTGGAACTATTTATTTGGGGTACTTTGCGGATACCGGCATTGGGGGACTGGAACTACTGACTAGCTTCGGAGTCAACCCGTCTGGGGTCTCCTCCTGTGTTAGTCTCCTGCCGAAAGGGGAGAAATGTGACAGACCTAGCCGGGATAGAGGCTTTTGGAGGGGACTGAATGCCAGCCTCCTGCCGGCCAATTATGGGCCCTGGCATTTGGGGGAACGGTGCTCTTTGTGAGCTGTATGCCTGGGGACCCTTGAGTTGGCATTACTTTAGATTCAGGTCCATGTCCCCCAAGACACACAGACTCTGGGGACCCTGGATGTGCCATAGTGATGGGAGTCACTAATAGGAGCACAAGGTGAATGAGAACCCCACTATGATCTGTGCTAGTCAGAGACTCAATGCTGTATATATGTGTATATATAATGTGTGCTGTCTCATTGTATTGTGTACTGTTTGCTGTGTTATCATTCATATTCTATATATTCTAAAAGAGTGAAGGCAGCATTTTGTCTGTGTTTTATTTTTTATTTTTGTTTTGGAAGCTATCTCCCTCACATTTGTATCTAAAGGTTTGTCTCATGTTTTAGTTTTCTCATTGTTTGTATGTAGTAATATGTTAGAAACCATGGCAGCGGACCTCCTACACGTCGCAGCCATTGTATTTGTGTAGGAACATGAAATTTTTCTGATAACACAAAAATTTTTTACTCATGTTTAGTGTTTGGCTGAAGCCATTTATTATCAGTCAACTGTGTTTACTCTTTTTAAATCTTAATCACAACAGAAACTACCCAAATGACCATGATCAAAAGTTTACATACCCTGGTGATTTTGGCCTGATAACATGCACACAATATGACACAAAGGGGTTTGAATGGCTATTAAAGGTAACCATCCTCACCTGTGATCTGTTTGCTTGTAATTAGTGTGCGTATATAAAATGTCAATGAGTTTCTGGACTCCTGACAGACCCTTGCATCTTTTATCCATTGCTGCACTGACGTTTCTGGATTCTGAATCAAGGGGCAAGCAAAAGAATTGTCAAAGGATCTGCAGGAAAAATGTAGTTGAACTGTATAAAACAGGAAAGGGATATAAAAAGATATCCAAGGAATTGAGAATGCCAATCAGCAGTGTTCAAACTCTAATTAAGAAGAGGAAAATGAGGGGTTCTGTTGAAACCAAACCACGGTCAGGTAGACCAACTAAGATTTCAGCCACAACTGCCAGGAAAATTGTTTGGGATGCAAAGAAAAACCCACAAATATCTTCAGGTGAAATACAGGACTCTTTGAAAATGTGGTGTGTTTAAAGATGCACAATAAGGAGGCACTTGAAGAAAGATGGGCTGCATGGTCGAGTCGCCAGAAGAAAACCATTACTATGCAAATGCCACAAAGTCCCGCTTACAATACGCCAAACAGCAGAGACAAGCCTCAAACCTGGCACAAAGTCATTTGGAGTGATGAGACCAAAATTGAGCTTTTTGGCCACAACCATAAATGCTACAGCTGGAGAGGTGTCAACAAGGCCTATGATGAAAGGTACGGAGGTGGATCGCTAATGTTTTGGGATGTATGAGCTACAAAGGCATAGGAAATTTGGTCAAAATTGTTGGCAAGATGAATGCAGCATGTTATCAAAAAATGCTGGAGGAACATTTGCATTCATCAGCCAGGAAGCTGCGCATGGGACTTACGTGAACATTCCAACATGACAATGATCCAAAACACAAGGCCAAGTTGACCTGTCATTGGCTACAGCAGAATAAAGTGAAGGTTCTGGAGTGGCCATCTGTCTCCTGACCTCAATATCATTGAGCCACTCTGGGGAGATCTCAAACGTGCAGTTCATGCAAGACAGCCCAAGAATTTACAGGAACTGTAGGCTTTTTGCCAAGAGGAATGGGCAGCTTTACCATCTGAGAAGATAAAGAACCTCATCCACAAATACCACAAGACTTCAAGATGTAATTGATGTTAAAGGGGGCGATACAAGTAATTAAAAACTGGGGTATGTAAACTTTTGATCAGGGTCATTTGGGTAGTTTCTGTTGCCCTTATGATTTAAAAAGAGTAAAAACAGTTGATTGATAATAAATTGCTTCAGCCAAACACTAAGCATGACTGAAAAAAGTTTGTGTTATCATTTATATACTCAGACAAATGGCAAAGAAATCATAAATTCTGCTAGAGTATTTAAAATTATGAGCACAATTGTACATGCTCTGGCATCAGCTTCCACAGGAACAAGACAATGAGAAATACAAACAGATATGGATGCATGATCTTTTCATCTCAAAACAAGAGCGCTCCCGTGCTATCAATAATGCTATTGACCCTATAGTCCTGCATACCAGAGACCACTCATAGGGCATAGCTCTTTCAACAAACGGGCCTCTCTGTGAGCGTTGTCCCAGCAATGCACGGCTGCCCTTCCCCCCACAGCCACATGGCTAATTGTCTATGAAGCAGCCAACTTAAAATGACCTCAGACCAAACCATTTGTGGGGGCACATGTATAGGGACATGTGCCCCCATCTGCCCCCACATATCAGTTCAAAAAATATACACAACTGATGCATTCTATTTGTTGGTCCCATACATAGGTATTATCACAATTTATACATTTCTACACAAACATATTACACAATGGGGGTCACTTACTAAGATGAATGCACTGCGCTGGTTCAGACCTTAATTGGTGCGCTGGATAGATCCTTAATTCAGTGTGTGAACCGGCGCACACACAGGAGTACCTACACACGAGAATGTTTCCAGCACAATGGGATCGCCCTGGTTCTCAGCGAGGTACATCTTGCTCTCATAGGAAAAACACATCTTCCTAATTAAGCAGCGCGAGAAAAACTGGCATGGGTTCCCCCTCCAGGTGCATGCCTGGCCCTTCGGTCTGGTATAGATTCTAAGGGGAACCCCCTACGCCGAAAAAACAGCATGGGGGGGTCCCCCAAAATCCATACCAGACCCTTATCCGAGCACGCAGCCCGGCCGGTCAGGAAAGAGGGCGGGGACGAGCAAGCCCCCTCCTCCTGAACCATACCAGGCCGCATGCCCTCAACATGGGGGATGGGTACTTTGGGGAAGGGGGCGAGCTGCGGGCCCCCCCCACCCAAAAGCACCTTGTCCCCATGTTAATGAGGACAAGGGCCTCTTCCCGACAACCCTGGCCTTTGGTCGTCGGGGGTCTGCGGACGGGGGGCTTATCAGAATCTGGGAGCCCCCTTTGATAAGGGGGCCCCCAGATCCCAGCCCCCCCACCCAGTGTGAAGGAGTATGGGGTACATGGTCCCCCTACCCATTCACCTGGGAGAAAAGTGTCAAGAAAATAAACACACTATACAGGTTTTTAAAGTAATTAGGCAGCTCCGGGGGTCTCCTTCCGACTTCGGGGGTCTTCTTCCGCGCTCTCCGGCCTCTTCTCCACATCTTCTCCGAGTGTCCGGTTCTTCTCCGTGCTGTCCGGCCTCTTTTCCCGGTGTCTGGTATCTTCTTCCAGCTTTTTTGCTAGCGGGGGCCCGGTCTTCTGCCGCTGTCCGGTTCTTCTCCGGTATCTTCTGTCGGACTCCCCCGCTATCTTCTTCAAGCTCTCTTGCTATCAAGGGCCCGGTCTTCTGCCGCTGTCCGGTTCTTCTGTCGCTGTCTGGTTCTTCTCCGGTATCTTCTGCCGTCTCTCCCCGCTATCTTCTTCCAGCTCTTTTGCTAGCGGATTCCCGATCGTTTGGGGGGACCCCCACACCGTTTTTTTCGGCGTAGGGGGTTCCCCTTAAAATCCATAACAGACCGAAGGGCCTGGTATGCTCTTGGAGGGAAACCCATGCCGGTTTTTTATTTAAAATTTGGCGTGGAGTTCTCCCTCAAGATTCATATCACAGTGCCTGGCAATGGCGGGGATCCAAGTTGGATCCCCCATGCTTGTGGCTCATTGGGAAAATAAAAAAACATTTTTTCCTTTCCCGATGAGTGAGCCAGCTCGGCGCTGCTATCTGCAGCTGACACAGTGCAGTGCGATTACCTGCGGTTATGTGCGGATAGCTGCGCTAAATCGCTCCTGGACGCAGTCAATTCTATCTTTTCTATCTGCACCAAAAAACATGTAATCAAAACGCAGTGTGTGAATGGGGCCATAGGAAAGCATTGTGTGTGTTTAGCTGCAGTAGAAAACGCAGCTAAAAGCACAATTCTATCTGTCCGTGTGAAAGGATAAGGCCCCTTTCACACTGGCGTGTTTTTCAGGCACTAAAAATAGCGCCTGAAAAACGCCCTAAAGAAGTGGCTCTATTCACGCCAGTGTGAATCGGGCTTTCACACTGGAGCGGTGGCAGGACAGTAAGGCCCCTTTCACACTGGGGCGGTGGGGGCGTCTGCGGTAATGCAGCGCTATCTTTAGCGCCGCTTTATACGGCTTCTAGCGGGCGGTTTTCACCCCCCTGCTAGCGGCCGAAAAGGGGTTGAATACACCCGCACCTGCTGGAGCGGCATTTTGCCGGCAGTATCACAGCGCTGCCCCATTGATTTCAATGGGGAGGAGCGGTGAGTTCACTGCTCCAAAGAAGCTGCTGGCAGGACTTTTTGTGACGCCCTGCCAGCGCACCGCTCCAGTGTGAAAGCCCTCACTGGAGTGAATGGAGCCGCTTCTTTAGGGCATTTTTCAGATGCTATTTTTAGCGCTGTAGCGCCTAAAAATGCCCCAGTGTGAAAGGGGCCTAAAAAAAAGGCCTGCTAGCAGCACCTTTGGAGCGGTGTATAAACCGCTCCTGCAGAGACAGATCTGTCATCTGCCTGCTCAGCGGGGATCCACGGAGCGATCCCCTGCTGAGCACAGCGGGCGCCGTACACGGACACGTCCGTGTGAAAGAACCCTAAGGCCAACGCCCTTTGTACAAAAATCCACGGGAAAGTTTGTACAAAGTCCCATCGTGTGTATGAGGCTTAAACACCAGAAATTCAAGTTTTCATATCTTTAAAGGTCACCATACACTGGCAAATCAGATCTTCCATAAATTAGATTCAGTGCAAGAGCCTGTTTGGTTTTCTACAATTAGAAGTAATTCTTACAGTGCATCTTCCTATTACTGCTTAAGCATAATGCTCTCTTTCCACTATTTCAACCCCAAAGTTGCGTGATTTATAATGTGCTTTTTCGGCTTGTTTTCCACTATTGCAACTTGTCATGCCACTAGGGACTGAAAAGTTGCATCACAAGTTCTACCCCATGATTTACAATGAATACCGTTCATATGTGTGCGACTTGCTTATGCCCATGCCTTATACACAGCGAGCACACATCTTTATTACAGAAATCCATATTTGGCATGGAAATAAACCACTTGCTTACTGGGCATTTAAACCCCCCTGCTGTGCAGACCAATTTTCAGCGCTGATGCACTTTGAATGACAATTGCGTGGTTATACTTAGCCAAATTTTTTTTTTTTAAAGCTCCCACAAATACAGCATTCTTTTGGTGGTATTTGATCACCTCTGTGTTTTTTTTCTTTTGTTCAAAAAAGAAAAGACAGATTTTTAAAAATAATTTTGTATATTTTGATATTAAATTTTGCAAACAGGTAATTTTTCTCCTTCATTGATGTACGCTGATGAGGCGGCACTGATTGGTTACACTGATAGGCAGCACTGCTTGGGACCACTGGTGGGCATTGATAGGTGGCACTGGCAGGTGGTACTGGTGGGCACAGATGAGGCAGAATTGCCTCTTCGGGACCAATGTCCCTTGCACCTAAGCTGGTGATCAGCTTTTATTTTTATCCTCATGCTGTCAGCGTGAGGAGAAAAAATAAACAATTACCGAGCTTTAGTTTACATCATGTGATCAGCCGTCATTGGCTGACAGCTAATCGCGTGCTAAGGGGCCGGGATCTGTGATCACCTGAATCTCAGTGACTCAGTGCACGCTGCAGGGAGCACATGGGGAGCCCTTCCTATGACAGCCTCCCAGAAATTCAGGTCCACTCTGTAGCCGTCATTTGCTATAGCACAAACACAAAGTGGTTAATAGAAAAACAGATGCAGATTTTTAGGACTTGCCAAAAATAATGTTTAGAGTCAAAGGCAACTGATGACTTTCTATTAAAGGTCTAAATGGGCCATTAACATGCATCACAATTGAACTTAGGAATGTGTCTTTGGAAAGTTAAACTAATTCAAATCCTTTCTTATTTTTGCTTGGGGATAGACTGCAGAGGGATTAGAAGTTTTGGGGGATGTCTACACCCCTGATAGGGTGAAGACACCTCCCAAATTTTGCCAATTTCTCATTCAAAATTATTCACTTCCTGTCACATAGCCAAACAGGAAGTGAGGGTAAAACCCTACCAATGTATGTCTTTGGGGACACACAGGTCAATCTAAATAGTTTCCCCATTCGGGAAATTGCATTCTAGCATTTTGCCATGTACATGCCAAATTATTCTGTATCTTGGGGTTTATTTACTAAAAGGTAAATCCACTTTGGAGATCCGAGGGGGACAAGCAAGGAAAAGCAAAAAAAAAAAAAAAAAAACAGCATCCTTGCCTCTACATGATTGGATGATAAAATCACCAGTACTACCCCTCAGATTTTCATCAACTACACTTGTATTGCAGAAAGGATTTGCCTTTTATAACCCCCAAAATACCTAATAATTTGGGGTGTACACAATTATTTTGTTATTGGTAAAATAACCACCACCCAAAAAAAAACAACAAACCAAAGTAACAAATAAATTGCATAAAAACACATCTGTTTTGCAACAACATAATAAACAAAATACAAATAGAAAATACATGTTAGAAATTCGATAAGGACACCCAAATTTACTCTTGGCCAGTCCATGAAACACACAAAATGCAAGTTCACCGAATGTAGAGAGAACTTAAAAGTGAGTACACCTGTTAAGGATGTCCTTAAATTACTAACCCAAAAAACACACTCTGAGCATGCCCAGAAACATCCAAGTAATGTTCACACACAAAAAGTACCACCAAAAAAAAAAAACAAAGTCCCTGAGCATGCCCAGAACAACCCAAATGCAGCTAGCACAAAATAAGCCACCTCCTGTCCAAAATTAAGCACATCATCCAGCATGCACCAAAATTACAGATGGGACAAAACACCCCCCAGTTCAGGGGGGCAACTCAGTGGCGTCACTAGGGTTGGTGTCACCTGGTGCGGTAAAACATGGTGTCACCCCCCTCCTGTCTAGGCTGCCCAGCACCCTGCATGTAGCGCACAGTCATGGGATGCACCCCAAACCGGCCCCTGTAAATTATAGTGTAGGGTGATATAGTGGCAGGTTAGGGTAGTATAGGGTGGTATAGTGGCAGGTTGGAGTGGTATAGGGCAGGTTGTGGTGGTATATTGGAAGGTTAGGGTGGTATATTGGCATATTGGGGTGGTACAGGGCAGGGTGGAGTGGTAAAAGGCAAGTTGGGGTGGTACAGGGCAGGTTGGGGTGGTACAGGGCAGGTTCGGGTGGCACATGGCAGGTTGGGGTGGTATAGGGCAGGTTGGGATGGCACAGGGCAGGTTGGAGCCCCACAGGGCAGGTTGGAGCAGCATAGGGCAGGTTGGAGTGGTACAGGGCAGGTTGGGGTGACACAGGGCAGGTTAGAGTAGCACAGGGCCTGTTGGGGTGGCACAGGGCAGGTTGAGGTGGTACAGGGCAGGTTGGGGTGGTATAGGGCAGGTTGGGGTGACACAGGGCAGGTTAGAGTAGCACAGGGCCTGTTGGGGTGGCACAGGGCAGGTTGAGGTGGTACAGGGCAGGTTGGGGTGGTATAGTTCAGGTGTGGGTGGCACAGGGCAGGTTGAAATGGCACAGGACAGGTTGGAGTGGTATAGGTTAGGTTGGGGTGGTACAGGGCAGGTTGAAGTGGCACAGGACAAGTTGGGGTGGTACAGGGCAGGTTAGGTGGCACAGGGCAGGTTGGAGTGGTATAGGCCAGGTTGGGGTGGCACAGGGCAGGTTGAAATGGCACAGGACAGGTTGAAATGGCACAGGACAAGTTGGGGTGGTACAGGGCAGGTTAGGGTGGCACAGAGCAGGTTGGAGTGGTATAGGGCAGGTTGGAGTAGCACAGGGCATGTTGGGGTGGCACAGGGCAGGTTGGGGTGGTATAAAGCAGGTTGGGGTGGCACAGGGCAGGTTGGAGTGGTATAAGGCAGGTTGGGGTGGTACAGGGCAGGTTGGGGTGGTACAGGGAAGGTTGAAGTGGTATAGGGCAGGTTGAGGTGGCACAGGGCAGGTTGGAGTGGTATAGGGCAGGTTGGGGTGGCACAGGGCAGGTTGAAATGGCACAGGACAAGTTGGGGTGGCACAGGGCAGGTTAGGGTGGCACAGGGCAGGTTAGAGTGGTATAGGGCATGTTGGGGTGGCACAGGGCATGTTGGGGTGGTACAGGGCAGGTTAGGGTAACACAGGGCAGGTTGGGGTGGCACAGGGCAGGTTGGGGTGGCACAGGGCATGTTAGAGTGGTATAGGGCAGGTTGGGGTGGCACAGGGCAGGTTGAAATGGCACAGGACAAGTTGGGGTGGTACAGGGCAGGTTAGGGTGGCACAGGGCAGGTTAGAGTGGTATAGGGCATGTTGGGGTGGCACAGGGCAGGTTAGGGTAACACAGGGCAGGTTGGGGTGGCACAGGGCATGTTGGGGTGGTACAGGGCAGATTAGGGTGGCACAAGGCAGGTTGGAGCGGTATAGGGCATGTTGGGGTGGCACAGGGCATGTTGGGGTGGTACAGGGCAGGTTAGGGTAACACAGGGCAGGTTGGGGTAGTATAGAGCAGGTTGAGGTGGCACAGGGCAGGTTAGGACTCTATGCAGTGAGAGTGTGCTGTGCAGTAACTTACAGCATGCCTCATTCCTGCAGATGAAGACTTGGGCGGGTGTGCTGTGTCCTGGCCTCTATCTCCTTCAGCTGCAGGATCAGCCAGTGTGAAGTAGGGTTGCCACATAATCCCTTTAATCCAGGACACATATTAATTACACAGGTTCTGAGGCTGATTTAATGAAGATAAGGCACCAAGTGAGTTTAATTACCACCTTAATCAGCCACAGAACCTGTGTAATTAATGTGGGTCCTGGATTAAAGGTATAATGTGGCAACCCTAGTGTGAAGAGGTTTGTGGGAGGAGTGGAGGAGGCGGCGCGCCCACACCCCCAGCTCCGCCCACCAACTTCGGCTGCCTCTGAGATATTGGAGATCTCCGAGTGACAGCTTAAACTGAAGGGGGAGTGTTATAGGCAGCTTCCCCCGCACTGCTGGATGCCCTGCTCGCACCGCTCCGAGGCATTCTATAATAGTGTTTAGCGGCGGCCCCGGTGTCACCCCTCTGGTGGGTGTCACCCGGTGCGGGCCGCACCCCCATAGCAACGCCACTGGGGCAACTAAAGAGCCTAACGTGCAATAGTTATACAACAAATACCATTGCAGTCTAAGGGAACTGACTTTGCAATTTTACTAGTCCCCACTTGGCTGGCTTATCTTCTAGTTATTGGCCTTAAAATGGGTATGGGGCCCAGGTCCCACCCTAAGGGACATATATCAATGTCACCAATTGGACAACCCCAAAAACGAAACAAGGAGAAATGCCTTTAAATATGCCAAATTGCTTAACCACTTGACGACCGCCCCACGCCGATGTACGTCGGCAAGGTGGCACGGACAGGCAAAATCACGTACATGTACGTGATTTGCCTTCCGCGGGTGGGGGGTCCGATCGGACCCCCCCCCCCGGTGCCCGAGGCGGTCGTCTTTTGTCCCACGGCGATCGGAGGTGAGGGGGAGGCCATCCGTTCGTGGCCCTCCCCTCGCGATCGCCGCCGGCCAATCGAATCATTCCTTTGCTGCTGTATGCTAAACAGCAGCAAAGGAAATGATGTCATCTCTCCTCGGCTCGGTAATTTCCGTTCCGGCCCGAGGAGAGAAGACAGGTATGTGAGTGCACAACACTACACACACACAGTAGAACATGCCAGGCACACAAAACACCCCGATTCCCCCCCCCCGATCGCCCCCCCAATCACCCCCCCCCGATCCCCCCCCAATCACCCCCCCCCCCCCGTCACAAACTGACACCAGCAGTTTTTTTTTTTTTTTTCTGATTACTGCATTGGTGTCAGTTTGTGACAGTTACAGTGTTGGGACAGTTAGTATTAGCCCCCTGTAGGTCTAGGATACCCCCCTAACCCCCCCTAATAAAGTTTTAACCCCTTGATCACCCCCTGTCACCAGTGTCGCTAAGCGATCATTTTTCTGATCGCTGTATTAGTGTCGCTGGTGACGCTAGTTAGGGACATAAATATTTAGGTTCGCCATCAGCGTTTTATAGCGACAGGGACCCCCATATACTACCGAATAAATGTTTTAACCCCTTGATGGCCCCCTAGTTAACCCTTTCACCACTGATCACCGTATAACTGTTACGGTTGACGCTGGTTAGTTTGTTTATTTTTTTATAGTG
The DNA here is from genome assembly GCF_042186555.1 of Aquarana catesbeiana. Lineage (NCBI taxonomy): Eukaryota > Metazoa > Chordata > Amphibia > Anura > Ranidae > Aquarana > Aquarana catesbeiana. Next base: position 137,952,668 of record NC_133330.1, on the reverse strand, counting down.
TCAGGGCACCCGCCGTTTATTACCGAATAAAGGTTTAGCCCCCTGATCGCCCGGCGGTGATATGCGTCGCCCCAGGCAGCATCAGATTAGCGCCAGTACCGCTAACACCCACGCACGCAGCATACGCCTCCCTTAGTGGTATAGTATCTGATCGGATCAATATCTGATCCGATCAGATCTATACTAGCGTCCCCAGCAGTTTAGGGTTCCCAAAAATGCAGTGTTAGCGGGATCAGCCCAGATACCTGCTAGCACCTGCGTTTTGCCCCTCCGCCCAGCCCACCCAAGTGCAGTATCGATCGATCACTGTCACTTACAAAACACTAAACGCATAACTGCAGCGTTCGCAGAGTCAGGCCTGATCCCTGCGATCGCTAACAGTTTTTTTGGTAGCATTTTGGTGAACTGGCAAGCACCAGCCCCAGGCAGCGTCAGGTTAGCGCCAGTAGCGCTAACACCCACGCGAGCACCGTACACCTCCCTTAGTGGTATAGTATCTGAACGGATCAATATCTGGTCCGATCAGATCTATACTAGCATCCCCAGCAGTTTAGGGTTCCCAAAAACGCAGTGTTAGCGGGATCAGCCCAGATACCTGCTAGCACCTGCGTTTTGCCCCTCCGCCCGGCCCAGCCCAGCCCAGCCCACCCAAGTGCAGTATCGATCGATCGCTGACACTTACAAAACACTTAACGCATAACTGCAGCGTTCGCAGAGTCAGGCCTGATCCCTGCGATCGCTAACAGTTTTTTTGGTAGCTTTTTATTGAACTGGCAAGCGCCAGTGGCCTAGTACACCCCGGTCGTAGTCAAACCAGCACTGCAGTAACACTTGGTGACGTGGCGAGTCCCATAAGTGCAGTTCAAGCTGGTGAGGTGGCAAGCACAAGTAGTGTCGCGCTGCCACCAAGAAGACAAACACAGGCCCGTCGTGCCCATAATGCCCTTCCTGCTGCATTCGCCAATCCTAATTGGGAACCCACCGCTTCTGCAGCGCCCGTACTTCCCCCATTCACATCCCCAACCAAATGCAGTCGGCTGTATGAGAGGCATTTTCTTTATGTCCTCCCGAGTACCCCTACCCAACAAACCCCCCCAAAAAAGATGTTGTGTCTGCAGCAAGCGCGGATATAGGCGTGACACCCGCTATTATTGTCCCTCCTGTCCTGACAATCCTGGTCTTTGCATTGGTGAATGTTTTGAATGCTACCATTCACTAGTTGAGTATTAGCGTAGGGTACAGCATTGCACAGTCTAGGCACACTTTCACAGGGTCTCCCAAGATGCCATTGCATTTTGAGAGACCCGAACCTGGAACCGGTTACCGTTATAAAAGTTAGTTACAAAAAATGTGTAAAAAAAAAATATATAAAATAAAAAAAAATAGTTGTCGTTTCATTGTTCTCTCTCTCTCTATTCTCTCTCTCTATTGTTCTGCTCTTTTTTACTGTATTCTATTCTGCAATGTTTTATTGTTATTATGTTTTATCATGTTTGCTTTTCAGGTATGCAATTTTTTATACTTTACCGTTTACTGTGCTTTATTGTTAACCATTTTTTTGTCTTCAGGTACGCCATTCACGACTTTGAATGGTTATACCAGAATGATGCCTGCAGGTTTAGGTATCATCTTGGTATCATTCTTTTCAGCCAGCGGTCGGCTTTCATGTAAAAGCAATCCTAGCGGCTAATTAGCCTCTAGACTGCTTTTACAAGCAGTGGGAGGGAATGCCCCCCCCCACCGTCTTCCGTGTTTTTCTCTGGCTCTCCTGTCTCAACAGGGAACCTGAGAATGCAGCCGGTGATTCAGCCAGCTGACCATAGAGCTGATCAGAGACCAGAGTGGCTCCAAACATCTCTATGGCCTAAGAAACCGGAAGCTACGAGCATTTTATGACTTAGATTTCGCCAGATGTAAATAGCGCCATTGGGGAAGCATTTTATCACACCGATCTTGGTGTGGTCAGATGCTTTGAGGGCAGAGGAAAGATCTAGGGTCTAATAGACCCCAATTTTTTCAAAAAGAGTACCTGTCACTACCTATTGCTATCATAGGGGATATTTACATTCCCCGCGATAACAATAAAAATGATTAAAAAAAAAAAAAAAAAAAAATGAAAGGAACAGTTTAAAAATAAGATAAAAAAGCAAAAAAATAATAAAGAAAAAAAAAAAAAGCACCCCTGTCGCCCCCTGCTCTCGCGCTAAGGCGAACGCAAGCGGCGGTCTGTCGTCAAACGTAAACAGCAATTGCACCATGCATGTGAGGTATCGCCGCGAAGGTCAGATCGAGGGCAGTAATTTTTGCAGTAGACCTCCTCTGTAAATCTAAAGTGGTAACCTGTAAAGGCTTTTAAAGGCTTTTAAAAATGTATTTATTTTGTTGCCACTGCACGTTTTTGTGCGCAATTTTAAAGCATGTCATGTTTGGTATCCATGTACTCGGCCTAAGATCATCTTTTTTATTTCATCAAACATTTGGGCAATATAGTGTGTTTTAGTGCATTAAAATTTAAAAAAGTGTGTTTTTTTCCCCAAAAAATGCGTTTGAAAAATCGCTGCGCAAATACTGTGTGAAAAAAAAAAAATGAAACACCCACCATTTTAATCTGTAGGGCATTTGCTTTAAAAAAATATATAATGTTTGGGGGTTCAAAGTAATTTTTTTGCAAAAAAAAATAACTTTTTCATGTAAACAATGAGTGTCAGAAAGGGCTTTGTCTTCAAGTGGTTAGAAGAGTGAGTGATGTGTGACATAAGCTTCTAAATGTTGTGCATAAAATGCCAGGACAGTTCAAAACCCCCCCAAATGACCCCATTTTGGAAAGTAGACACCCCAAGCTATTTGCTGAGAGGCATGTCGAGTCCATGGAATATTTTATATTGCGACACAAGTTGCGGGAAAGAGACAAATTTTTTTTTTTTTTTTTTTTTTTAGTTGTCACTAAATGATATATTGCTCAAACATGCCATGGGAATATGTGAAATTACACCCTAAAATACATTCTGCTGCTTCTCCTGAGTACGGGGATACCACATGTGTGAGACTTTTTGGGAGCCTAGCCGCGTACGGGACCCCGAAAACCAAGTACCGCCTTCAGGCTTTCTAAGGGCGTGAATTTTTGATTTCACTTTCACTGCCTATCACAGTTTCGGAGGCCATGGAAAGCCCAGGTGGCACAAAACCCCCCCAAATGACCCCATTTTGGAAAGTAGACACCCAAAGCTATTTGCTGAGAGGTATAGTGAGTATTTTGCAGGCCTCACTTTTTGTCACAAAGTTTTGAAAATTGAAAAAAGAAAAAAAAAAAAGTTTTTTCTTGTCTTTCTTCATTTTCAAAAACAAATGAGAGCTGCAAAATACTCACCATGCCTCTCAGCAAATAGCTTGGGGTGTCTACTTTCCAAAATGGGGTCATTTGGGGGGGTTTTGTGCCACCTGGGCATTCCATGGCCTCCGAAACTGTGATAGGCAGTGAAGAGTGAAATCAAAAATTTTCACCCTTAGAAATCCTGAAGGCGGTGATTGGATTTCGGGGCCCCGTACGCGGCTAGGCTCCCAAAAAGTCCCACACATGTGGTATCCCCATACTCGGGAGAAGCAGCTAAATGTATTTTGGGGTGCAATTCCACATATGCCCATGGCCTGTGTGAGCAATATATCATTTAGTGACAACTTTGTGCAAAAAAAAAAAAAAAGTGTCACTTTCCCGCATTTTGTGTCAAAATATAAAATATTCCATGGACTCAATATGCCTCTCAGCAAATAGCTTGGGGTGTCTACTTTCCAAAATGGGTTCATTTGGGGGGGTTTGTGCCACCTGGGCATTCCATGGCCTCCGAAACTGTGATAGGCAGTGAAGAGTGAAATCAAAAATTTACACCCTTAGAAATCCTGAAGGCGGTGCTTGGTTTTCGGGGCCCCGTACGCAGCTAGGCTCCCAAAAAGTCCCACACATGTGGTATCCCCGTACTCAGGAGAAGCAGCTGAATGTATTTTGGGGTGCAATTCCACATAGGCCCATGGCCTGTGTGAGCAATATATCATTTAGTGACAACTTTTTGTAAATATTTTTTTTTTTTTTTTTTTTGTCATTATTCAATCACTTGGGACAAAAAAAATAAATATTCAGTGGGTTCAACATGCCTCTCAGCAATTTCCTTGGGGTGTCTACTTTCCAAAATGGGGTCATTTGGGGGGGGGTTTGTACTGCCCTGCCATTTTAGCACCTCAAGAAATGACATAGGCAGTCATAAACTAAAAGCTGTGTAAATTACAGAAAATGTACCCTATTTTATAGGCGCTATAACTTTTGCGCAAACCAATAAATATACGCTTATTGATATTTTTTTTACCAAAGACATGTGGCCGAATACATTTTGGCCTAAATGTATGACTAAAATTTAGTTTATTGGATTTTTTTTATAACAAAAAGTAGAAAATATCATTTTTTTCAAAATTTTCGGTCTTTTTCCATTTATAGCGCAAAAGATAAAAACTGCAGAGGTGATCAAATACCATCAAAAGAAAGCTCTATTTGTGGGAAGAAAAGGACGCAAATTTCGTTTGGGTACAGCATTGCATGACCGCGCAATTAGCAATTAAAGCGACGCAGTGCCAAATTGGAAAAAGACCTCTGGTCCTTAGGCAGCATAATGGTCCGGGGCTCAAGTGGTTAAGGGCCAGTTCACACCAGTGCAGTCCAGTGCATATTTTATGCATCAAAAATGCATGGAAATTTGGTTGTATGGTTTTCAATGGCATAGTTCACACCAGTGCTTGCAGTTCCAGTGCGTTCCAGTTCCATAAAAAAAAGTAGAACATGCTGCATTTTTTCTGCACTGGACTGTACTGCAAAGCTGTAAAACGCATCAAAAACACACTGGAATGCACGTGTGCTTGTTTAAGGTTAAGAAAAAAGAGGGGGGGAAAAAAAGCACTAGACTGCATCAAAAATGCACCAAAAATGCACTGGAACGCATCAAAAACGTGCATGCAGAAAAGCACCTGGAACGCGTCTGGACTGTGTTTCTATGGTGTGAACTGGCCCTAAGGGCCAGATCACACCATAGAAACACAGTCTGGATGTGAGGGTGATGGGCCTCCCAGAGAGAAGTGAGGGTTCCTGTCCTGAAGCGTTCATGGAAAAGTGGCTCAGGGAGGTTTTTGGAACTGAAACATTTTCACACCTCTTTGCCATTGAGAGAGTGCACCAAATTCCCATCAGGCCCGCCATGTCTGGAGGTCGCCCTAGACCTATGATTATGAAGTTGCTCAGTTATAAAGACAAGGTGGCACTGATGCAAAAATCTAGAGAAAAGGGGGACATTTTTTACAACGGTACCAGGATTTCATTATATCCCGATTACTCTCCAGATCTGCAAAAAAGAAGGGCAGGAGATTAGGATATTAAGCGCACCCTGCGGACTCACAAAATTCCATACGCACTGTTATATCCAGCGCGTCTGCGTGTGGAGGCTCTAGGGACAATTCATTTTTTTTATTCTGTCGACAGGGCCACAAAGTGGCTTGAGGACAACAAGAAGAACTTGTACAGCTGGAGTATAAAAAGTTTGAATTATTGAATGTTAAATTGGGGCTGTGTTTTTTTTTTTTGCAGCATAGGCTGGAGGGAGAGGGGTTGGCGGTTGAATGATCTCAATGAGAGATGATATATGGTTGTGGGTTGTTTTTTTGTTTTTTGTTGATGCTTTGATGATATTTTGCTTTAGGGGAATTGGTCTAAGGAGGGTGGGTGGGGGGAGAGGAGGGCAAGTTGAGAAACTTGAGGGAGAAGACTTATTGTCAGGGTGGTTGTGGAAGTATTGGATAAAATGGAGTGAAGGGATCACAAGGGTCACACGATTTGCCCCCAAGGGCTGGCCTAAATAGGCAGGGAGGGAGGAGGGGGGGGATCACTTAAGGGTGAGGGGTTAACTATATCTCATGTAATAGTAAATTGTTGTTTTGCACTGGAACAGGGAAAGGGAAAGATGACACAGCATTGTTTGAGCTACTCATTCACATTCCCTTCCCCGCTCCTCCCACCTCTTTTTGTAGTAACGGCACGGATTGTTGTTTTTGAAGCCACAATTGAGTTAAATCAAAAGATATGGTGCACGGTAGAAAGTTTGATACGTTTGTCAGGGTGGACCAGGCGAAGGGGCGGTTTGTGTTTTACACTATTTAAGATGGATGTCCTAGAGCCACCCTTTCTTCCAGACCTAACTTCTTGGTTCTGTTTCTTCTCTTTCTTTTTTTCCTTTTCTTCTTTTTTTTGGGGGGGGTTTGTTGTTTTTTCTTTTTTTCATATTTTTTTCCTTTTCTTGGTACTTGTTGATGTCTAGAAAAGTAGGAATAAGTTCATGGAATATTAGGGGCATGGGAGACCCTGTTAAAAGAGCCACTGTATTCTTAGAATTGGAGTCCCACGGTACTGGGCTGATATGCCTGCAGGAAACACACTTGAGCAATGAGACTAAATCATCAATTAGGAATAAAAAATTTCAAGCGCAGTTCCATTCAGTACACTCCTCCTACTCAAGGGGAGTGAGTATATTAGTTAAAAAAGGAGTGGCGTTTTCCTGCAGGGACGTCAGGATTGATACACTGGACTGTTATATTTTTTTGCATTGTTTGATAGAAGGCAGAGCATTTGTTATAGCAAATTTGTATATCCCTGCCCCCATTTAAGTTGGAGATTATGTATTGCCTGTTAGAATACATGGAGAATAAAAGTGACACTCCGATGACAGTGGTGGGGGATTTTAATGCAGTCCTCGATAGTTGCCAAGATAGGTTCCCACCTGGGGCTCGGGCAGAAAGGGCGATGGAGGGGAGGCTTGCCCAGTTTCTGGAGGAGATTGGATGGTGTGACCTCTGGAGAATTCGTAATCCAAGTGTTCGGCAATACTCTTGCTACTCGGGGACACACCGTACACTCTCTCGTAAAGATTTAGCCATAGGTAATAAAGAAGTACATCCTCTAGTGAATAATAATAATAATATTGGCCAAGAGGGATATCAGACCATTCGCCCTTGAAACTATTAGTGGATATTCATGATAGACATACGCAGAGATTGTGGACAGTAAACCCAATATGGTTAGAGGTAATAGGGGGAACGGAGGAAATATCCGCAAGATTAAAAGAGTTTATAGATTATAACTCAGGATCAGCACCGGCGGGGGTGGTCTGGGATTCCTTAAAAGCTTTCCTCAGGGGGCTCTTCATTCAACATATATCAAGGGTAAAGAAGAAATCAAGGACAGAGGGAGAATATATTAGAAAGGAGGTTATGGAATTAGAGAGACAATATGTGTTGGACCCTAGCCCAGGGAAACAGGAGCTATGGGCCAGGAAGCAGCAGGAGTATAAGGCGGTAATAACTAGAAATGCAGAGAATAGGAGACTCTCTTCCAGAGACAGAGGTGTTTTAGAGAGGGGGAAAGAGTGGGCCGAATGCTAGCCTTATTAGCTAGTACTAATTCTCCTTCCTCAACAATCTCTATGATTAAAACCCCAGGTGGGGAAATTTCATCTCACCCTTTGATGATCAAGGAGACATTTTTTGATTTTTATAGAGCACTATATAAATCAAAACGACATCTAGAAAGGGGAGAACTAGACAGATTTTTAGAGGGTGTAGAATTGCCGACCCTTTCTGTAACTGACAAGTCTAGTCTAGAATCCCCAATAACCTTAGAGGAACTGAAACGCGCAGTGACTGATATGCCTAACCATAAATCCCCAGGTCCAGACGGGTTGCCCGTCGAGATCTATAAGTACTATGGGGAGGTGTTGCTCCCTACTCTTCTGAAGACACTGAATTGGGCGGTCGCAGAGGGTAGATTGCCTGTTTCAATGTCAGAACCTAACATTGTACTCATACGAAAAGAGGGGAAGGACCAGCTTGACGTATCCTCATATAGGCCGATTTCATTGCTTTGCTCTGACATTAAAATCTTGGCAAAAGTAATGGCAACCAGGTTAAGTAAATGTATTGCAAAACTCGTACATCCTGATCAGGCAGGGTTTATCCCTAACAGGTCTACCAGTGTAAATATTAGAAGGGCATATCTGAATTTCCAGGCCCTGGCAGAGAATAAGGGTTCCAGAGCTGTCATGTCCTTGGACATTGCCAAGGCGTTTGACAGCCTGGAATGGGGATACCTCTGGGAGGTAATGGAGAGATTTGGTTTTGGCCCATTATTTATTAATTGGTTAAAAATTCTATATAACCACCCAAGTGCTAGATTAAAGATTAATAATGAGCATTCAGAAAGTTTGCCACTTGAGAGGGGTACGAGGCAGGGGTGCCCGTTATCACCCCTGCTGTTCGCCCTGGCAATGGAGCCACTCGCTGAGGTTGTGAGAAGCTCAACTGGATTACAGGGATTCAGAAGGAGAAATGGGGAGGAAAGGATCGCGTTATACGCCGATGATGTCTTGTTTTTTCTGGGGGATACGGGGCCATCTTTAGAAAAAATTACGCAATTGGTGGTGGGGTTTGGGAGGCATTCGGGCCTAGTAATCAACTGGAAGAAGTCAACGCTTTTACAGCTTGATCCAACTAGTGGTATTCTCCCTGATGGTATGCCCCGGTTAAATATAACAGATAAGATGAGATATCTGGGAATAGTAATGTCTAAAGACCCCAACCATTACATCCGAGATAACCTAGTCCCCTTGCTTGCAAAATTTAAAAGGAAATGCGATATTTGGTTCCGACTCCCCCTGTCTATGGCAGGTCAAACGAATTTGATTAGAATAATATGGCTGCCACAATTTATTCCAGTAGTAAAATCATGTTAGAGGGCAGCCCGCATAAATCCCTAGCAGAAGCACTAGAGGCAGGATCACTTCAGCAAAAGCTTCCAACATGCAAGTTGGCTACCAAAGTCTGGCAGACAGTCAAGGGGACCATGGGGTATAAGGGTACCACCGAGTTCTCACCTATATGGTACAATAAGTCCCTGCGGGAATTATTAACCATAGAAAAGAATACCATATGGGAGCTCCATGGTATACACAGGTTAGCTCAGCTGTTTAATGATAACAGTCTGAAATCCTTTACCGAGTTGAGATCAGAATATGGGATTCCAAATAATACATTTTATAGTTACTTACAGATTAGGCACGCACTAGACACTCAATTTAGGACTCGCCCATTGGAATGGTGCAAGGCACCACTCCTTAATAAAATAGTTAAAACAAAAACTACTAAAGGACTGATTGCAAAAACATATATGCAAATAATGGATAGATTGATAACCTTACAAGCGACTCCGGGCACCAGGGAGAGGTGGGAGGCGGAGGTGGGGGAGTTGACGGATGACCAGTGGAAAAGAGTATTAGAATCTGGCCCGCTGGTGTCTGTTTCTCCATCGCAGCAGGCCTCGCATCTCTTCCTACTGCATAGAGCGTATTATACCCCCGTGAGGCTGTATAGGTTTGGTCAAAGACCAGACGGCAAGTGCCCCAGATGTTTAGAGACAGGAGATCTTATACACATGATGTGGAGATGTCCAAAATTAGCAAGATACTGGCCTGAGGTTGTAAAAGCTATAGAATCCAGGTTTAAAGTTAAACTAGATCTAGAGGCTAAGACGTGTATTCTGGGCCTAGTAGGGGAAAATATAGGGAATACTAATACAACTACTGCCATAGTAAGGTGAATATATCAGGCCAGAAAACTGATAGCGCAATCCTGGCTTTCAGCAACACCCCCAACTCCGGAGGAATGGCTCAGGACAATGGATTCCTTGGTCTGGACAGAAAAGACCATATATACTAGAAAGAGCAGCTATAATAAGTTTATTAAGATATGGAGGCCTTGGCTGCAAGGGCTGAGCACCCGCCATCTTTTTCCGAATTTTTTGTAGACATAAGAAAGTGTTTTTAGTGGCACAGGGAATAAATTATATCACAGTCGGACTTGGAGAGAATGAGTAAACCTACCTGAGATACTGGCTGGAATTAAGGCATAACATGATCTAGTGCAAATAACTTTTATTTAGTGGGGGTGGGAGGGAGAGGAGGGGGGGGGGGGGATTGCTAGTAGGGAGGGGGGGGGGTAAGCAAGGGATAGCAATAGGAGGTAAGGGAGAGGGAAAGAAAAAGGGGAATGAAACGGATTCAATAGTGAGTGAAGCAGTGAAATGCTGTTATAACGTTTATATATGTACCACAATCTGTGTTTATGTGTATTTTTCTTATGGATTTCAATAAAAAGGAAAGAGAGAGAAAAAAAAAGGAATGGCGCAAGGTCTCCTACATGAAATCCTCCAAGCAACAGTCGGTGATGGGCCACACCACCTAATGCCAATTATTCCGCATGGGCTATCTTCTCCCGGGGGCGCTGATCTCTTGATCACAGTACCCTACCTTTAAATGCCATGTTCCGTCAGCAGTTATGCTGCTACTACAATGTTTCATATTCAGATTACCGCCCCCAAGGTCCCCCCCCCCCCGTCCTATGCCCTAAGTCAGCTGCCTAAGCTACCTTATGCTGGCAACAGCCCTACTCCCCCTTATACTTACCTGAGCCCTCATTCAATTCAGCACTGTGCACATCTGCAGCTCTTTTCTCCTCTCACCTCCTGGTCTCACAGGCTTTGCTAAAGCAGTGGGAACCAATCACTCCCACTGATGTCAATCAAAGCCAGTAATGAGGGAGTGAGCAACGGGGCCGAGTCCCACAGTCTATGTCATTGGACGCAGACAGCAGGGCTCAGAGTGCCCCTAAGGGAAGCGGCTTCCCATTGGGGCATTTGGCGGAGGGGAAGAGCCAGCAGCGCCAGCAGGGGACCTGAGAAGAGGAGGTTTAGGGTTTTTTAATGTTCTTCCTTTACAACCACTTTAAGTTTACTTCAAATGAGAATAAAAGCATTTCAAAACTAGCAATGCATTCAATGTGTGGATGAATGAAAGCAAATCACTTACAAATAAGCTGGGTTTGTATTAGACAATTTCAGCACTTTGTAAATGTGTGTGCAGTCATTAGACTCACCCCTATTCCCTGGACTCCTCAGACCGCCATCATCAGCTGCACCCTGAAGGGCCACTGTGCTGCCGGGTGAAATCAGAACACATGTATGGGGCTTTCCCTGCCAGTCAACCCTGTGTGTGCACACCGAGGGCACGCTGACACTGCTCACCTCCCCTGTCATCGCTGGATGTCAGAGGCGGTGCAAGGATGTTTGTCTGTACAGGCGAAGGTATATTTTATTGCCCCCCCCCACCCTGGCACCCTAAGGTGGCTGCTGAAGCTGCGTTATAGTTGCACCGGCCCTGGAGACACGCGGAGAGGAGAAATAGGAGCGTATACATACAGTAATTACATGAGAGATCCTTGCACTGAGGATGATTGTGCTAACAAGCTTTTCTGACCTATATAAAAATATAGGTCTAATCTGAAGGTGAGCAGCCACTTGTACACTAGGGTGGAACACCTGGTTGATATCTAACATTTTGGATAAAATAGCTCACATATGGGATCGTTTTGAAGTAGATGGATAATATGTGACCTATGAACTTGTTTACACTGAGCATTTGAACATGGGACTATATGTATAAATTCAATATGTCACATTGTGTGATGCTTTTTACACTTTATTATTAGTTTTACACTGCAGTTTCCTCAACATTATTGAGATTTATATCACTCCTTTTGGAAGGGTTGAAAACATATGACATTGCACAATGACTGGGAGATATAGATAGAGATTAGATAGATGGATAGATAGAGAGATAGATAGATAGATAGATAGAGATAGATAGAGATAGATAGATAGAGACTGTATATATGTGTGTGTGAATTGATGATTTTAGGAAATGTGAAAGTGCTTTTATATCATTTACTCTATATGCTATATGGGAGTAATTAATCACAACTGGACACAATCACAATTTTATTAAGCACTCATCCACAATATATATATATATATATCACATAAGCAAAGCGCCACATTAAAAACACACAGCTCCAATTCACTAAATGCTCTTCTACTTTCAGAAGCATGATGCTTAACATTGCAAACTCGCCGCCGAGAGAGATTACACATACTTTGCGCCTCAGCATAATTCTTACTCACATATCAACCTTTTTTTAGTTGACAAATGCCTTTTGCAATGAGTTTCCTCATCCGATATTGCAGATATCACGTGGTCAGACCACACAGTCGCCTCTATTACGATATCGGAAGCAAACACTTGCTACCCAACTTGCTTATGGTTTTGTAATACTGAACACCTTATGAAACCTACAACTAAGGATGTGCTCCTTCAGCAGCTCCACCAGTATTTTTGCCTGAATCTCCCAAGTGCCACTGATGCATTTACGCTATGGAGCGCACATAAGACTTACATGCCTGTCATATTGATTCAGTGTACGCATGGGGAAAAAGTGTAAATCTGCTAATATTCAAGTACTATCTTCTATTCAGTCATTAGATGCTCAAAATAAAATTCACCCTGAATCCTAATTTGGCTCGCTAACCTAAGATGACCCCTATGATTGGCTACGTTATCAACTTAAAATTAAATATTACACCCATCACTAAAGAGCTGGGAAGTTTTTAGCCTCCCGTCTAAAAACAACATGCTCAATTTAAAATTCTTTTTGTTTCACAATACCACTGAAGACTGACTAACCCCCAATACATAGCAGATGGGTTCACAGACTACTCTGTCTCGTTGTACAATCTTCAGACTGATACTGATACCCCCCCAACTTTTGTCATCTGATCGCCACCTTTTTAGACCGCATTATGCTCCCTTCACTAACTGCCTGTGATCTGAACTACCTCAATCGACCCTATTTGACCCAGGGAATTTTCTGGGTCCTTCAGAAGCTACCAAAAGGTACATCCCCTGGCCCTAATGGGTTTTCTAATGAATATTATCAAATTTTCAGAGATTGCCTTGCCCTGCACCTGGCTGCGTTATTTAATGGTGCTGCTTAAAAAGCCTTCTTCCCCTCGGAGATGTTGAAGGTGCACATATTAACTATCCCTAAGCCTGGCAAAGAACCTGACACCCAAACCAATTTCAGGCCTATCTCTCTCCTTAAATCTCATGTGAAATGATATGCGAAGATCCTGGCCCACCGCTTGTCAGATATAATATATTATGCCCAATGTACAAAATCAAACTAAATAGGGTTTATTGCTGGCAGACAGGCTTCAGATGCCACTAGAAGGTTTCTGAATATTATTCATTGTGCAGAGCGGAGTTGGACGCCTTCTTCTCTCTATAGATGCAGAAAAGACATTCGACCGGGGTCATTGGGGATACATGCATCAGGTTCTCACTAAATTCGGCTTTCAGAACACAATGCTTTCAGCCATATTCGCTCTTTACTCTTCTCCCTCAGCCCAGGTTTATACCTCCAGTCCCCTTTCCAAAACATTCAATATCACAAGCGGCACCCGTCAAGGCTGCCCTCTTTTACCCTCAATCTTCAATTTGATGATCAAACCATTGGCAGAAAGCATTCACTCCCACCCTCAAATAACAGGCTTCACCTTTGTTGGCAGATCTCATGCTATCAATCTGTTTGTGGATGATGTCATACTAATGTTACCAACCCAGAAACCTCACTCCATCAGGCTCACACCCTTCTGATGGAGTTCAGTTCGATCTCCCAATACGATCTCCCATTATAAAGTTACTGTATTATTTAATAGATAATAATTCTGAGTTTCTCAAGAGTAAATCCACGCTCAAATGGGAAAAAGATCTTAATTTGTCCTTTACTAACATCCAATGGCAGCAGGCCATATGTTACACTTATAACATTGCTCATTGTGTAAACCATTGGAATCTGGCCTTAAAAATCATTACGAGATGGTACCTTATGCCTTATAAATTGGCCAAGTTATATTCTGACTGCTCCCCCTTATGCTGGAGAGGTTGCGGCCTAATGAGTAATTTGCTTCATATATTGTGGTGCTGTAGGAGTATTTGCAGCTTCTGGCCAAAAATCTTCCAAATTCTTTCAGACTGCTTGGGCATTCTTACTGCCCCAAATTCAAGCTTGGATCTCCTTAATCTGGGAATTGATCCTCTCCCTTCCTCCTACCGCAAGATTATAGCCAATCTCCAGTTATAAGATAAACTAACAATAGCAAGACATTGGAAAAAAGAGCTTGCCCCTAATCCATCAGAAGCTGTGCATGCTACACAACAGCATTACCTATGTGAAAGAGCACAAGCTATTAAACTTGACACCTTACCTGCTTTTGAGAAATCCTGGAAACCATGGCTTGAATGGTATAATGCCTGATTATGCCTACTGTTTTGGAGTTTGTTATATCCCCTCTATATGACCGTAAAATCGGCCTAGCCTATTCTGAAGGTAGCTTCACCTTTTGTCACTGTAGCACCAGAGGTACCTTATGTATCTGATTTAGTGACTTACACCCCTTGGGACTTATATGTTCTTCCCTTACTATATTTGTCCTAATGACCCTCGTAATGTATAGATTTACGCAATGTTCTTGCAGTATAGCAGTTACTGCGGCTGCGTCAGCATCTATTCTTTTGTGAAACTCTGTATTGTTTAAACCCCAATAAAAACTACTGTTCAAAAAAAAAAAATTGCTCATGTGCTTTAAATGATACTCTTGTGCTTCACCCTCTGTGCTCACAAGCCACTCACCTCTTTATTCAACCCATAAAAATGTGCAGGTCAAATGAGCGCTTTCCCAATTAAGGGATCTCAGATACCACTGTATGGTCCCGGAACTATTCTCTTACTCCTTTTGTTGTATACTTTAAATGCTGTTCCCCTTTAAATGGGTAATGGCTTCAATATTCATCACACTCAAATCCACCGGATTTACAGTACATTCATAAAGTATTTAGACACTTAAACTTTTTTAAATTTTGTTATGTTGCAGCCAGATACTAGAGTTGTTTAAATTAATTTTTTTCTCATTAATCTACACTCGGTACCCCATAATGACAAAGTGAAAACAGAATTTTAGAAATGTCTGAATTTATTAAAAAGAAAAACTGAAAAATCACAGGTTACCTAAAGTGGTTGTAAAGTCAATTCCGTTTTCCGCTGTTACAGGATAATATAATGTGCATTGTGTGTGTTTAAAATTATTGCGCAAAATACCTTATTTACAGTGACACTGGGCACTCACGTGACCTTTTGGAGCTCTCCTTCCCTGCCCTGAGCACTACAGCAGGAGGGGCCGAGATTCCCCTTAGCCGTGTGGAGAGGAAGGGAGCAGCGGGTGGTCACATGAACGCCCAGCGGCACTGAAAAATAAGGTATTTTGCGCAAAAATTTATAACGACACACACACACTGCACATTATATTATCCAGTGACAGAGCAGTTTACAGCATTTCTTAATAGTAATGGTACATACTCCTGAGCTGACAGGCTGGGAGGGAGAGAGGAGAGCAGCAGGCTGACGGAGAGAGACACGTAAACTGACCACAGTAATCGGGGATCAGCAGCCATGATTACCTTGGTCAGCACAGCCAGGGGGACACAGGAACTGGCAAGATCAATCAGGTTTTTTTTAGAACATAGAGATGAGCAAATGAAAAAGCACAAGCACTATGCTGTGTATCATGCTTTAACCACTTCAGCCCCGGAAGGTTTTACCCCCTTAATGACCAGAGCATTTTTTGCAATTTGACACTGCACTGCTTTAACTGGTAATTGCGCGGTCATGCAATGCTCTACCCAAACGAAATTTACATCCCTTTTTTACCCACAAATAGAGCTTTCTTATGGTGGTATTTGATCACCACTGGGATTTTTATTTTTTGGGATATGCAAATGAAAAAAATACAAAAATTTGCTATAAAAATATCAAACTCAATTTTTGTCATACATTTAGGCCAACATTTATTCAGTCACATGTCTTTGGTAAAAAAAAAAATTGAATAAACGTATATATTTATTGGTTTGCACAAAAGTTATAGTGTCTACAAACTATGGCATGTTTACTGGATTTTACGCAGCTTTTTCTTTCTAACTGCTTATCTCATTTCTTGAGGTGCTAACATTGTAGGTCAGTAAAAAACCCCCTCAAATTACCACTTTTTGGAAAGTAGACACCCCGAGTAATTTGTTGAGAGGCATGTTGAGCCTATTGAATTCATTTTTTTGTCACAAGTGATTGAAAAATTACAAAAAAACAAAAATTATACAAAGTTGTCACTGAAATGATATATTGTTCACACATGCCATTAATATATGTGGAATTACACCCCAAAATACATTGTTGCTTCTCCTTAGTACGGGGATACCACATGTTCGAGACATTTTGGGAGCCTAGCCGCGTACGGGTTATCTGAAACCAATCGCTGCCTTCAGCATTTCAAAGGGCCTACATTGCTCATTTCACTTCCTGGCTAACAGTTTCGGAGGCCCTTAAATGTCAAGATAGCACCAAACCCTCCCAAATGACCCCTTTTTGTAAAGTAGACACCCCAAGCTATTTGATGAGAGGCATGTTGAGTCCATGCAATATTTTGTTTTGCCACAAGTTCCGGGAAAATTAACAAAATTCTACTGCTAGAATTACTGCCCTTGATCTGACTTTCCCGGTGATACCTCACATGCATGGTGCAATTGCTGTTTACATACGTCACGAGACCGATAATTGCATTTGCCTTTTGCGCACGGGGAGCAGGGGTGCTTTCATTTTTTTTTTTATTATTTATTTTGCTTTTTTATTTTTACACTGTCAGTTTCCATTTATTTATTTTTGTAAATGTCCCCTATGATAGCAATAGGTAGTGACAGGTAATCTTTTTTGAAAAATTTGGGGTCAATTAGACTCTAGATGTCTCCTCTGCCCTTAGAGCATTTGACTACACCAAGATCGGTGTAATAAGATGCTTTCCCAATATAAAAATGGCGCTGTTTATATCCGGCGAAACCAAAGTGATGAAATGCTTGTAGCTTCTGGTTTCCTAGGCCATAGAGATGATTGGGAAGAGAAAAAGAATTGCGCTAGGTGCTCAAAAAAGTGAAAAAATAATTAATAAAGAAATATCCGTGAAGGGGGTCTTGCTGCTAGACACTATAACCACAATAAGAGGGCACAAGAAACAGATGTAAAGAGAACAGTGCAGCGCTGGACAAATATCATGAGTGAAAAATATTGTGCAATTATTGTTAAAAAATCAATATAAAGAATTTAAGCAATCAATGGTGAATAACACCTAATAATAATAACTAGTGAGAAAAACATTAAATCAACAAGTCCATAAGTGATGAAAAGGCAAATATAGTGAATACAAATAAAAAGTTCTGAATTATAATGTGATTGAGGTCCAAAAGTTATTCCATGCGGAGTTCTGGATCAGTAATCCACCACCAGTACTGCCCACTACCTGGTGATAATGTAATGAAGGCTTACCAGAGAGCCAGCGACCGCCCTTACTCAGGGGGGTCAAAACAGGCTTAGTAGAGGGAGAAGTAGCGATGAACTTCAAGGGATGTCCTTTAAGAGACTCTGTGAGGAATCTTGCTAACCCACTTCCTGGGCGACTACTCAACAGCAACAGAGCGCCAAATCGGAAGATGTGGTCTCAAAGATACTTCAAAGCATGTAGAGGTCTGTAATTTTGATCATAGGTACTCTTCAACTGTAAATGATGGATTCAGAGTTAGGTCCTTTTAATATACAAAATCTGGTAATCTTAGATCTCTCTTCCAGTCTTCTCAGTGGTCAATATTGTTACCAGCCATAAAGTGCAGCCTGTGGGCTGAATGAAAAAAAGACAACCTAACAGATTCCTCCATTTACATCAATCGATGGGAAATCGAAAAATTGTGTAGTATGCCCACCATTAGAATACCACCCAGCATCCACCCTGTTCTAATGACATGCATGCACTGTTCTTTTTTTTTTTTTTTCCATTCAGCCCATGAAAAAATAATCTAACAGATTCCTCCATTCACATCATTATTGTGGATGAAGAAATCTCTACCAAGAAAACTGAAAAAAAATATATATGCCGAAGCATGGGGCGATCCACCCTCTGTCCACACGAGGCCTTATGCTTTGACATATATGCTTTTTTTTTTTTTTTTTTTTTTAACTACGGTGGTGAAATCACCTCCTACAGCGCTAAAGTCACTGATTTACGTACTGTGAGAGCAAACCCTGTTGCTGTCAAAATAAAAAAAATCAGTGCTGCAGCGGAATGGCGTACCTGCAAAGCAAACAATGGTTTACAATAAAACACAGTAACAGTACAGTAAAACAGTAGAATGGCATACCTGTAAAGCAAACAATGGTTAACAATAAAAAGTATCATGCTTGTTTAAAATGTATCCACGTATAAATGGTACCCCTTTCTGAATAGGGGTGACACCAAGTCCCAAACAATCTTGCTGCTCGCTATGTAGTCTGTGCAGTCGGGGCTCCATGTGACTTCTTTTCTCTCATAAATACGGTTGGTACATGTATAGCCTGTTGCCCTTTAACAGAGCTAAGGAGAAACTGTTTCAAAACAAGGCAGCCAGAAAACTTAATCAGGGACTTATCTACACAGACAGCTTGTTGGGCGTGTACAAGGCTGCAAATATTTGGTTCAAGTGATTTACGAGGGGCCACATTTTGTGAAGCTGTTCATATCCAGGGTCACCCCAAGGACGACAGAGTTCATTGTTGAAGTGCATAAACCGCAAGATTTGCTTGTATCTAGTCCTGGCCATGGCAGCAGAGAACACGGGCATATGATGAATTGGGTCAGTGGACCAATATGACCGCAACCCACTCTTTTTAATGCCCATGATGAGCGATAGGCCCAGAAAGGTCTTAAATTAGGAAACTGTGATATGTTTCCATGCAAATTGTCTGGCAAGGGTCAAATTTAGTTTTTTGGCAATTAATTGATCAGCATATAAATTGCTTTTGGTCCCCAATAAATCTGTATGTTTAAAAAAGCTTATAAAAACCAAGGGGATGCCAATCAGGATTTGCAAGCTCATCAGGAAGGGCACTATGAGCACTATGGGCCTGCATATAAATTCTTGGTGGCTGCGAGACACTACTTGTGCTAGCCAATGCACCAGTTTGAACTGCACTTATAGGACTCGCCATGTCACCAAGTGTTACTGCAGTGCTAGTTTGTCTACGACCAGGATGTACTAGGCGGCTGGTGCTTACCAGTTCACCAGAAGGTAGAGCGACACTAGTACCAGCACTCTGCTGCATACGAGAACCATGCGATTTCTGCACCTCAGCAACAGGGGAAAGGGGTCGGGTATGCCTGACCTTAGCATGCAACCACTTTAAAGCAGGGCTCCAGCTTTTCCTCCCCAAAACAATAGATGCATTGGGCATGTAAATGAATCACAACCCCACTGTCATTTTATCTGTATCTTACCTCATTTAGCTGTGTGCAGGAGGTTTCTGTGTCTGATGTCACTCCTGGCTACATTTCAAAGTTCTCCGACTTCTGTTTCTTTCCCTTATCAGTCCTGATACTACATGTCCCATCATGCTTTCGGCCTCTGTAGTTTCAGGGCAGGCAATGGGAGTAACTTGTAGCAGTTCTGGGTATTGATTTAGGTGGATCCTAGAGTTACTGTGGGTATATCTGGGCCTTCACGTGGGTGGTGAATGGAGAGTAGTGGAATTCAGCAGTAAACCGAGTGCTGTACAGTGGAAAGTGAAACCTTTTTTTTTTTTTTTTTCCGAACTTAAAAGAAAAAGGAATCACATAATTTGATCAGTATACATTTCCCAAGTTAATATACAGAAGCATCAAAATCAACAGAAGGGCAAGAAGACAAAACTTGAGAAAGCAAGAGAACAAACCATATCCTCTCATTTTATTATTTCCTCCTTTCCCTTCCCTATCCCAGATATCCTTCCATACATCTTCCACTCTCAACCAAACTTCCTCTCTTCATTCATACCATCGCTTCCATATTTTAACAAATTCCTTATGGTTCCCTCTCTTTATATATATATATATATATATATATATATATATATATATATATATATATATATATATCTTTCCTTCTCAATTGTATCCTTTGCCGCCTGTGCCCATTCTATTACCGTCGGAGGGTTTTTATCTTGCCATTTATGTGCAATCAGCTTCCTTCCCTGAAACAGGCATCTGGTTACTGCAGTCTGTGTACCTCCCAATATTCCTTCCTCTTCTATTAAACCCAAAAGACACACCTTGGCCTCTATATTCAATGATGTTCCAAACACAGCATTAATTTTACTTATTATTCCACTCCAGTACCTGCATAGGTAGGGCATCTCCACATCATATGTATTAAATCACCTCTTCCATTCCCACATCTTTGATATTCTGCATTCAGTCTTCTCCCAAACATAAACAGTTTTGCGGGTGTATAGTATGCCCTGTGTACCAGTTATAAGTGGGACATGACCTATGAGGGTGAGAGTGAGACCCTAGGGCCTAAAGCCAGGACCCGTGTGCATTGCTCGTCCGTTATCAACCCCACGTCTTTTTCCCACTTAGTCCTGTTACCGCATTCCATCTCGCCCCCCTGTTCTACTCTCGCTATAAGTGAAACTGAAACCTTACAAACAATATTTAAACCTACGGACTAAGACTGGGATGCCATTAAAGTTCATGTGTGTGTAAAGGCAGGTATCCCAATACTTTTGATGATCTAACGTATATACAGTATCTTACAAAAGAGAGTACACCCTTCACATTTTTGTAAATATTTTATTATCTGTTCATGGGACAACACTGAAGAAATCACACTTTGCTACAAGTAGTGTGTGTACAGCTTGTATAACAGTGTAAATTAGCTGTGCCCTCAAAATAACTCAACACACAGCCAGTGATGTCTAAACCGCTGGCAACAAAAGTGAGTACACCCCTAAGTGAAAATGTCCAAATTGGGCCCAATTGGCCATTTTCCCTCCCCGGTGTCATGTGACTCGTTAGTGTTACAAGGCCTCAGGTGTGAATGGGGAGCAGGTGTGTTAAGTTTGGTGTTATCACTCTCACTCTCTCATACTGATCAGTGGAAGTTCAACATGGCACCTCATGGCAAAGAACTCTCTGAGGATCTGAAAAAAAAGAATTGTTGTTCTACATAAAGATAACCTAGGCTATAAGAAGATTGCCAAGACCCTGAAACTGCAGCATGGTGGCTAAGACCATACAGTGGTTTAACAGGACAGGTTCCTCTCAGAACAGGCCTCGCCATAGTCGTCCAAAGAAGTTGAGTGCGCGTGCTTAGTGTCATATCCTGAGGTTGTCTTTGGGGAAATAGATGTATGAGTGCTGCCAGCATTGCTGCAGAGGTTGAAAGGGTGGGAGGTCAGCCTGTCAGTGCTCAGACCATACGCCGCACACTACATCAAATTGGTCTGCATGGCTGTCATCCCAGAAGGAAGCCTCTTCTAAAGATGATGCACAAGAAAGCCTGCAAACAGTTTGATGAAGACAAGCAGACTAAGGACATGGATTACTGGACCAATGTCCTGTGGTCTGATGAGACCAAGATAAACTTATTTGGTTCAGATGGTATCAAGCGTGTGTGGCGGAAACCAGGTGAGGAGTACAAAAACAAGTGTGTCTTGCCTACAGTCAAGCATGGTGGTGGGAGTGTCCTGGTCTGGGGCTGCATGAGTGCTGCCGGAACTGGGGGGCTACAGTTCATTGAATGAACCATGAAGGCCAACATGTACTGTGACATACTGAAGCAGAGCATGATCACCTCCCTTCGGAGACTGGGCTGCAGGGCAGTATTCCAACATAGCGACCCCAAACACACCTCCAAGACTACCACTGCCTTGCTAAAGAAGCTGAGGGTAAAGGTGATGGACTGGCCAAGCATGTCTCCAGGCCTAATCCCTATTGAGCATCAGTAGGGCATACTCAAACAGAAGGTGGAGGAGCGCAAGGTCTCCAACATCCACAAGCTCCGTGAGGTCCACATGGAGAAGTGGAAGAGGACTCTAGTGGCAACCTGTGAAGTTCTGGTGAACTCCATGCCCAAGAGGGTTAAGGCAGTGCCACACAAAATATTGACACTTTGGGCCCAATTTGGACATTTTCACTTAGGGGTGTACTCACTTTTGTTGCCAGCGGTTTAGACGATGGCTGTGTTGAGTTATTTTGAGGGGACAGCTAATTTACACTGTTTTACAAGCTGTACATGCATTAATTTGCATTGTAGCAAAGTGTAATTTCTTCAGTGTTGTCACATGAAAAGGTATAATAAAATATTTACAAAAATATGAGGGGTGTACTCACTTTTGTGAGATACTGTACATGTAAAACTTATGTGGGAGATTTGTTTCATCTCTGTGTATCATTATTATTATTCAGGATTTATATAGCGCCAACAGTTTACGCAGCGCTTTACAATATAAAAGGGACACAATACAGTTATAATACAATACAATAGGATTAAGAGGGCCCTGCTCAGAAGCCCTTACAATCTAATAATTAAGAGGGCCCTACATCTGGGGCTGTTCACTTCACTGGGTATAGGAGAGGGTTTACATCCACTTTAATGCTTGTGAATGGAACACAACCTTTGCTGTTCTGTGAGGCTTTATAATATTACCTGATTTTTTTTTTTATGTATCATTTGATTAGTAGGCCTGGTGTCACATACCTGAGAGAAAACTGAAATGATGAGGTCGGCCTGTCTTGTATCTCCAAGATAAGAAGAAAGGGAAAACACAGGAGTGTTATATTAGAGGAAAGTTTTAATAACAAAGTATGTAGCACACTCACAAGATAGAGATAAAAATCAAGCTCATCTTTGTGTCTGAGGTGTAACTCTCCCGGCGTCCAAGACAGGCACCAGCATGGAAAGCAAGGAAGCAACGTCACTGGAAGTGGAGAAACATCAGGGAGAGAGCGTCCTAGATGCACAGAATAGGCAGGCATCTAGAACAGTCTCTCCCTGATGTTCCTTCACTTCCAGTGACGTCACTTCCTTATGTTCCACGCAGGGTCCGTTCAACTTCCTGTTGGCCACAGGGCTGCAAACAAATCTCCTGTCATCTCCTCCACACTTGTATTCTGGCAAGGAATAGGGGCGCCTCTGAGAAATTATCATAAACACTTTATTTTAAATAAAATATCCACTCACATGAAAGTAGAAGGCATGTACAAGAGCGTGGTGAAGGCTGGAAGGCTGAAAAACACAGGGCTGCAGGTAGAAGCTGTATCAGTGTAGCTGGAGCACAATCCAATCCAGGCAAGCAGGGGTGCAGATGACTGAGCACATACACACATAGGTGAAATGCAATGTCCCTGGAGGATGGTATCAGTAGTCCAGTGGAAAAGGAAGGAATCAGTCCAATAATAGCATGAATATCTGTGGAAAGGAGGAGAGAGACGTCTGGCTGGATGGCAGGGCTGCGCTGTATCTCCAGCGATCGTACTGTCCCTGTGTGGTGAGGGAAGAGACACGGCCGTGTATGTGAGATGGAAACGAGGCTTGGAAAGCAGACACAGGCCGGCGCCGAGCCATGACGTCATCAACATGCGACGCGTTTCTGAAATTGCTAGCTATAGATGGATGGAATAGCCGCATTCCTTTTTCAAGCAAGGATACACAATACATGGAGGGGTTTAATATAGGCGGACCGAGGGGCGGAACCAAAAACATGAATGGAGACACAGGCTAATGAAGAGGGGAAGGGGAGGAACTAAGGAAGACAGGAAATGGGGCAGAAAACAGGAAATGGGGAAGAAAACAGGAAATGGGGCAGAAAACTGTGAAAACAGGAAATGGGACAGAAAACTGTGAAAACAGGAAATGGGGCAGAAAACAGGAAATGGGGCAGAAAATGGGACAGAAAACTGTGCGTATAATTTAAAAATGGTAAAGAATAATGGAGAAAATATTTTTTTGAAAAATAAATAAAAAATGATGATGAAAGAATGACAAGCTAAAAGTAGATATGAATATTGTAAATAATATAAATAAATATGTAAATAATAAAAATAGATATATGGTCAGGGAATAAAAAAAAAAAAAAAGTATGCTAGAAAATAAAAAACTATAGAAATAAATATACATGTATAAATATAATAAATGGATATAAATGGATGTAAATATAATGGATAGATATAAATGAATGTATGATTGGAGAATGTGAAAAAAACAAAAAATTATAAAAAATCATGTAACGGAAGAGTTATATAATATATGAAATTAAGGATATAAGCTGGATGCCATATTTTCACAGTTTTCTGCCCCATTTCCTGTTTTCTGCCCATTTCCTGTCTTCCTTAGTTCCTCCCCTTCCCCTCTTCATTAGCCTGTGTCTCCATTCATGTTTTTGGTTCCGCCCCTCGGTCCGCCTATATTAAACCCCTCCATGTATTGTGTATCCATGCTTGAAAAAGGAATGCGGCTATTCCATCCATCTATAGCTAGCAATTTCAGAAACACGTCGCATGTTGATGACGTCACGGCTCGGCGCCAGCCTGTGTCTGCTTTCCAAGCCTCGTTTCCATCTCACATACACGGCCGTGTCTCTTCCCTCACCACACAGGGACAGTACGATCGCTGGAGATACAGCGCAGCCCTGCCATCCAGCTAGACGTCTCTCTCCTCCTTTCCACAGATATTCATGCTATTATTGGACTGATTCCTTCCTTTTCCACTGGACTACTGATACCATCCTCCAGGGACATTGCATTTCACCTATGTGTGTATGTGCTCAGTCATCTGCACCCCTGCTTGCCTGGATTGGATTGTGCTCCAGCTACACTGATACAGCTTCTACCTGCAGCCCTGTGTTTTTCAGCCTTCCAGCCTTCACCACGCTCTTGTACATGCCTTCTCCTACTTTCATGTGAGTGGATATTTTATTTAAAATAAAGTGTTTATGATAATTTCTCAGAGGCGCCCCTATTCCTTGTCTTTTTTTAGCTATTGGAACTCGCTTTTGGTTTCTTGGTGGCTGCCCTGACTGAGACTGCGGTTTTATATTACCAGTGTACACATCTGTACACCCACATTCCTGGACTATTAGGTACTATATTGTAAGGTATCTGCATATTGCGCCTTGTTACTTGTTTAGTGTCTTATGTCAGAAGCCATAAGTGCTGCATTCCCAGATTCTGGCACTGTACCCATATTTGCCATTTTTTATTGCACCTGAATGTATTTTTTACCTTGTATTTTTTATATAGCATCCGTTCTTTTTTAATATGTTTTAAACCTTCCTTCCCCCTTTTTTTCCTTCTCCACCATCCTTTGTTCCCCTCTCCTTCTTTTTTATAATGAACCTTTTAAAAGACATAGAAACCCATAGACATAATGTTTTAGAAGAGCTATATACCTTACTGCCACAAAATATTTTTTCCAATGATGTCAAACTCTCTGGTGCGACTAGATACACCCTTTGTGGAAAATTCAAACATCTAGAGAGAATAATTAAACATACTAATCAACATTGGTGGGATAGATTTTTCTTAGAAAAATATATCAGTGCCAAAACCTCACCCCGAGGCCTTAGAATCACCAAAGAATGTCCGTTTTTGGACGCCACCAACAAAAAAGAATGGGAAAGTATTTCAGAATTTTGTACCTCCAAATGGATGGAAATTCTCATCAAACATAGAACAGATCTTTTTGAAAAATTTCGACTTCAAGCCAGTACCATAGCTACGGCTATTATTCACCATAGGGTTATTGTTCCTTCTTCCTGGCTCAGTATTCTCAAAAAGAACACCAAATCAGATGAAGATCATCTGATTAAAACTAAATTGGGAAAATTCAGACGAGACCTTGATGACTTTAATCACAACAGAATTTTCAATTGGAAGCCCAAACTTGTGTGTTCAACATCAGATCAGAGACCCACACGTCTCCCCCCTCCACATCCTTCCCCTACTTCTGATAATAGACCCTCAGTCCCCTCATCTTCTTGTTACTTTCCTCCCCCTTCCCTTCCCCCATTGTCCTTACACCTCCATTCCCCTCAACCCCTCCCTTCCCTTATGGACATCATTCTCCCTCCACGCAAGAATTTTCCAGGCACTTTCACTCCCCATTCCAGTCTAGATCATCATAGGAACAAAACCACCAGGACTAAATGTTTGCTCCATGATCTCAACAAATTTTACAATAGACCGTCCCATAAAGAAAGGGTCCCAGATCCCAATACTGGGACTAATACTTCCCAGAATAGTTCCACTAAAAATCCCTCCTCCAATTCCTTATCTCTAATTAGAGGTCAAACCAATGACCCCAACACACATAAACCCAGTACCTTTAGGTCCATTAATATGAAACCTATAGATACTCAAAGTGTGACCCATAATCCGATTCACACTGCAGAACTACATATCCCCATCCAATCATCTGATTCTACCTCTGCTAACATTGTAGATGTTTCTTCTCTTCCCCCATCATCTTCTTCCATCACCTCGGACCCTGGGGTTTTTTTAGCCTCAAGTCCTCCTCGAACCAACCGGAGAAAAAGAAAACTCACCAGAGAGGTTGCAGAGGAGGACGTAACAAGTCCAAGACCATACACACCAAAACTCTGCAAACTGTGAAAATTTACAATCTATCTTCCCTTCAGCTCTCCCCCACTGATATCAGCTTACTTAGTAAAGGACTCAATTTTGCTCCCATAAATAAGCCCAACCCTTTTCTTTTATTTAAAGATCTTAACCACTTCAGCCCTGGAAGGATTTACCCCCTTCCTGACCAGAGCACTTTTTCCAATTTGGCACTGCGTCGCTTTAACTGCTAATTGCGCGGTCATGCAATGCTGTACCCAAACGAAATTTGCGTCCTTTTCTTCCCACAAATAGAGCTTTCTTTTGATGGTATTTGATCACCTCTGCCGTTTTTATTTTTTGCGCTATACACGGAAAAAGACCGAAAATTTTGAAAAAAAATGATATTTTCTACTTTTTGTTCTAAAAAAAAAATCCAATAAACTCAATTTTAGTCATACATTTAGGCCAAAATGTATTTGGCCACATGTCTTTGGTAAAAAAAATGTCAATAAGTGTATATTTATTGGTTTGCGCAAAAGTTATAGCGCCTACAAACTAGGGTACATTTTCTGGAATTTACACTGCCTTTAATTTATGACTGCCTATGTCGTTTCTTGAGGTGCTAAAATGGCAGGGCAGTACAAAACCCCCACAAATGACCCCATTTTGGAAAGTAGACACCCCAAGGAAATTGCTGAGAGGCATGTTGAGCCCATTGAATATTCTTTTTTTTTTTGTCCCAAGTGATTGAATAATGACAAAAAAAAAAAAAAAAAAATTACAAAAAGTTGTCACTAAATGATATATTGCTCACACAGGCCACGGACATATGTGGAATTGCACCCCAAAATACATTTAGCTGCTTCTCCTGAGTATGGGGACACCACATGTGTGGGACTTTTTGGGAGCCTAGCCGCATACGGGGCCCCGAAAACCAATCACTGCCTTCAGGATTTCTAAGGGCGTACATTTTTGATTTTACTCCTCACTACCTATCACAGTTTTGAAGGCCATAAAATGCCCAGATGGCACAAACCCCCCCAAATGACCCCATTTTGGAAAGTAGACACCCCAAGCTATTTGCTGAGAGGCATGTTGAGTCCATGGAATATTTTATATTTTGACACAAGTTGCGGGAAAGTGACAATTTATTTATTTTTTATTTTTTTGCACAAAGTTGTCACTAAATGATATATTGCTCACACAGGTCATGGGCATATGTGGAATTGCACCCCAAAATACATTCTGCTGCTTCTCTTGAGTATGGGGATACCACATGTGTGGGACTTTTTAGGAGCCTAGCCGCGTACGGGACCCCGAAAACCAATCACCGCCTTCAGGATTTCTAAGGGTGTACATTTTTGATTTCACTTTTCACTGCCTATCACAGTTTCGGAGGTCATGGAATGCCCAGGTGGCACAAACCCCCCCTAAATGACCCCATTTTGGAAAGTAGACACCCCAAGCTATTTGCTGAGAGGCATACTGAGTATTTTGCAGCTCTCATTTGTTTTTGAAAATGAAGAAAGACAAAAAAAAAATTTTTTTTTCTTTTTTTAATTTTCAAAACTTTGTGACAAAAAGTGAGGTCTGCAAAATACTCACTATACCGCTCAGCAAATAGCTTTGGGTGTCTACTTTCCAAAATGGGGTCATTTGGGGGGGTTTTGTGCCACCTGGGTATTCCATGGCCTCCGAGACTGTGATAGGCAGTGAAGAGTGAAATCAAAAATTTACGCCCTTAGAAAGCCTGAAGGCGGTGCTTGGTTTTCGGGGTCCCATACGCGGCTAGGCTCCCAAAAAGTCTCACACATGTGGTATCCCCGTACTCAGGAGAAGCAACAGAATGTATTTTGGGGTGTAATTTCACATATTCCCATGGCATGTTTGAGCAATATATCATTTAGTGACAACTTTGTGCAAAAAAAAAAAAAAAAAAATTTGTCTCTTTCCCGCAACTTGTGTCACAATATAAAATATTCCATGGACTCGACATGCCTCTCAGCAAATAGCTTGGAGTGTCTACTTTCCAAAATGGGGTCATTTGGGGGGGGTTTGAACTGTCCTGGCATTTTATGCACAACATTTAGAAGCTTATGTCACACATCACCCACTCTTCTAACCACTTGAATACAAAGCCCTTTCTGACACTTTTTGATTACATGAAAAAATTATTTGTTTTTGCAAGAAAATTACTTTGAACCCCCACACATTATATATTTTTTTAAAGCAAATGCCCTACAGATTAAAATGGTGGGTGTTTCATTTTTTTTTTTTCACACCGTATTTGCGCAGCGATTTTTCAAACGCATTTTTTGGGGAAAAAACACACTTTTTTACATTTTAATGCACTAAAACACACTATATTGCCCAAATGTTTGATGAAATAAAAAAGATGATCTTAGGCCGAGTACATGGATACCAAACATGACATGCTTTACAATTGCGCACAAACGTGCAGTGGCAACAAAATAAATACATTTTTAAAAGCCTTTAAAAGCCTTTACAGGTTACCACTTTAGATTTACAGAGGAGGTCTACTGCTAAAATTACTGCCCTCGATCTGACCGTAGCGGTGATACCTCACATGCATGGTGCAATTGCTGTTTACATTTGACGCCAGACCGACGCTTGCGTTCGCCTTAGCGCGAGAGCAGGGGGGACAGGGGTGCTTTTTTTTTTTTTTTTTTTTTTTTTTTTTTTCTTTATTTTTTTTTGCTTTTTTATCTTATTTTTAAACTGTTCCTTTCATTTTTTTTTTTTTTTTATCATTTTTATTGTTATCTCAGGGAATGTAAATATCCCCAATGATAGCAATAGGTAGTGACAGGTACTCTTTTTTGAAAAAATTGGGGTCTATTAGACCCTAGATTTCTCCTCTGCCCTCAAAGCATCTGACCACACCAAGATCGGTGTGATAAAATGCTTCCCCAATTTCCCAATGGCGCTATTTACATCCGGCGAAATCTAAGTCATAAAATGCTCGTAGCTTCCGGTTTCTTAGGCCATAGAGATGTTTGGAGCCACTCTGGTCTCTGATCAGCTCTATGGTCAGCTGGCTGAATCACCGGCTGCATTCTCCGGTTCCCTGTTGAGACAGGAGAGCCAGAGAAAAACACGGAAGACAGTGGGGGGGGGCATTCTCTCCCACTGCTTGTAAAAGCAGTCTAGAGGCTAATTAGCCGCTAGGATTGCTTTTACATGAAAGCCGACCGCTGGCTGAAAAGAATGATACCAAGATGATACCTAAACCTGCAAGCATCATTCTGGTATAACCACTCAAAGTCGTGAATGGTGTACCTGAAGACAAAAAAATTGTTAACAATAAAGCACAGTAAACGGTAAAGTATAAAAAATTGCATACCTGAAAAGCAAACATGATAAAACATAATAACAATAAAACATTGCAGAATAGAATACAGTAAAAAAGAGCAGAACAATAGAGAGAATAGAGAGAGAGAGAATAGAGAGAGAACAATAAAACGACAACTATTATTTTTTATTTTATATTTTTGTTTGTGGTTTTTTTTTTTTTTTACAATTTTTTTGTAACTGTAACTTTTATAACTGTAACCGGTTCCAGGTTCGGGTTTCTCAAAATGCGATGGCATCTTGGGAGACCCTGTGAAAGTGTGTCCTAGTCTGTGCAATGCTGTACCCTACGCTAATACTCAACTAGTGAATGGTAGCGTTCAAAACATTCACCAATGCAAAGACCAGGATTGACAGGAGGGACAATAATAGCAGGTGTCACGCCTATATCCGCGTTTGCTGCAGACACAACATCTTTTTTGGGGGGGTTCGTTGGGTAATGGTACTCGGGAGGACATAAAAATGCCTCTCATGCAGCCGACTGCATTTGGTTGGGGATGTGAATGGGGGAAGTACGGGCGCTGCAGAAGTGGTGGGTTCCCAATTAGGATTGGCGAATGCAGCAGGAAGGGCATTATGGGCACGACGGGCCTGTGTTTGTCTTTTTGGTGGCAGCGGGACACTATTTGTGCTTGCCACCTCACCAGCTTGAACTGCACTTATGGGACTCGCCACGTCACCAAGTGTTACTGCAGTGCTGGTTTGACTACGACCGGGGTGTACTAGGCCGCTGGCGCTTGCCAGTTCACCAAAACGCTACCAAAAAAACTGTTAACGATCGCAGGGATCAGGCCTGACTCTGCTCGGATCAGATCAGATATTGATCAGTTCAGATACTATACCACTAAGGGAGGTGTACGGTGCGTGCGTGGGTGTTAGCGCTACTGGCACTAACCTGACGCTGCCTGGGGCTGGTGCTTGCCAGTTCACCAAAACGCTACCAAAAAAACTGTTAGCGATCGCAGGGATCAGGCCTGACTCTGCGAACGCTGCAGTTATGCGTTTAGTGTTTTGTAAGTGACAGTGATCGATCGATACTGCACTTGGGTGGGCTGGGCTGGGCCGGACGGAGGGGCAAAACGCTGGTGCTAGCAGGTATCTGGGCTGATCCCGCTAACACTGCGTTTTTGGGAACCCCAAACTGCTGGGGACGCTAGTATAGATCTGAACGGATCAGATATTGATCCGATCAGATACTATACCACTAAGGGAGGCGTATGCTGCGTGCGTGGGTGTTAGCGGTACTGGCGCTAATCTGACGCTGCCTGGGGCGACGCATATCGCCGCCGGGCGATCAGGGGGCTAAACCTTTATTCGGTAATAAACGGCGGGTGCCCTGACACTATAAAAAATAAACGAACTAACCAGCGTCACCCGTAACGGTTATACGGTGATCAGTGGTGAAAGGGTTAACTAGGGGGCAATCAAGGGGTTAAAACATTTATTAGATAGTATATGGGGGTCCCTGTCGCTATAAAACGCTGACGGCGAACTTAAATATTTACGTCCCTAACTAGCGTCACCAGCGACACTAATACAGCAATCAGAAAAATGATCGCTTAGCGACACTGGTGACGGGGGGTGATCAAGGGGTTAAAACTTTATTTAGGGGGGGTTAGGGGGGTATCCTAGACCTAAAGGGGGCCTAACACTCACTGCCCTAACACTGTAACTGTCACAAACTGACACCAATACAGTAATCAGAAAAAAAAAAAAAAAAAAAAAAACCTGCTTGGTGTCAGTTTGTGACAGGGAAATGATCCCATTGGCTGGGAGCGATCGCGAGGGGGGGCCACGAATGGATGGCCTCCCCCTCACCACCGATCGCCGGGGGAGATTTGCCGACCGCCGCAGGCACCGGGGGGGGGGTCCGATCGGACCCCCCACCCGCGGGCAGGCAAGGACGTACCTGTAAGTCCTTTTGCCTGCCCGTGCCGCTCTGTCGACGTACATCGTCGTGCGGCGGTCGGCAACTGGTTAATAGGTATATTCGGAATCTGACATTAAAAAGATTTTTTCTTGCCAAACAGAACAAACCCAATACCAATACTATTGATCTTCCTTCCGTTATTCCTTCCCCAGATCTTTTTGAATATGATGGTGACATCATTGATGCTTTGGAATCTCTCACTGGAGAAGAAGACACACTCAATCTTCTCACACAACATCTCGCCACCTCCCCACCCATTTCATACTCATCCCTCAAACCTAAATCGGTTTTCTATCCTGCTCAATCCAAAGGGCCTTATCTGGAAAGTTTCTATAGAGTAGTCTATGCCGACTTTCTTAAACTTTGCCAGTCTTCATCTCGTGTACCACCCCATATACACAATCTTTCCCCCTCAGAAATTCAGGCCTTAGATTCTTTAATCCACACGTCAGATGTCATTATCAAATCTGCGGACAAAGGGGGAGGTATAGTTTTACTTAACAAAGCGGACTACATCAAAGAAGCCAATAGACTCCTTTCTAATAAGACTACATATCGGAAGCTCAAAAAAGACCCCACCATAGATTTTACTATTGAGGTTAACGTGATAGTCAAGTCAGCTCTTGAACGCGGAGTGATTAACAAAACTGAAGCCTCTTTTTTCACTAAAAGTTTCTATCAGACCCCATATTTTTATTACTTGCCCAAAGTACATAAAAACCTTACCTCTCCTCCTGGCAGACCCATTGTGGCTGCCATGGACAGTGTCACTACTGGGTTCAGTCAGTATATTGACCAATTTCTTCAACCGATTGTCCAACAGTTACCTTCCTACATCAGAGACGGTACACACCTCCTAGAATTACTTACACCTTATAAGTGGGAGTCTTCCTACATATGGTTGTCATTAGACGTTACCTCACTCTATACCTCCATCCCCCATCAATTTGGCCTATTAGCTTTGGAATTCTACCTTGCACAAGATCCCTTTATGAACCCCAGACAGGCCGCATTTATCTTGGAGGCTACCAATTTCTGTTTGACTCACAATTATTTCAATTTCGATGGCGAATTCTACCTGCAAATACAAGGGACTGCCATGGGAGCCAACTTCGCTCCCTCATACGCCAACTTAGCTATGGGATATTGGGAAGAACATTACATCTCACATAACAATCCGTATTCATCCTACATTGTATTTTTTGGCCGATACATAGACGATTTAATTGTAATCTGGGATGGTCCTATTGATTCTATTACTTCATTTGTAGACCACTGCAACCACAATCCCTACGGTTTATCTTTCACACACGTCTCTGATCCCAATTGCTTGGCCTTTTTGGACCTCAAATTGAGTCATGTAGATGAAAGTATCATTGCAAAGAATTACATCAAACCCACAGCTGGCAACTCTTTTTTACATTATAAGAGTTGCCACTACCCAAAATGGATCAATAACATACCCAGAGGCCAGTTTTGCCGCCTTAGACAAAATTGTACTCGAGATACTGACTATGACACCCAGAGTCTCCTACTAAAAAAAGAAGTTTGCTGATAAAGAATATCCCCAAGAGTTAGTGGACCAAGCTTGTAATTACTATTCAAAAGGAAAACCCACCAAAAAAGCAAGGGAAGTCACATCAGACCACTCGAGATTTTTGACTACTTTTAATTTTCAATATAAAAAAATGGAAAATATTTTGCAAAAACATTGGAACATACTTCAACAAGACCCCCTCCTCAAAACTATTCACCCAAACATACCTAGGATTACTTACCGGAAGGCCCCATCTTTGAAAAATAAAATTGCTCCGAGTAAATTTCCGTCAGATCATATCATTACTAACCCCACCCAGCTTATACCCCTAGTGGGCATGTTTCAGTGTAAAAAGATTTGCTGTAAAACTTGCTCATTTGTCCAGCATGGTAAAAAATCTTTTGTTTCTAAAGGTAAAACATACTTATTGGATCAATTTTACAACTGCTCATCTGAGTTTGTTGTATATGGCCTAAAGTGCCCTTGTGGGTTGATCTATGTTGGACGCACCATCTGCCCTCTGAGGCAACGGTTTGGACAACATCGACGACTCATTGAGGGTGGCAAAGACCTACATAGTGTTCCTCGTCACTTTGCTGAACATCACAAAAAATCCACCGTTGGTCTCGAAGTGTGGGTTATCGAGCAAATCTCTAAATCTATGAGTCAAGCTGAACGTTTTAAAAAACTGTGTGTGAGAGAGACGTTTTGGATATATTGCCTTGACGTCCTCTCGCCCGGTGGCCTCAATGAAGGTATAGAAATAGCACAGTACTATAGTCTTTCTTGCCTTACATTTCCTTTACTGATTACTCTGATACTGTATTTTGGATATGTTTTATATTTATAGGTATATATATTTCTGTCATTTTATCACAGGTTTTATCTTCCCATCTGTTTTATATAATATGTTTATTGGGGGTGGCGGGTTCGTTCCAGTAAGTATTGGTAACCCAGGAGGTGAAGTGATGCCTCTTGTGTATGGGTGTGTATGTGCATACTTGTGTATATGCGTGTGTGTATGTGTATATACATGTATATGCTTGCCTCCCTTCAAACCCCCCCTCCTTCCAAAACCCCCCCTCCCTCCCCCCTTTTTCTTCTTTTCCCTTTGCCCCCCCCCTTTCCCTTCCTTTTCCCCCCCTTTCTCTTCCTCTTCTTTCCCTCCCTTTTTTCCCTCTCGCTATCAATCGTATGTATATGTGCACATATACTCCGTCTCTTTTTCTCCAATATGGCATCCAGCTTATATCCTTAATTTCATATATTATATAACTCTTCCGTTACATGATTTTTTATAATTTTTTGTTTTTTCCACATTCTCCAATCATACATTCATTTATATCTATCCATTATATTTACATCCATTTATATCCATTTATTATATTTATACATGTATATTTATTTCTATAGTTTTTTATTTTCTAGCATACTTTTTTTTTTTTTCTATTCCCTGACCATATATCTATTTTTATTATTTACATATTTATTTATATTATTTACAATATTCATATATTTATATCTACTTTTAGCTTGTCATTCTTTCATCATCATTTTTTATTTATTTATTTTTCAAAAAAATATTTTCTCCATTATTCTTTACCATTTTTAAATTATACACACAGTTTTCTGTAACATTTTCTGCCCCATTTCCTGTTTTCTGCCCCCTTTCCTGTTTTCACAGTTTTCTGTCCCATTTTCTGCCCCATTTCCTGTTTTCTGCCCCATTTCCTGTTTTCACAGTTTTCTGCCCCATTTCCTGTTTTCTGCCCCATTTCCTGTTTTCTGCCCCATTTCCTGTTTTCTGCCCCATTTCCTGTTTTCTGCCCCATTTCCTGTTTTCTTCCCCATTTCCTGTCTTCCTTAGTTCCTCCCCTTCCCCTCTTTATTAGCCTGTGTCTCCATTCATGTTTTTGGTTCCGCCCCTCGGTCCGCCTATATTAAACCCCTCCATGTATTGTGTATCCATGCTTGAAAAAGGAATGCGGCTATTCCATCCATCTATAGCTAGCAATTTCAGAAATGTGTCGCATGTTGATGACGTCACGGCTCGGCGCCGGCCTGTGTCTGCTTTCCAAGCCTCATTTCCATCTCACATACACGGCCGTGTCTCTTCCCTCACCACACAGGGACAGTACGATCGCTGGAGATACAGCGCAGCCCTGCCATCCAGCCAGACGTCTCTCTCCTCCTTTCCACAGATATTGATGCTATTATTGGACTGATTCCTTCCTTTTCCACTGGACTACTGATACCATCCTCCAGGGACATTGCATTTCACCTATGTGTGTATGTGCTCAGTCATCTGCACCCCTGCTTGCCTGGATTGGATTGTGCTCCAGCTACACTGATACAGCTTCTACCTGCAGCCCTGTGTTTTTCAGCCTTCCAGCCTTCACCACGCTCTTGTACATGCCTTCTCCTACTTTCATGTGAGTGGATATTTTATTTAAAATAAAGTGTTTATGATAATTTCTCAGAGGCGCCCCTATTCCTTGTCTTTTTTTAGCTATTGGAACTCGCTTTTGGTTTCTTGGTGGCTACCCTGACTGAGACTGCGGTTTTATATTACCAGTGTACACATCTGTACACCCACATTCCTGGACTATTAGGTACTATATTGTAAGGTATCTGCATATTGCGTCTTGTTACTTGTTTAACGCTTGTATTCTGGGAGAGTTACCCCCAGACACACAGATGAGCTTGATTTTTATCTCTTGTGAGTGTACTACATACTTTGTTATTAAAACTATGCTCTAATGCTACACTCAGGTGGCGCTTCCTGTGTTTTCCCTTCCTTCTTATCCTGTTTACAGAGCTGGATTTCTCTGAGGATAGCTGCCGCCATTCACCTTAAGAACCTATTCTTTATGGACTAATATGACTATTGGTTTACCACCCATTTATATGCTTACAGTTACTCTATCTTTGCGCTTACAGTTTCCCGTTCTTCATTTGTCTGATATCTCCAGCCCAGGCCCCACTGAGAGGGAAACAGAGGGTGCAGAGGCACAAGAGAAACATGAGTGCCTGTAGGTGTAGACCAAGGGACTTGCAACGGGAGATGCAGTTCCAAGGCAACAGGAGAACCATCAGGTCAGAGATGGTAGCCGTACTCAGTAGTTCAGCTGAGGTTAAGGAAGCACTCCATTTGAACTGCAGGGCCAGAGCGTGTGGCTGGTCTGAGATCTCAGTAGACTTGCAGCAGGAATACACAGCGGGTTTTAAAACTGCGATAGCAGACTTCCAGGCAGACACTCGAACGATTCGGAAAGCCAAGATCAAAGAAAGACGTGTGATCACAGGATTAGCGAGGTACCAAATCAGGAGCAGAGCCAAAGTCAGGAAGGAGCCGGGTTAGGAACTAGCGACAAGACAAAAGCAGGATGCGAGATCAGGTCAGGAGTAAGCTGGGTCAGCAACCAAGAAACACACTGGAAGTACACAGGATACAGGGAAACAGCTGAAGACCAATCACCATTAGAGCACAGACAGAAGCATCCTTAAATAGTCTGGCACCAACATACATTGTGTGCGTGCCCGTTCACGCCCATCCACATTTTTGTTAGCCATTCTGTGGAGATTTGTGCGCACATGCACATTTCTGTTAGCCAAACGTTTCACAGGAATTCAATAACACACCCCCCCCCCCCCCAATAGACTGCTTTTCAGGATGAAGATGGAGGTAAGCTCACAACACCTGTGGAGCATGAACATTAGAGGAAGGTTCCCAAGAATTATTCTCAGGGCTGTAGCCCTTCCATCTAATGAGGAACAGAGTTTGGTTCCCCCCTCTTCCTGCAATCAAGGATGGCTTCTACCTCAAATTCTTCATTTCCTTCAACAAGCAGTGGAGCTGGATTCTCAGGTTCCCGATCAGGAGAAGGGTTAGAAACAGACCATTTTAGTAATGACACAAAAAATACAGGATGGATTCTTAAACTCTTAGGCAGAATTAACTCAAAACTACTGCATTAATCTTCCTCTTTACAGGAAAAAGGCCCAGTGTATCTCAGCCCCAATTTCTTTGAGGGACAGGCCAACTTTAAGTTAACAGTGGATAGCCATTCCTTATCTCCAGGCTTTAGGTCTAGATTACCCCTCTTCTTCTTAACAAAGAATCTCTTATTGTTTGCTTGAGATTTGATAATAGCTTCTTGCAGAAACTGATTATTGGACCTTCAGAATTCCAGACGATCCTGCACTGCTGGTACTGAAGATTCTTGAGGAACATCTGGCAGGAAAGAAGGGTAAAATCCATAATTCGCTAAGAAATGTGTTTATTTAATAGCGGAATGCACAGAGTTATTATAGGCAAACTCTGCCAATGGAAGAAGAGATGCCC
Organism: Aquarana catesbeiana; assembly: GCF_042186555.1. Taxonomy (NCBI): domain Eukaryota; kingdom Metazoa; phylum Chordata; class Amphibia; order Anura; family Ranidae; genus Aquarana; species Aquarana catesbeiana. Next base: position 137,915,011 of record NC_133330.1, on the reverse strand, counting down.
AATCATCTTGTCCGAAAGAAGAAAAACAACGTAAGTTTTGTTCCGGGGTCTGATTTGTCCTCTCAGTCTGACCGTTTGTTTGTGGTTGGTAAGCTGATGACAAACTGTGTTCAATGCCCAAATCTTCACACAAAGCCTTCCAGAACCTGAAAGTGAACTGTACCCCACGGTCAGAAGTGATGTTACTGGGAATATCGTGTAGACATACCACTTCCCTGATGAAGGCAGATGTAGTCTCTGTGGAAGAAGGGGTTCCTTTCAAAGGCATAAAGTGAGCCATCTTGGACAAACGATCCACTATCACAAAGATGGTAGTGAATCCTTTTAATGGGGGTAATTCTACAATAAAGTCCATGGCGATCATGCTCCATAATTCATTAGGCACAGGAAGTGGTTCCAACAGACCCCAATTCTTATTTCTATCAGACTTGCTCCATAAACATACGGTGCATGATTTAACATAGTTTCTGCAATTTCGCACCAGGTCCAGCCACCAGAATGAGCGAAGAACTAAGTCTGAAGTCTAACGAACTCCAAAATGACTTACCAGAGGATGATCACGGCACATGTAAAGGACCACCGTCTGAAATTGCTCTGGAACAAGATCTGCTCGCAATGGAAGTAGAGACCCTCTTTTAGTTGAAGACGAAATTTCTGGGGTGGAGGATTAACCAGGGCTGCTGCCTTGATCTGGTTCAGGGGGTACCTCAGTATCTTGAAACAAATGAGAAAATGTATCAGGTTTCCCATTCTTTATCCAGGCCGATAGGTAATATGGAGTCAAAACCTAGAGAAGAAAAGCGTTTTGCTGTCCTTAAGCGCTCCAGATTCTTATGGTCCGTAAACACAAGGATAGGATGTGCCGCTCCTTCCAGCAGATACCACCATTCCTCCAAGGCTGTTTAATGGCAAGTAACTCCCAATCGCCTACATCATAGTTCCTTTCTGTAGCACTTGGCTTCCTAGAGAAAAAGGCCACAGGATGGAGTAGGGACTTCACTCCTTGTCGTTGTGACAGTATGGCCCCTATAGCATTCTCAGAGGCATCAACCTCTAGGACCTATGGTAATGCAGGAGCAGAATGTTTTAAGATGAGTGCAGATGTAAAGAGACCCTTCAGTCTCTCAAACGCAGCTTGAGCTTCCAAAGTCCAGTGAAGGTTGTGCGTAGCTTTGTCAGCTGCGTGATAGGGGAAATTATACCAGAAAAGTCTTTGATTCATTTTCTGTAGAAATTAGCGAACCCAACAAACAGCTGCACAGATTTCTTATCTGTGGGGGCAGGCCAATCGAGTATTGCTGACACTTTCTGAGGATCTATGGCAATTCCATCTGCAGAGATAAGTCCCAAGAACTGAATAGTGAGTTTCTTAAACTCGCATTTTTCGGGTTTTGCATATAGGCGATGTTCCCTCAACTTGCTTAACCACTAGCCGCCCGCCAACCGTCAAATGACGGCTGGGCGGTGCGGCTCTTGTTCTGGGTGGACGTCATATGACGGCCTCCCAGAACGACCACTCTCGCTCGCCCCCTGGGGGCGCGCAGTACAGCGATCAAAGCCTTGCCGTGTTGCTAGGACACAGCACAACCTCAATCTAGGGAGGAGGAGCCACGTCCTGACGTCACCACTACACGTCTAAGACCCGGGAGTTACGGGCTGTTCTGGAGCTGGCCGGCTTTTCTCTTTTTGCTGACATTTATCTGCTGACCTGTAAGTGTTCATTTGGCTTTCTAATATTTAATAAATGTTAAAAGGTTTTATGCTATGTGGAGCATCTTGTGTCTTTTTTGGTAAATACACCATCCTGCTGTGATCCATGGAGAGGATTCTTTTGGACGTAATACCATCCAGTGCTTGCCTGTGAGATCCCGGGCTGGGGTTATAGCCGTCCGCTCAGTGTGGTCCCCTGTAACAAGGGACCAACGCCCTCTGGTAAGCGGCAGATTTTTTTGAAGGTGGAGGTCCCATCTATGCACCTTATTCACTTCAACAAGGAGCTTTTTCACCTGTCACTGTGGGATATATATAATCATTTATGCTGTCTTTTTTAATTCGTGGACTTTGTTTTGGAATTATATCTTTGCATCTCACGTCCCTTTATTGTGCATTGATTATATGGACATTTTTTAAATATCACTCTGTGTATGCCTGTTTGGTTTATTGGTACATTCAAGATCACTTTGTTTGTTCTGTTTTTAATTTTCAATATTTATCTGTGGCATTCATTTTGCTGCTCTTATCACATTTATTAGCGCAACTTTTTCCTTTATTATTCTGATATGTGCTGTATAACACTTTAGTCGCTGCTATATTTTTTTCACTTAGATTGTTAGCGCAGTATTTATTATACAATTACAACCTCAATCTATGTAAAGAGCCATGGCCGTGTGAACAGCTGTGTCCAATCACAGCTGGTCACATGTAAACACGGAGATGCCAATAATCGGCGCTCCTCGCCTTACATTGACAGAGTGTAAGGAGAGGAGAGTTGATCAACGGCATCTCCTCACAGGGGACAGCTAGGTATTTAATCAGGGCACTGATCCCCTGTAACAAATTGTTGAAATTTTTTTTTTTTTTAGGAAAAAAAAAAAAAACCAGGAGTGATTAAATACCACCAAAAGAAAGCTCTATTTGTGGGAAGAAAATGTTAACAATTTCACATGGTTACAGTGTAGAATGACTGCGCAGTTGTCATACAAAGTGTGACACCGTTGAAAGCTGAAAAATGGCCTGGGCAGGAAGGGGGTGTAAATGCCTTGTATTGCGGTGGTTAAAGGGGTTGTAAATACTCATGTTTTTTCAACTTAATGTATCCTATGCATTAAGGTGAAAAAACTTCTGGCAGTCACCTGCCCTTACCTTTACTTTCCCACACCGGAGACGCACTGTCCCTCTCTGCACGGGGTCCAAGCTCTTGATTGGATAGATTGATAGCAGCACAGCCATTGGCTCCCGCTGCTGTCAATCAAATCCAATGATGCGGGCATGGGGGGCGGGGCTGAGTCTGGCATTCGTGTCTATGGATGCAAATGCTGGACTCGGGAGTTTGCCAGCAAGGTAACCCCCGGGAGATCGCTTTTCCTAGGAGGTTATCTGAAGTGACGAGGAGCCGTCGGGGGACCCCAAAAGTCGAAGATCGTGGCTACTCTGTGCAAAACAAGCTGCACAGTGGAGGTAAGTATGACATGTTTGTTATAAAAAAAAAAGAAGAAAAACGAGCCTTTACAATCAATTTAACACTCGTCTTACATGGACCCAATGCATTTCTAGCGAAGCAGAAAAGATGAGATTATCATCTAAGTAGACGATAATGAACAAATCTAGAAAGTCCCAAAAGATGTCATTAACAAAATTCTGTAAGGGAGCTGGTGCATTACAGAGTCCAAAGGGCATCACAAGGTATTCAAAATGCCCAAAATGAGACTTAAATGCTGTCTTCCATTTGTCACTTTTCCTGATTCTGATCAAGTTATATGCTCTCCAAGTCCAATTTGGAGAATACACGTGCTTCCATTAGTCTCTGGAACAGTTCAGGAATGAGTGGCAAGGGATATCGATTCTTAATATTTACCTTGTTAAGATCTCGGTAGTCAACACAAGGTCAAAGTGTATGGTTCTTCTTTTCAACAAGGGAAAATACAAGCTCCAGCTGGTGATGTAGAAGGCCAGATTAACCCCTTGTCAAGATTTTAATCAATGTATTTATGCAGCTCCTCCAACTCAAGTTCAGAGAGTGGATAAATTTGTCCAAAGGGGATTTCTGCTCCTGGTAAAAGTTCAATAGGACAATCGTAAGGAGGAAGAGTATCAGCGTTCTTTTTATTGAAGACATCTAGGAACTCGCGATAGACTGCGGGTACCAGTTTAGTGGTCTCAGAGTGGTTCTCCCGGATTAGATGCAGGAGGAAGACAGAACTTCTTGCAGTAGTTAGATTGGAAAGTTACTTCCCCAGTAGACCAGTCAATGTGAGGATTATGGGCCTTCAACCATGGCTGCCCCAGGATAACTGGAAACAAAGGAGAAGTGATTGTCAGGGCTCAGCCCTTCCTTCTCTGAGTTGGCCGCTCAGCTGTCGGCTAATTGCCAGCTCCTTTTCTTTTTTTTTTTTTTTTTTTTTTTTTTTTTTTTGCTACTTCAGCGAGTTCATTTGAGAGGATTAAATCACTTTGATTAGGTAATTTTTATCCCATCTCATTATCGTCACATCATAGTAGCGTATTCTTTGCTTTTTTATAAATTTAATAAATCAACGCCTCACTGCTTGTCTTTACACAAATTTATCCCCTCCCCCCCCCCCTCCCTCCCTGGCCCCTGCAGCTGTCGCTATCACCTCAAGCTTTGGCGGTTTCTAATGTTCCAGGTCACGTCCTACGATGTGATTGCTTCTAAATAGCGCTCAGATTTTCTAAAATTGGCCCAACAATTCCATTTTCCCCCTTGTGTATCATAGTCACTTCCTGTAGAATTACTTGCTTCGAATCGCTCCAGAGCATATGTTTCACTGACGTTGGCCACCCACTCTCCTATCCTCCTCTTGTTTCTGCCATTTCTTAGGGATGATATTTTTGGCTGAGTTTAATAATACCGGGATTATTGAGGTTTTGTACCATTTCATTCCCCCATCCGACCTATGGAACAAACAGTCCCACGGGTCGAAGGGGATCACTTTGCCTGTTATTTCCTCAATTATTTTGATCACTTCTTGCCAGAAGTTTTTTATTTTTGGGCATTCCCACCACAAGTGCGACATAGATCCTGGAGTTGCACAACCTCTCCAGCAATTCGGAGACTTATCTGGGGAGAATGCACTAACTCTGACCGGGGTCATATACCATCTAGTCAGACACTTATAGTTGCTCTCTCTGGTTTTTGAGTCCACTGCCGTTCCATGTGTTGCTTCTAATATGCGCTTTACTTCCTCACTATTGACAGAGGCACCCAGTTCCTCCTCCCATTTCCTAATAAACGGGGGTGGCTCCGCCCCAGCTCTCTCACCAAGATTCTATAGATTGCTGCAATTTTGCCCTTCTTCATATCTTTGCTAAAAAGTTTTTCTATCGGTCTATACTCTGCTTCCTCCCTTAAGGGTCTAGGGAGACTAGCAATAAAGTGAGCTAACTGTGCATATCTCCACCCATTTAAGATCCAAACCCCCTCTTGTGCTGCCATTTCGTGAAACGTGATTATTTTTTCCCCGTTTAATTATACCCCTTACCTGTGCCTCCCTATCTAATATCCAATTACCCCCCACTATCTCCATCCCCGGTGGGAAGAGCGAATTCTCTTTTAAAAAAATTAAGGGGGAGTTATAGTCCCATTTATTTCTTAAGTGCATCTGATCCCAGATTTTGTATGTGTATTGTGTGATATAGTGTGTATCCTTACCCAGTCCCCTAACATGAGGGGGATTCCAAATCGCGTGACTTAATTGTGCATTACTCATCCTTTCTTCTAAACTCACCCATCTTTTAGTTTCTCTACTATGTGCCCAATCTAGTGCTCGTGCTAAGACCGCTGCTTTGTGATATAACCTAAAATCTGGGAGGGCGAGCCCTCCACTTTCTTTTTCTCTCCTCAGTGTCTTTAGAGCAATCCTGGGTTTTTTATTATCCCAGACATATTTACTTATAAGGCTGGATAATACTCGGAAAAAATTCTCTGAGAGGGGAATCGGAAGCATCTGCATTACATACAGGACTTTTGGGGCGAGCACCATTTTTACAAGATTGATTCGTCCTACCCATGTGACAGGGCAGTATTTAATTCTATTTATTTCCCTTTTTATTTCATTTAACAGGGGGATGAAATTCTGCTTATATAGTTTCGCTCTATCGCATATTAAATTAACCCCTAAGTATTTCAGGGATTTTTTCCATGGAAAATGGAACACTTCCCCCAGTCTGAGCGCCTCCATTTTATTGATATTTATTTTTAGGGCTTCTGATTTTTCTAGATTTATTTTAAAATTTGAGAGCTTGCTATAGTTCCTCAGGCTAATTAGGAGGTTTGGGATCGTGATTCTAGGTTTAGAAACAAAAAGAAGTACGTCATCCGTGAAGGCGGTTAGTTTGTGTTCCTCCCCACCCACTATGCAACCGCTTATATCAGGGTTTTTCCTAATCATAGCTAGGAGGGGTTCTAAGGCCAGGACAAACAAAAGTGGTGACAGAGGGCAACCTTGCCTCGTTCCATTTTTCATAACGAATTGAGCTGAGGGTGTTTTATTAACCTTTACATATGCTGCGGGTTGGTTATATAAAATTTTTATCCAATTTAACATTGTGGGCCCTATTACTATTACTTCAAGTGTATGAAACATGAATCCCCAGTCTACCCTGTCAAACGCTTTTTCGGCATCAATTGACAGGAGTAGACTGGGGATCCCACTCGTTCTAAATGCCTCCATTTTCAGGAGAGATCTCACCCCATTGTCCCTTCCCTCCCTCCCAGGGACAAATCCCACTTGGTCTGAGTGGATCAGAAAGGGCATTTTCTCTTTCAGCCGAGATGCCAATACCTTCGCATATAGCTTAGTATCCGCGTTTAGGAGCGCGATCGGCCTATAACTCGAGCATAAAGTCCTGTCCCTCCCCTCCTTTGGGATAAGTGTTACAGCTGCCAGCAGAGCATCTCTACAGAGAACTCCCTGCTTCCCCAGACCGTTCCAAATTTGGTGCAGCCTGGGAACCAGGGATCTGCTGAATTTCCGGTAGAATTTATTTGTGAAGCCATCGGGCCCAGGACTTTTGCCCGTGGGGGAAGACTTTAATGCCTGATAGATCTCCTCTTCTGTTATCTGGCGCTCTAGCTCTAATGTGTCTGCTTCCGACAGCGTGGGAAGTCCCACCCCTTTTAAATACTCCTTCGTCTTCTCTTCCTTATTTCCCTTAATTTTTCCTGCTTTACTACCCGAATAAAGTCCTGCAAAAAACTGTTTGAATTCCTCTGCTATATCTTTTGTGGTATGCCTCATTTTACCTTTACTGTCTTTGATCTTCTCTATGTAGTTCTCGTCTTTTTTTTTTCCTCGTGACTGACGCTAGATGTTTCCCCACCTTATTACCCTGCATGTGGAACCTTTTTAAATGTGTAGTCCTAGCTTTCGCCATCTCTTCTTCCAATAACTCCCTAAGCTCTTCTCTTTTTAGTGTCAGTTCTTTAAATGTAGCCTCATCCTTTCCTAGTGAGGCTTTATGTATTTGTTCCAGCTGATGGACTTTGGCTACGAGACTTTCTTTCTTCAATCTCCCCTCTCTCTTCTCCCCTGAGTAAGTCTATGGAAATTATGCTCCCTCTTATGTATGCCTTGAATGTCTCCCACAGAACTCCCCCCCGTTATCTCACTCGACTCGTTGTATGTGAAGAATTCATCTATTTCACACTGTATTTTCTCCACCACTGAATCTTTCATAAGGAGGGCCTCATTGAACCTCCAAGAGAACGGGGCCCTAAAAAGTCCCCTAAGCTTTACTGTCATGGAGATTGGAGCGTGGTCTGATAGGGTAATAGCCTCTATCTTTGAGTCTGCTATGCACTCCAACAGGCTATGGTCGATCAACAGGTAATCCAACCTCGAGTAGGTCCCGTGGACCGGGGAAAAGAAGGAATAGTCTCTCGTTTTGGGGTGTTGTACCCGCCAAATATCGATGAGTTGGCTATCGTGCATATCCTTCCCTAATCTCATCAATGAGCCTTTCCCCAAGTCCCGGGTCCCAGAGGACCTGTCCAAGGCCAGATCCAGACAAAAATTAAGATCACCTGCCAGGATTGTTTCCCCCTCCTTAAATACATTCAGTCTCCTTAGGGTCCGGGAGAAGTATTTTATCGGGTCTCTATTGGGGCAATAAACATTAGCCAATGTATATTTCCTGTCCCCTAGAATAATTTTTACAAACAGAAACCGCCCCTCTTCATCCGCCAACTTCTCCAACAGTGTGAATTTGATCCTTTTCGAAAACCCGATAGCTACTCCCTTCGCCCTTTTAATAGGTGAGTCACAATAAACCCATACTGGAAAATTCTTTGAATTCAGCTTGATGTTTTCCTCCTGCACCAGGTGAGTCTCCTGCAAGAAGACCACATCGGCATCGTACCTCTGTAATTCATTCAGAATTTTCCGCCTCTTCCCTGGTGAATTTAACCCTTTCACATTGTAGGAGACACACTTAACTTCTATCCCCACCATCAACCGCCTTACTCGCTATTGGACAGCTGCAGGGGCACCCCCCCTCCCCCCTTCTACCTAGGCATAACCCCATCTGGAATGTCTGGGACTGGGATCTCCAGGTTCCTGCAGAACATTTGCAGATCCCCCATATTTTTCATTTTGAATGTCCTGCCCTCCTTTGTCACACTTATTGACAATGGGAAGCCCCAGCTGTATTTCAGGTTGGCTCCCTTCAATAAATCCAACAGAGGTTTTAATAGGCGCCTTCTCACCAGGGTTCCTGCTGACAAATCCGAATATATTTGGACCTCCTGATTACGAAATTTCAATGATTGTGCCCCTCTTAGGTTTTCCCAAATCTTTGCTTTATCCTCGAATTGGTGGAACTTTACTATTATGTCCCTGGGCACATCTTCTCTAATGTTTCGGGGTTTTCTTATCCTATGGACTCTGTCGATTTTAAGGTCACCCTCCAGGCTCCTTCCTAAAAGGGGGTTAAAAAGTTCTTTCATTACTATAAACAGGTCTTCCCCATTCTGCTCCGGTATGGATCTAATCCTTAGGTTCTGACGCCTGCTTTGGTTTTCCTGCTCCTCCAATCTATACTTCAGCTCGTATTGATTCCCCTGCAGGGTTTTTACTTTTTTTTTGGGGATCTCTATATCCTGGGCCTGCTGTTCCGCCACCTTTTCCGCCTCTTCTACTCGCCTGAGGAGGTGTCCTAGATCTAATCTGACATTAGAGATTTCCGTTTTAATTGAGTTTTCCAGCTTGATGAGCATTTCTTGCATCTCATATTTAGTTGGAGGGGCCTCAGCAGCGTGTTCAAATTCCATGCTTGGGCCTGGTTCTACCTCGACCTGGGCCTCTATATTGTGGGATCCCCCTTGCACTCCTTTATTCTTTGCTGTGGCCTTTTTTTTTTCTTTGGCCTCTTGTTGTTTATGCTCTGGACCTGGGCTTTTTAAATAATTTTGTATTGTGCTTGAATTCAAACTCTCCCTAGACTTGCTGGGCTCTGCCTGCTTTTGAGAACGTCCTCTTATGTTCCCTGCTTCTGGACTATGCCAACTTTTGATCTCAGAGCGAGCGCAACCCCAATCAGGAAGGAAAAGAACCCAACGGAGACAAGTCCAGTACACGGTTTCTACAATCCAGTGTCCCCCCAGGTGCCCCTTTTAATTTCTGGTCTACAAACGGAGGGTAACTCTCAGGCCGCTCTTCTCCCCCCTGTTTTTCGAATTGCGGTTATCCCCCTATCTACTGGGATCACTGGGGCTGCTGGTATGCACACTTTCCCTCTGATTTCTTAGTTCAACAATATGTCAACACCACGGGCAGTTCATTTATATGACACAGACACGGATCCCCGCACTATAAATTTTCATTAAGTACCATTAAGATCTTGCTTTTACTCACATGGGTCATTTTTTCACAGTCCCAGTAAAACCCAGGCTGGGTGCCTTCACAGCCTGCTTCTCCCTTAAGAATCGGTAAAGTCCTACCTTACTCTTACAGACTTCTTGGACTAGGTAGGATTACCAGAGTTCATCGTGGGGTGGCATGGCGCTCCTCTCTCTCTGATGCTCCTTCTCCATTCAGTATTCGGGAGATCGTTCCACAGCTTCCACAGCTGCTCAGATTCTGTGCGTATACGCCAGTACTCAGGGCACCAGTATCTCTTGTCCGCTTCTCCCTTCACACTCGGCTGTCCCCGCTGGCTGCGGGGACAAGTAAAGTAAGTGGGGGGGTGCTCGGGAGGAATGAGCGGGGCTCCGGGGTCCGGGATGAAGCCGAGCTGCGAGGGGTATGGAGGCTGCGGGCGGGGGATGCCGCGGGTGCGACCACTTCAGCAGCCGTCGAATAGAGACGGCTGCCTGGCTCACTCCTCTGCAGCTTTAGGTGGGGACTCTATGCGGTTCGCCTGGGCTCTCACCCCACGCTTACACCGACACCGCCATCACTCCGGCCTCTGCCCTCCTCCTTCCACAGCCCCACCACCAGGCCCCTCCCCCTCTCAAAGCACGTCACATGCCGTCCATGAATGACTCCACGACCATGAGTCACTTCTGCCAGCTCCTTTCTCTCCACAGTGACTCAGCTGTTGATAATCTGCCCGTCAGTCCTGCCTACTTAAAGCCGTCCAGCTCACTTCATCTCTGCCTTCGCCTTTGGTCACATCTCAGAGACTTCTCCTGTGTTCTTGTTGAAGACTTGCTCGGCTGACGTCCCTTCTGGCTCCTGATCCGGCTTGCTGTTCTACTACGTTGATCTCTGGCTCTCTGACATTGGCATTGGCTGACTACCCGATCTGGTTACTGAACTCTGGCTATGTATTGACTACGCTTACTCTGTTTACCTTTTTATTATTATTAAACTAGTGGGATTAACTGTACTTCTGTCTCGGTCTGATTCATGGTTTCTGACAGTAGGTGAAGGCCATGAATTCAGAAGATGCAGTCGGCCCACTTGTTGGTAATATGTTTTCCAGATTGGATGACCAGGATCACCGCATGGATCATTTGCTTTGGCATTACAAACGCTCCTGAGTCGCACGGCTCACCTGGAATCTTCCACTATGGCTGCTCCAGTACAACCTGTGTTGCAGGCCGTCCCTGCTGCTGCTTCAAGTATTACCGCCTCGAGTATTACCTCTATAAGAGGCATGTCTAGTTCCGCTCCCCTTCCCCAGTGATTTGGGGGTGATCCTGTTCAATGCAGAGGTTTTCTCAACCAGGTTGAGATATACTTTGAGATGCTGCCCCAGGCGTTTCCCACAGACAAAAGCAAAGTAGGTTTTGTGATATCTTTGCTTTCTGAGAGAGCCTTGGCCTGGGCAAACCCTCTATGGGAGATGCAAAAACCGTGGTCCTGAGTTACCCAGAATTTGTGGCTTCCTTCAAAAGGGTATTTGACGTTCTTGCACGCTCCGCTTCTGCTGCCAAGAGCCTCATGTCCAGCAAACAGAGTACGAGAACTGTTGCCGATTACGCCATTGAATTCCATACTCTGGCAGCAGAGGTTGCTTGGAACAATGAGGCCCTCATGGCTGCTTTTTCTCATGGTCTCTCGGATTCCATCAAGGATGAGATAGCAGCCTGAGATATACCCACTGAGCTGTAGAGGTTGATAACGTTTGCCATCCTCATTGACTCCAGATTCAGACCCTCTTTTAAGGAGCGCTGGCTCAAGCCTCCTGTGCATTTGTCTCCAAGCTTTGCAGTCCCACCCTTGCCTGCCTCACCTCCCATGCCTCCTGGTACCGAGTTGGTCTGTGAAGATGAACCCATGCACTTGGGCTTCACGTGTCTCTCTGCGGATGAGAGAGCCCTTAGGAGGGAGAGATTGTGCCTTTATTGTGGCCAGTCTGGTCACTTTTTGAAGTCTTGTCCTACACGTTCAGGGAACGCCCGAACCTTGAGGTCCTGTCACGTACAGACCTTAGGTGGCATTGTTTCATGTCCAGTTTCCCAGAAAGATAAGCCCCTGGTTTCGGTTACCCTGTCTTGGGCTGAGTCATCCATCAAGATACAGGCTCTAGTCGACTCTGGGGCTGCAGGCTTGTTCATTGATGCTGCCTTTGTATCAAAGCACTCGACTCCGCTGCAGCTGCATGACACTCCACTTGCCATTGAGGCTCTTGACGGGAGACCTCTACAGCCTGCCCATGTGACTCATGAGACTGTTCCGTTGTCCATGGCCGTAGAGGCCCTTCACCATGAGATAATCCAATTCTAAGTTATTTCCTCACCGAAGTTTCCGCTGGTTATTGGTTATCCTTGGTTACAGAGGCACAACCCTTCTTTTGATTCGCTCCATGCTGAGGTTCTGTCCTGGTCGCCACAGTGCAGTGAGAGATGCTTCCAGAAGGTAGCCAAGGTTCTGTGCACCTCTTCACTCTCCTCCCTGTAGGAGGAGTACTGCGATTTTAGCAATGTCTTTGACAAAGGTCAAGCCGGTACTGCCTCCACACCGGTCGTATGATTGCGCAAGTGGCCTTTAACCTGGTGCCATACCCCCCTCGTGGCTGGGTTTACCCTTTGTCGGTCTTGGAGGATAAGGCCATGGAGGAGTATGTTGCAGACGCACTTTCTCGTGGTTTAATCCGCAAATCCTCGTCTCCTCCTGGTGCTGGTTTCTTCTTTGTGAAGAAGAGTGGTGAACTGAGACCTTGATTCAATTATAGGGGTCTCAATCGCTTCACGATTAAGAATGCCTATCCCATTCCATTGATTACGGAGTTATTTGACAGCCTCAAGGGAGCAACGGTTTTCACAAAATTTTATTTGAGAGGGGCATACAATCTCATCAGGATTAAGGAGGGCGACGAGTGGAAAACTGCGTTTAATACCAGATCAGGTCATTGAGTATATCGTAATGCCTTTTGGCCTTTGTAACGCTCCGGCAGTTTTCCAGGAGTTCATTAACGATGTCCTCTGAGATTTGTTGCAGTTATGTGTGGTGGTTTATCTCGACGATATCCTCATATTTTCCAAGTCCCTGGAGAGCCACCACACAGATGTCTGTCGTGTGCTTCAGAGACTATGAGAAAACAATATTGTAAGTTGGAAAAGTGCGAATTCCATTGTGAACAGGTGAAATTCCTGGGCCATGTCATTTCCACTGCTGGTTTTTCGATGGACCCAGAGAAACTTTCAGTGGTCCTACAGTGACCTCGACCCGTGGGTTTACGTCCTCTGCAGCGTTTTCTTGGCTTTGCCAACTATTATAGGAAGTTTATTTGTAACTTCTCGTCTCTGGTCAAGCCCCTGACTGATATGACCAGGAAAGACGGCAACCCACAGAGTTGGTTTCCAGAGTCCATTAAGGCCTTTGAGAGTCTCAAGGTTGCCTTTGTTTCTGCTCCTGTGTTGGCACACCCTGATCCTATGTTGCCTTTTATCCTAGAAGTTGATGCTTCCAAGACTGGAGTTGGCGCCCTTCTGTCTCAACGTCCTAACTCTGAGTGCGCTATGCATCCGTGTGGCTACTTTTCTAAGAAATTGTCACCGGCAGAGTGCAATTACGAGATTAGTGACAGAGAGCTGTTGGCGATCATTTTAGCCCTGAAAGAATGGAGACATCTCCTTGAAGGTACCACTGTGCCGGTTCTCATTGTTACTGACCATAAGAATCTCACATTCTTGCCTGAGGCTAAGCGCCTCTCTCCCAGGAGGGCGCGATGGACTTTTCTTGTCGAGTTTTAATTACATTGTCTCATTCTTACCCGGTACTAAGAATGTAAGGGCTGACGCCTTGTCACGACAATTTTCCTCCACTTCCAAGTTGCAGTCTGTTCTGGTTCCTGTGATTCCTCCTGATCGTATTCTGGCTACGGTTCGCACCAGTCTTACTTCTCCTTTGGGTGACAAAATTCTTGCTTCTCAGGTCAATGCTCCTCCTGAGAAACCTTGTGACCACTGCTCTGTTCCCGAGAGTCTCTGTACTGCCATGCTCCAGACTTACCATTCTCCCAAGGCTGCTGGCCACCCTGGGAAGAATCAACTCTTTTGGGCCATTTCCCAACAATGGTGGCCTAGTCTATGTGCTGTTGTAACCGCCTTCGTGGCTGCCAGTTCCGCGTGTGCTCAGAGTAAGACTCCACGACACCTTCCAGTGGGCCTCCTACAAGCCATACCCAATGGAGAGAGGCCCTGGACCCACCTGTCCTATGGATTTCATTGTGGAGTTACCCAACTCCCAGGGCAACACAGTTATCCTTATGGTGGTTGACCAGTTCTCGAAAATGTCGCATTGTATTCCACTCAAGAAGATGCCTACTTCTAAGGAACTGGCTTCTATTTTTGCTCAGGAGATCTTCCGCTTACATGGGCTACCAAAGGTGATTGTCTCAGACAGGGGTAGTCAGTTTGTGTCCCAGTTCTGGCGAGCCTTTTGTGCACAGTTGGGTATTCAGCTTGCTTTCTCCTCTGCGTATCACCTGCAGTCTAATTGGGCCGCAGAATGAGCCAATAAGTCCTTGGAGCAATTTACTATATTTCTGACTATCATAGCAACTGGTCAGACCTCTTACTGTGGGTGGAGTTTACTCACAATAGTGCCTTGAATTCAGCTTTCCGTTTGTCCCCGTTTATGGCAAACTATGGTTTCCAACCTTCCGTGTTGCCTGCCTCGTTTGTTCCGCAGAGTATTCCTGCATTAGAGGACCATCTCCGTGGTCTTCGTTCCACTTGGGCACAAGTCCAGGAGGCTTTGCGACATGCTAACGATAGGTACAAACTCCATTCTGACCGCAGACGCCTGCCTGCGCCTTCCTACAAGGTTGGGGACTGAGTCTGGCTGTCGTCTCGCAACCTCCGACTTCGTGTTCCTTCTTTGAAGTTTGCACCTTGGTTTATTGAGCATTTCTGTATCATTGGCAAGATTAACCCAGTGTGTTTCATGTCTCCTTATTGAAACCTTTGGTCTGCAACCCCTTTACCACCTCAGTGCCACATCCTCACCCTATACAGGTTGAGAACCATGAGGAGTATGAAGTACAATCCATTGTTGACTACTACAGCACCTGGTGCATTGGAAAGGGTACGGTCCGGAGGAACGCTCTTGGGTCTCGGACATACATGCTCCTGTCCTCCTCCGTCATTTCCATACACGTTTTCCCCTCAAGCCCGGTGGTCCTCTGAGGGGGAGGGGTCATTGAGGAGGGGGTACTGTCAGGGCTGGGCTCAGCCTTTCCTTCTCTGAGCTGGCTGCTCAGCTGTCGGCTAATTGCCAGCTCCTTTCTCTGCACAGTGACTCAGCTGTTGATGATCTGCTCGTCAGTCCTGCCTACTTAAAGCTGTCCAGCTCACTTCATCTCTGCCTTCACCTTTGGTCACATCTCAGAGACTTCTCCTGCGTTCCTGTTGAAGACTTGCTCGGCTGACGTCCTTTCTGGCTCCTGATCCTGCTTGCTGTTCTACTACGTTGATCTCTGGTTCTCTGACATTGGCATTGGCTGACTACCCGATCTGGTTACTGAACTCTGGCTATGTATTGACTACGCTTACTCTGTTTACCTTTTTATTATTATTAAACTAGTGTGATTAACTATATTTCTGTCTCGGTCTGATTCATGGTTTCTGACAGTGATGACGTCCAAATGCAAGTACTCACGATGACCTGAAGCCATAAAACACAGGATAGGTATAGTCTCTAGAGTGACAGGCCCAGATTTGATGTCTGAACCATCTGCCAGATGGACCAAGAAGCTATCCACAAAGAGGCAGATCATGCTGGGCCACAAATGAGTCAACAAAACAGCTATGAGCCCCGGAATCCACAATAGCAGAAACGGAGAGCGTCTTTTCTGGTAACTGAAAGGAAACTGTCAGAATAGTATGAGCTCAACCAAAGTCCAGAGCAGCAACTGTGTAGGGTGGAGAAGAAGGTCTCCTAATTTTGTCTTCTGGGACAAGTCCATAAAAAGTGTCCTGCATCCCCACATTAGAGGCAGAGGTTACCATGGCAACGCCATAACTGTTCTGGTTCAGACAGAGGAGGTCTTGGGAAACTGGATCATGGAGATTCATTGGTGCGTGAAGCTTTCCTTGGCATGGCCATAATTGTTAGAAGCCTTCCTTAACCACTAGGCGTCCGCGCTATAGCCAAAAGACGGCTACAACGCGGACTCCAATTGCCGGGAGGGCGTCCCTGGACGTCCTCCTGTTTACGTCCGCGATGGGCCCTCATTGTGGAAATCCTGTGTTGGCCGTGTCCCTTGGACACAGCCAATCACAGATCGTGCTAAATGGCCAATCACAGCGGCCATTTAGCACTCGATCGCAGTGTCCAATGTGAGATGATTTCAAATGTAAACATATGAGATCATCTCTCATTGCCGGCTCTCTCTCGTCACACAGAGACCGCGTGTGAGGAGAGAGAGGATCTGTGCTGCAGCGTGAGTGCCAAACTTTATGTGAAAATACATTTAACCAGTGAAAACACACATCAGAGCCCAACAGTGCCCATACAGTGCCACATCAGTGCCATTGGTGCCACAGTGCTCATCACTGTTAGTGTCTCAGTGCCATCTGTCGTCAGTGCCACCTGTCAGTGTCACCTGCCACCTGCCACATCAGTGCCACGTGTCATCAGTGCCGTATCAGTGCCATCTGCCAGTGTCACGTGTCATCAGTGCCACGTATCAGTGCCATCTGCCAGTGTCACGTGTCATCAGTGCCATCTGTCACCAGTGCAATCTGCCAGTGTCATCAGTGCCACATATCAGTGCCGTTTGTCATCACTAAGAATTATTTTCAGCTGAGGAGGCATATAATATTCTTGCAGCTGACGAGAGCAACAGGGAGCTCTCTGCTTCGGATTCCTCATATTCAGATTCTGAGTCTGACGTGGACTATGAGCCTGTCCTAAGCAGTGGAACACTGACAGCCTCAGAGGAGGATGAGAGTCCGCCCGCCAGACAAAGGCGTACTGGTGAGGCGGCAGTGCCATCCACCAGCACCGCAGTACCTCAGCAAAGGCCATGTACCAGTGGTATGTCACCTCAGTCCCAAAGGGTTAGGTCCCATGCCAGCCTTCCCTATTCCCTTCAGAACCCCTTGTGGCTTCCTCCTAATTCAGGAGAAGTTATCATTCCCCCTTTTACTGCCCAGCCAGGAGTTAAGGTGGACACAGAAAATTTTTCCCCGATTTGATTTTTTTCAATTTAATTTTTACTGAGGACATGCTAGCATCAATTGTGGCCCAGTGCAACCTGTATGCACAACAATTCATAGCATGTAACCCAACGTCCTATTATGCCCGTCCCTACGAGTGGAGATCCCTAACATTCTGTATGGGACTAACCAAAAAAAATGTATTACGTCCGTATTGGTCTACCCTCCCTATCCACTACATGCCCATCTTTTCCTCAGTAATGCCCAGGACCAGATATCTCATGATTATGAGATTCCTACACTACAATGATAATACCCAGTGCCCTCCCCGAAATGACACAAATTTTGACAAGCTTTATAAAATTCGGCCACTACTAAATTATTTTTCTGAAATCTTCCCCCAGTTGTTTACCCCAGACCAACACATATGCGTGGATGAGTCCCTTGTAAAATTTACTGGCAGGCTGGGCATAAAACAATTTATTCCCACCAAAAGGGCCCGCTATGTGGTGAAGATGTATAAATTGTGCGACCGAGCTACAGGGTATACCTATGCCTTCATGGTATACGAAGGGAAGGACACCCAGCTACATCCACCTAATTGCCCAGAATACATCGGATCGAGTGGGAAAGTCGTTTGGGAACTCATAAACCCACTCCTGGAGAAAGGCTACCATTTGTATGTGGACAACTTTTATACTTGTTTGCCCCTGTTCTGCAACCTTCACAGAAATAACACTCCAGCATGTGGCACCCACCGTAAGGAAGAACCGGAAGGGCTTTCCTCAAAACCTCGTCAACAAGAAGCTAAGAAGAGGGGAGACAAGAGTTTACGGAATGAGGAAATTCTGGCTGTGAAGTGGAGGGACAGAAGGGATGTCTGTGCTTTCATCGATCCACGATAATACCGTTGTGGAGATCACCAGGAGGAATGGCCAAATCCAAAAGCCAACATGTATCCACAAATACAATATGTTCATGGGGGGTGTCGACTTCAACGACCAAATGCTCAAACCCTATCTTGCCACAAGACGAACATACCAGTGGTATAAAAAAGTTTCAATTTATTTGTTTAATTTGGCCATATACAACAGCTACATTATTTATCACAAATCTACTGAAAGCCCCAAATCCTTCCTTGGCTACCAGCAGGAAATCACCACTGCCCTATTCCCGAACGGCCCACCAGAAACCATTCGATCCGATGTGATTAGCAGACTCTCCGAATGCTACTTTCCCGAAATAATCCCTCCCAGACCAACAGGCAGAAAAAAT
Source organism: Aquarana catesbeiana (assembly GCF_042186555.1). Classification (NCBI taxonomy): domain Eukaryota; kingdom Metazoa; phylum Chordata; class Amphibia; order Anura; family Ranidae; genus Aquarana; species Aquarana catesbeiana. The sequence continues at coordinate 137,896,947 of NC_133330.1, read as the reverse complement.
GCCGGGTGTGCACCAAAGGAGGAGTGAGAAGAGACACCACTTTTTATTGTCCCCAATGTCCTTCCCAACCAGGCCTCTGCATAGTTGACTGTTTCCGCCGTTACCATATTTCACTAAATTATTAGTGAAGTATGGTAAACACTTCCTATCATTTACCTTCACACCCTTTATGCCTCTACTTGCTCTGTAACTGACCCTGGCTTGTTATTCGACCATGCTTCTGCCTACCGATTCTGTTCATACCTCTGCCTGATCTGGAACTGACTCTGGCTTGTTATTCAACCACGCTTCTGCCTACTGATTCTGTTCATACCTCTGCCTGACCCTGGCTTGTTATTTGACCCCGCTTCTGCCTACCGATTCTGTACATACCTCTGCCTGATCTGGAACTGACCCTGGACTGTTTGACCATGCTTTTTGCCTGCCTCTTGGGCTGATCTTGTACCCTGCCACTGGACTAGTGGGATTCATAACACAGGGGTCTCACATACGTGAGGGTCTCCAGAATTGTTTTTCTGGATGAAGAAAACATTTTTTTGTTTTCTCATTCCTAGATTAGGGTCTAGAGACTCAGAGGCTTCAAAGAGATTTGGATGGGAGAAGCCTCTACCTCTGTCCCCATTCTGTCCTGAATGAGGCCCTACTTCTGCCTGCTGCCTGTAGAACCTATGCCATCATACCTCTGCCTGTTGCATGAACTGACCACACCACATGGATGGACCATGTTCCTGCCTACTACCAGGATCAGTATTTTGGCACTGCTGACTATCTCTGCCTGCACTGACCATGGACTGTATATGGACAGTATCCCTGCCTGCTGCCTGTACTGACTATGGACAGCGTTCCTGCCTGTTGCCTGGACAATTGCGTTCACTTTTGCTGACCAAGTCCCTGCCTGCTGCTTGGACCAGTGCTATACTTCTGTGGACAACTGTGCTACTAAAACCATAGGTAATCTTTTTTCTACCCTTTGCTCAGCAGAATGTATTTTAGGGTGTAATTCTTGGTATATGCATGCTGTGTGTCCCTAGAACACCTGACGGTGTTCCTTGTATGTGGCCAGGCTGTGTAAAAGTCTCACACATGTGGTATTGCCATAGTCAGGAGGAGTAGCAGTAGCAAGAAATGAACCATTCAAAAGACTCATTATGCCTCATAGATTATACGTTGGGGTGTTAGCTTTCCAAAATGGGATCATTTTGTGGGCGTTTCCATTGTCCTGGTGCTTCAGGGCCCTCAAAAGTGTAATAGGTGGTTGAGAAATTTATGCTCCTAAAACCCTTGAAGGTGCTATTTCAATATTGGGCCTCTGTATGTGGCCAGGCTGTGTAAAAGTCTCACACATGTGGTATCACCATACTCAGGAGTAGCAGAATGTATTTTGGGGTGTCATTTTTGCTATGTGCATGCTATGTGTTGGAAATGTCTTATAAATGGACAACTTTGTGTAAAAAAAAAAAAAAAAAAAAAAAAAAATGCGTTTTCATTTTTTTGCACGTTTTCCAAAAACTTCTGGAAAAAAATGAACCGTTCAAAAGACTCATTATGCCTCATAAATTATACGTTGGGTGTTCCAGAATGGGGCCATTTTGTGGTCGTTTCCATTGTCCTGGTGCTCCAGGGCCTTCAAAATTGTAATAGGTAGTCAACAAGTTAGATGTGTCATTTATGCTCCTAGAATACCTGATGGTGCTCCCTGCATGTTGGGCCTCTCTATGTGGCTAGGCTGTGAAAAAGTCCCACACATGTGGTATCGCCATACTTAGGAGGAGTAGCAGAATGTATTTTGGGGCGTCATTTGTGGTATACACATGCCATGTGAGAGAAATAACCTATTACAGTGCCAATTTTGTGGGAAAAAAAAATCTTAATTTTGCAAAGAATTGTGAGAAAAAATTACAACATCAAAAACCTTACCATGCATCTTACTAAATACCTTGGAATGGCTACTTTCAAAAAGGGGTTATTTGGGGGGTATTTGTACTTTCCTGGCTTGTGCGGGTCGCAGGAAATTAGATTTTTTATGATTTGCACCACAACTTGTAGACTCTGTAACTTTCACACAGACCAAATAATATTCACAAATTAGGGTTATTTTTACCAAAGATATGTAGCAGTATAAATTGTGACCAAAATTTATGAAGAAAAATTAATAATTTGCAAAATTGTATCACAGAAACTTGGAAAAATTTGTTTTTTTTTCAAAATGTTTGGTCTTTTTTCATTTATAGCGCAAAAAATAAAAAACCCAGAGGCGATCGAATACCACCAAAAGAAAGCTCTATTTGTATGAAAAAAAGGAAAAAAAATAATTTGGGTACAGTATTACATGACTGAGTAATTGTCATTCAAAGTGTGAGAGCACTGAAAGCTGACAATTGGTCTGGTCACGAGGGGGGGTTAAATGCCCAGTTGTCAAGTGGTTAATCTAATATTTACCAATTAACATTACTAACATATGTATGAATGGGTTGGGTCTTCATAGTATGATTTGAGTTGTATATATTTACTTCTTCTAGATTAGGAAAAGTAAAATATTTTTTATTTTACCATTTTTGCAATTTTTCCATTGCTTTTTTATTTTTCACTTATAGCTTTCAAAGTTTATAAAAGACCCCGCCAAACCATATATTTTCTGAAAGCACATGATCAGAATAAAAAGAAGGTGCTACTGATTTCTAAGGTCCCACGATGTTTGCGCAAATGTTTATCAAAACAATATTTTTGCTAAAAATCCACTAAAATCATGATAAGCAGATAAATACACAGCAAATTTGACAAAATTCCTACTAAATATAAAAACTTAACCTGTATTGAGTTCATAAATGACAAATATTTGTAACTTTTAAATTGCGCCTTTTTGCGAAATGATAAAAATTGAACAGACACAAAAGTGTAAATATCCAAATTTCACAAAAAATATGAAGGTTTTTAATTTTCATTTACAGCTTTCAGAATTTGTGAAAGACCCCCCAGACCATATAATTTCTGAAAGCATATGACCTCTGGAATAAAAAGAAGGTGCAACTGATTTTTTAGGATAAAAATACACTAAAACCATTAGATAAAACACAGCTAATTTTACTAAATTCCAGCTAAATATAAAAGCTTAACCAGTATGGAGTTAATACAAAAGTAATTTTTACATTGCGCCTTTTTTGCAAAATGATTAAAATTAAACGTATGCAAAAATGTAAATATACAAATTTCTCTAAAAAGCTGAAGGTTTTCATTTTTCCCTTACAGTATTCAGAATTTGCGAAAGACCCTCCAAACCATATATTTTCTGAAAGCATAGGACCAGTAGAACAAAAAGAAGGTGCTACTGATTTTTAAGGCAGCGCGATATTTGCACAAATGTATATCAAAACAATATTTTCGCTAAAAATACACTAAATCATTATTAGTGCACATAAACACAACATAACTTACAACATTCCTGCTAAATTGCTACTAAAACATCATTCACATGTGGCATACTAAAGTGTACACTTTAGTATGCCACATGTGAATGATGTTTTAGTAGCAATTTAGCAGAAATAGGGATGCATGGGATGGGGATGCCCGTGTTTACCTGCACAGGTGTTCCATGCATCCCCATACAGGCAGTCCCATTTATGTCAATTGGGATGCAACAGCTGCACAGGCATAGCTGCTATTCCCAATCTGACGTTTGTGTGGGTACATGACCCCGAACGCAGACAGTGTGAGATCAGGGAAATGCATGCGGATCTACATGGATGTAAAATTGGGAGCAACGGCTCTGTTCGTGCAGTTGCTGCTTCCCAAATTACATCAATGGGACTGCCTGAACAGAGATGCATGGAACACCTGTGCATCCCTGTAAAGGTACGCTGTGTATGCCCTGTGTGAACAAGGCCTTAGGCCCCTTTCACACAAGCACACTGATTGGATCTATCTGTTTTTCAGCCGGGCCCAATCGGACCATGCATTGTTCTCTATGGAGAGGCTGATGTAAATGCACCTGCTTCCGATCCAGTCTAGTCCACTAAAAACAGAGGGAGGGGGACCCCAAAGGTTGGGCTCGGAGAGCAGAGCATTGCACCCCGAACCCACCCACTTGTGACAGTAGCGAATTAATATTCACTATTGTCGGAATGGAGAGACCGAAGTCCAGCTGAGGAGCCAAGCTCTGTTCTCCAAGGACGTTATGAGCAGACAGAATGATGGAACACACATATGGGAACCTCCTGGGTCTGATGAGGACAATGATTGCCAGACACCTAAACAGGTGCGGAGAGTTCTGGGCGAGGAGGAGAGGTGCATTTCGGCCCATGAACGGTACAGAAGATGAGAACACTTTGTACATCCAGCAGTGAGGGGTCTTATTGGACTGTCAGGATGACAATGACGATGATAATGAAGATGGAGACATCTCCCAGTCAGCTCCGGGTAAGGAGAGCAAGGAAAGCTTCTTAGAAACTGAAAAAAAGGACAGTCCTCCCTGCAGTGCTTCCTCTAAGGGCCGCCCGAGTGGCAAGGGGGCCAACAAGCTCTCCAATATCATTGCTCATCTGCAGAGCCTGGCCAGTGAGCGTGAATCCTCCCGCAGAGAGACTGCAGCAGAGGAAGACGAGGCCTGGCCTCAGGTGGAGAGCTCTTACGCCTTCTCTAGTGACGGCATTCCATATGAAGGTAACAGTCTGGCCTCGCCGGAAATATTTTTTTTTTGCGAGAAAATTACTTTAAACCCCCAAACAGTATATATTTTTTTAAAGCAAAGGCCCCACAGATTAAAATGGTGGGTGTTGGAATTTTTTTTTTCACACAGTATTTACGCAGCATTTTTCAAATGCAATTTTTTAGGAAAAAAAACACTTTTTTTAATTTCAGTGCACTAAAACGCACTATATTGCCCAAATGTTTGATGAGATAAAAAAGATGATCTTATGCCGAGTACAGGGATACCAAAAATGACATGCTTTAAAATTTGCGCACAATTGCATTGCGTGCAGTGGCAACAAACTACATACATGTTTAAAAGCCTGTACAGGTTACCATTTTAGAGCTACAGAAGAGGTCTACTACTAAAATTACTGCCCTGACCTGCGCGGTGATACCTCACATGCATGGTGCAATTGCTGTTTACATATGACACCAGACCGATGCTTGCGTTTTCCTTTGCGCGTGAGCACGGGGGGACAGGGGTGTTTTTGGTTTTTTTTAATTATTTATTTTGCTTTCTTATATTTTTAAACTGTTTCTTTCATTTTTTTAATCATTTTTATTGCCATCTCAGGGAATGTAAATATCCCCTATGATAGCAATAGGTAGTGACAGGTACTCTTTTTTTGAAAAAAATGGGGTCTATTAGACCCTAGATCTCTCCTCTGCCCTCAAAGCATCTGACCACACCAAGATCGGTGTGATAAAATGCTTTGCCAATTTCCCAATGGCACTGTCTATATCCGGCAAACCTAAGTCATGAATTGCTCGTAGCTTCCGGTTTCTTAGGCCATAGAGATGATTGGAGCCGTTCTGGTCTCTGATCAGCTCTATGGTCAGCTGGCTGAAACACCGGCTGCATTCTTGGGTTCCCTGTTGGGACAGGAGAGCCCGAGAAAACCATGGAAGATGGTGGGAGGGGGGGGCGTTCCCTCCCACTGCTTATAAAAGCAGTCTAGAGGCTAATTAGCTACTAGGATTGCTTTTATATGAAAGCTGAACGCTGGCTGCAAAGAATGATTCCAAGATGATCATTCAGGTATAACCACTCAAAGTCCAGCAACATACCAGTACGTTGCTGGTCCTTGTTGGGCATACATTGTAATGTTCTTTTTTTCATGCAACCTGTGGGCTGAACGAAAAAAAGAGATTGATCGGTGGGTATGCCCACCATATAAATACTGCCCTTCATCCACCCACTTCTAATGATGGGTATACATGCACCATTTTGTTTTTAACAGTGGTGGTGAAATCACCTCCTACATCGATGGAGTCGCTGATTTACGTATCATGAGAGCAAACGCTGTTGCTGTCAAGATGAATAAATCAGTGCTGCAGCTGAATGACCTAATATATATATGCCAAAGCATGGGGGCATCCGCCCCAAAAGTTAGGCGCAAATTGCTCCTCCACCCTTGCTGCCTCCATGCTTCGGCATATATGCTCTATTTTTTTTTTTAACTGTGGTGGTGAAATCACCTCCGACAGCGCTGGAGTCACGGCTTTATGTATCGTGTGAGCAAACGCTGTTGCTGTCAAGATAAATAAACCCATGCTGCAGCTGAATGGCGTACATGCTAAGCAAATGATGGTTAACAATTAAACAAACATTACAGTATAACATACCATACCTGCAAAGCAAATACAATAAAACATAGTAAAAATAGAGAGAACGATAGATATAGAACAATAGTGAGCGAACATTAGAGCAGACAGTAGAGAGCGAATATAAGAGAGAGAACAATAGAGAGAGAGGAGAAAAATACAACCACAACTATTTTTGGATTTTATATTTTATATTTATTTTTTTGTGTTTTTTTTTTTTCTCACTTATTTCACTTATAAAAACTGTAAAAAAAAAAAAAAAAAAAAAAACTGTAAACTTAGTGCAGATTAGGGTCTCTCAAAATGTGATGGCCATCACATCTTTCAAGACCCTGTTTTAGTGTGCCTAGGACTGTGTGGTGCTGTACCCTATGCTAAAACTCCACTGATGTGTGGTAGCGTTTGAAACATTTATCAATGCAGAGACCAGGTTGGTCAGGACAGGAGGGACAATAAAATCGGGTGTCACGCCTAAATCCACGTTTGCTGCAGACACAACATCTTTTTGGGGGATTTCTTTGGGTAAGGGTACCAGGGAGGACAAAAGGAAAATGCCTCTCATGCAGCCGGCTCACTGCATATGGATTGGGAAGTTGGGCAAGAGCACCATCTGGAAACAGAAGGACTCTTGCGATCTCTTCCTGGAATTTATGGAAGGATCCAGTCCGTCCTGAAGCTCTGTATAGCACATGAGCATTCAGCAAAGCCAATTAAAATAAGTACACAGACACTTTTTTGTACCAGCGTCTGGCCTTACGGGCAATTGGTTATGGCGCCAACAACTGGTCCACCCCTCCCATGTTAAGGTTGTATTCGTGGACACATAGGGGTTTCTCCACAACACCAGTCGCCGTAGGAATTTGGACTGCCATGTCTGCGTGAAGCGAGGACAGAACGAAAACATTCCGTGAATCCCTCCACTTCACTGCTAACAAATTATTACACCTCAAGCAGGCTCTCTCCCCCCATCTAAGTCAGGCTTCTACAAGCCGTTGGGGGAAGCCCCAGTGATTAGATCGCACAGTGCCACATGCGCCAATTCCATAATCAAAAAGGTGACTAAAAAGTGGCATGCTCGTGTGATAATTGTCCACGTATAAGTGGTACCCCATTCCGAATAAGGGTGACACCAAGTCCCACACTATCTTACCAGCGCTTCCTATGTAGTGTGAGCAGTTCTCCGGCTCTACGCGACTATCTTTTCCCTCGTAAACCATAAAACTATATGTTTAGCCTGTAGCCCTGTCACAGAGCTTATACATCTTGACCCCGTATCTGGCACGCTTGCTGGGAAGATACTGTTTGATAGACAAGCGGCCAGGAAACTTAATCAGGGACTCATCAACGCAGACAACTTGATTGGGAGTAAACAAGGCTTCAAAACATTGGTTAAAGTGGTTTACGAGGGGTCGAATTTTGTAGAGCCAATAAAATCCAGGGTCACCCCAAGGATGACAGAGTTACATACATAGTTACATAGTTAGGTTGAAAAAAGACACAAGTCCATCCAGTTCAACCATGAAAAAAAAAAATCGTACAATCCAATAGACCCAATTCTATACCCACAGTTGATCCAGAGGAAGGCAAAAAACCCCAGCAGAGCATGCTCTTACAGCAGGGGAAAAAATTCCTTCCTGATCCCCCAAGAGGCAATCGGATTTGCCCTGGATCAACCTTACCTATAAATGCTAGTACCCAGTTATATTATGTACATTTAGGAAAGAATCCAGGCCTTACTTAAAGCAATCTACTGAGCTGGCCAGAACCACCTCTGGCGGGAGTCTATTCCACATTTTCACAGCTCTTACTGTGAAGACACCTTTCCGTATTTGGAGATGAAATCTGTTTTCCTTCAGTCGTAAAGAGTGCCCCCTTGTCCTCTGTGTTGATCGTAAAGTGAATAACTCAACACCAAGGTCACTATATGGACCCCTTATATATTTGAACATGTTGATCATATCCCCCCTTATTCTCCTCTTCTCAAGAGTGAATAAATTCAGTACCTCTAATCTTTCCTCATAGCTGAGCTCCTCCATGCCTCTTATCAGTTTGGTTGCCCTTCTCTGCACTTTCTCCAGTTCCCCGATATCCTTTCTGAGAACTGGTGCCCAAAACTGAACTGCATATTCCAGATGAGGTCTTACTAATGATTTGAACAGGGGAAAAATGATATCTCTCTCTAGAGTCCATACCTCTCTTAATACAAGAAAGGACTTTGCTCGCTTTGAAAACCGCAGCTTGGCATTGCATGCTATTATTGAGCTTATGATCTACTAAAACCCCCAGATCCTTCTCCACTACGGATTCCCCCAGTTGTACTCCCCCTAGTATGTATGCTGCATGCATATTCTTAGCCCCAAGTGCATAACTTTACACTTCTCAACATTAAACCTCATCTGCCACATAGATGCCCAATCAGACAGTGCATTGAGGTCAGCTTGTAAATTGGAGACATCCTGTAAGGACGTTATTCCACTGCATAGCTTGGTGTCATCTGCAAAGACAGAAATGTTACTTTTGATCCCAGACCCAATATCATTTATAAAGATATTAGAGTAAGGGTCCCAGCACTATTAAAGAGTAAGGGTCCCAGCACCGTTCATTGTCACTGAAGTGCATGAACCGCAAGATCTGCTCATATCATGTCCTGGTCATGGAGGCAGAGGTCAGTGGACCAATATGACCGCAACTCACTCTTTTTGGTTATGCCCATGAGGAGGGATAGGCCCAGAAAGGTCTTACAAAGCATACAAATTGCTTTGGTCCACAATAGATCTATAGAGATCTTCGGTGAAAAACAGTGAATAAAAATCAAGTGACATAAAATCAACTGTTTCCACCTGAATTCCGGGTTGGCCAGTGAATGGGGAAGTACGGGTGCTGCAGAAGTGGTGGGTTCCCAATTAGAATTGGCGAATGCAGCAGGAAGGGCACTATGGGCTTGACGGGCCTGTGTTTATCTTCTTCTTTGTGGCAGCGGGACACTACTCGTGCTTGCCACCTCGCCAGCTTGAACTGCACTTATGGGACTCGCCACGTCACCAAGTGTTACTGCAATGCTGGATCTATGACCAGGATGTACTAGGCTGCTGTAGCTTGCCAGTTCACCAGAAGGAATAGCGACGCTAGTACTGGCTCTCTGCTCCATACGAGGAACCTGCAGTTCGTGCACCTCAACAACAGCAGAAGAAGATTGGGGTCTGGTATGCCTGACCTTGGCAGGGACCATAACTTTGTCGTCAGAGCTAACTGTCAGGGTGCCGCTGCTGTCTACAGGTTCGTATTCTGGGTCTGAATCTGACAGATGAGTGACTTCCTCTTCACTATCTGTTATGCTCAGAAACGTGTAGGCTTCTTCACTACTGTACCTTCGATTTGCCATTTTGGGCTCTAAATTTATTGGTACAGTAGTGAGACTCACAGGTAAAAAAGCACCTGTTAGCGACTGATTCAAACGCTACCAAAAAAACTATTAGCGTTCGCTGGGATCATGCCTGACTCTGCGAACACTGGAGTTATGTGTGTTGTGTTTTGTAAGTGACAGTGATCAATTGATACTGCACTTGGGTGGGCTGGGCTGGACGGAGGGGCTAAATGCAGGTGCTAGCAGGTATCTGGGCTTATCCCGCTAACACTGCGTTTTTGTGAACCCTAAACTGCTGGGGATGCTAGTATAGATCTGATCAGATATCGATCTGTTCAGACACTATACTACTAAGGGAGGTGTATGGTGCGTGCGTGGCTGTTAGCGGTACTGGCACTAATCTGACGCTGCCTGGGGCATCGCAGAGGCTATCTGACGCTAAAACCTAACTTTGATCACCCATCGAGCGATCAGGGGGTTAAACCTTTATTAGGTAATAAATGGCGTTTACCCTGACGCTATAAAAAAAATCTAACTAAACTGCGTCACTCGTGACACTTATACTGTGATCACAGGTGACGGGGTAATCCAGGGGTTAAACCTTTATTGGGGGGGTTAGGGGGGGTCTCTAGACCTATCTGGGCCTAAGACTAATTACCCTAACACTGATTTTTGTCACTAATGACACTAGTACAGCGATCAAAAAAAATCTGATTGCTGTACTGGGTGACACAGTGACAGGTGGTGAAGGGGTTAATTGGGGGGGTGATCGGGGTGAATATGTGCCTTAAAGGCTAAGTTTACCTTTTGCACTATGTTACATGTTATACCCGTATTTGGAGTATAAGATGTAAGATTGTGCACATGCCCCCTCACACCCTCAAACATCTCCCTCACAGCCTCTGTCACTATAAAAATTGGTATGGCTGTGTGAGACTCTGCCACATATCCGTGTCATTTATTCACAGGGACCTGTGAATGAATGGAACTACAAATCCTTTCTGCTACCATGTCAGAGGGACTTGTAGTTCTCATTGGACTATGAGTGTGGTAGGCAGAAAAGTCATAGTCCATTGAAACTTCCTCCAGCTCTCCATCTGTTGCTGTTAGATTGTTAAATTATTCAGGTGGAGAATATGCTGGCATGCTGCAATACAGTCCTCAAGTGAGATATTAGAATATACATTAGACTCCACATCCAAAATGCCCAAGAAGGTATCCTGGAAGAAGAGGTTTATTACAAAGATCAGTAGTGTCCTAAACAAAGCTAGCCATGCTGGGTTTCCTGCCTTATGTATTTTGGGTAGCATACAAAAAGTGCCTGGTTTGGAGTTTGGTATTCTAGCATAGCAGAGATATTTTTGGCGAGCGCCCATGAAGTAGTTGTTTCTGTTCCCCTCATACAAATATGCGTATCCATAAAAACCATTACATTCCCCGTGCTTGCTGGCTGGATAAGCATGTAATTATTATTATTATTTTTTAAATGTGATGTGTAATCAGAACATTTTCCATGGGTACAATACAATAAGGCATTTGTATTAAAGTCTTCACAAACAAGAATAGGCAGGCAAAGGATCAGATATTCAGTAATTTAAACACAATGAGTAGTCTTAGATAAAACTGAGGTAACAAAGCTAACATTTAAATCATTTTTTAGCCCAACACTTCATATACCTGATATGTGCCTGCTGTACCATGTACTTGTATGAGAAAGTATCCTGTTCTTTGTATTGCTTCCTTTATGTGAAATTCCTGGTGTTCCTGCCAGTCCCTCTGCTTTCCTATTGAAAACTGACTACACTAAGCAGGAGAGCACAGTGTGGTCAGTTCTCTAGCTATGCTGGGAACTCTGTGTACTCTCCTCCAATGATCAGGCTTGTCCAGACACGCCCCCCCCCCTGCACAGCCATTCACTGGCAAGCTTTGTTTGTATTTACAAAAAAGGGAAAAAAGGTTTCTTTCTATTAATTTCTACTTTAAACTGAATGGGTTGTTTTACAAGGTGATCATTTACAATCACTTTAAGTAAGAAAAGGCAAAGAGAAAGAGGTAGGTAGAATAAGCTGGTATTTTCTAAATGAATACAAGGCTTCCTCTGATTGACTTAGGCAGAGAGGCAGGCAGATGGCATCATAATCTTTGCCTAAGCCAATCAGAGGAAGCTTTGTATTCATTCATTCAGTGGCTGCACAGGAGGAGGAGGGAGTGCAACAACGGATGGCCCATAGGAGTCTATGGAGAATATCACCACTCCCAGGCATTACCAGCCATTGTCGAGTGCTCTCTTATCTTCTCTGCAGCTGGTTGACACAGGGGATCACTTGACTGGTTTTGACAGGAACCCGCTGCCACTTCCAGTCAGATCGCTGCAGCGATCTGTGTGGAAGGTCAGCCCCCCTCCTTCCCTTGCAGCCTTCTGGGACACATTACAGGTCCCAGAAGACTGTGGGGCCATTCAAAAGCACAGCACGGCTTACCCTTACTCAGTAGGAAACTGGCTGTGAAGAAAAATAACATTCCCCACTGGGTGATCCATGTACTGTACATTGCAAGGATTTTAACAAACTTTGTTGCAGATTCCTATTTTTTGTTATTCTAAAGAGAAGTAGCTGTTTGTGTCCATGTGCAAAATCAATGTGAATAGGAGTGATTTTATAATTATCGATCAGCTGATGCACTTGCAGGGTTCTAATAAGGAAAATTGCAGTGTCTGCATCCCTGTAGACTTGATTCCCTTGGGCCTGTGTACAGAAAACCTCCAGGTTGCCATATTGCATTGCGTTTTACAGAAAATTACAATGCTGCAAATTGAAAAGGAAAGATCATTTTTAATAACATTCAATAACAATATGACTTGTGTCGCAATTGTTTATGCTATATTTTTTTTTTTTTTTGTATTTGCTATTTTTTTAAATTTTGTATGCATCAGGTCTTTGCATTTTAGAAACTAGCAGATATATCTTAGTTTAATAAGTGGTTCAGCTAAATAACAGTTGTTATAAAAAGTGCCCTTTTTCAGTATGTTGGCTGTTCTTGCAATTCAGGCCTTTGGGAATAAGGTTTTCCTTATTGTTACCCGTTTATTATATTTAAGATTTAATATCTCAAAGATCTGACATGGGTTAAATGAGAGTTCTTTGACCAAGAGTAAAAGCTTTAACACAATAACAACATTTATTGGTAAGTATTTGAAAGTCTATCTAATACACAAGCATCTATGTATAGTCTACACCAAGGAAGAAAATATTAGGTTAAAATAAAAGAATTACATGAAGGAATACAGAGTATATTCCTTAAAACATTAATCTACAAACATATTTAGTTACAAGTAAAGGGCACACCTTTCCCATAATTACCCTTTCTTACCAAAGTTCCATCCTGATGGCTGGTCTCCCCAAAAGAGAGCGTTTCCTCCCAACTAGTCTGTGTATATCAATACAGGCTGATGCCTCATTGGTCAGCATAGCGTGACTTCTGATTGGTTATTTTCCCTATACTATGCCTAAGTCAGCCCCCTTTAATGCAAATCCTTGTGAGCCAGAGATTGACTTGAATTTTCCTGGGAAGTTAAGTATTGATTACGGGTTGGCCTCCCTTCATTGCATATCCTAGCATGGGATCCTTTGAAGTGTGTTTGTGTACAACAATGAGGTTTGAATCCCATTGTTTGTACACAAAAGCCTGGGCCCGTCTTGTCTGGTCTTCTTACAGATATGTGTGAAGGTACTTCCGGCCTGCATAGATACAAGCTAAATGATATATATTTCTAATTACAATATTTTACAGCTATTAATGAAGATTTCACAAACTCATAAGGCAACAGATGGCCCCAGAGAATGAGACTCGGCCACACCTCAAATAATGGTTTATGTGTAATCCCCCTTAATATTTGGAACTTTTGGCTTTGCCTTTTGAAACAAAAAAAAAAACTCTTTGAGGAAAAGAAAAAACTTTTAAACTCCCCATCTCTACAGTCCACATTTCTGGATACCAGTATCGGTAGTCATTACTTGTTCTGGATGTCATAAGTCCATAATAGAAATCATAAGAGACAGCACCAAAACAAAACAAGAAGGAAAAAAAAACATGAGGATCCTTGTTCTCAACAGTCCATAACAACAGTAAGAAAGTCCATAAGTCGAATCTGGTCCTGTTGCCCTTGCTTCTGGGACAGCCTTCCCTGGTGATTCCAATTGGATACAGCATACAGTAATGGCCTGGGGGCCAGCTTTCCTGGCTTTCTAAGATTATACTTTATTAATGTGGACAAAGGTAGAGAAAGAAACACGAGTACATTTAAGACATATGCATTCAAATGCTTGTCTGGTAAGTCTGAGCAGTAAGGACCTTTGATTAACATTGCCATAGATATACTGCGACGTGTGCAACAATTTGAATGGTTACACCCTTCAGCCAAGTGTCTGATTTCCATCCCCCCATCTTTCTTCCCCCATTGTCATATGCCTGCAAGTAACTCTGCCCCACCTTCTGTGGAATATCACTGTGTGTGTATGACCCTTCAAGTGTTCAGGGGGATCTTGTTGCCATCACAATTCACCACTAACTCCTTTTACTGTAGCTGTGTTCAGTTATACCAACCCTGATGGGCTAAAACCTTGGCTGGTGCCAAACATTTGTGCATATAGCTCCGTCCTTGGCTACCGTGTGTAGCTACTGTACAAGTCCTGCCTTTAGCAGGCTACGGAAGAGGTCATCACTTTAAGAGTTCTCAGTGCAGATTAGGCAGTGTCGACAAAGCAGACAAAAATAACTTGATTTCAGAATACGGACAAGTGTGATGTCACCAGTTACTCGTGGCTTCAGGAACAATCAAACTAAATTACTCTTAAATACAATTGTACTATACTCCCTGCTATTTGCTAATCACTATGAGTCTCACAAGTCCCAGTATATGTATATGATATTCACGCAATGCTCTTTGAACTTAGTTATGGCACAAAAAGAAAACAGATCAACAAAAAAAATTGACCAATGACCACATATGATGACTGTCCAATATTAGAACTGTAGAGAGGACTATATGTCACATATACACAAAAATAGTCACATGAGTGTTGCTAAACCCTACTGTTACTATTGTCATGGTAATAGCTACAGTGACCTAAATTCATATAAAACAATTATCCAATGTCATAAGAGAAAAACAACAAAAAACTGTTGGAACTTGGTCTAATCCCAAAATGCTACAGGGAAACTTTAATATTCTCATATCAACATTTCTAACAGTTTTAAATGTTCTCCATATAATGTTCTGCATACTCCCCTCTTTTTTTTTTTTTTCTATTTCACCATAGTGAAACCAAACTCAAGAATCGCCAAACAAACAAAAATAGAGGTAATATAGGAAAGAGAAAAATAGTTAACATTAAAAGAAAAAAATAAAAATCTTTCTTCTTTTTTTTTTTTTTTAACAAAACAAAAAAAAAAGAAAATAGTTAACGTAAAAAAAAAAATAAGAATAAAAATTAAAAAAAAATTAAACAAATTAAAAAAAAAAGGTACAGATTTAATGCTGCCTCAACCTGAGATTTGTGATATCCCTTTCTCTTTAAATTGTTAAAGAGCATTGAATCTGTATTTTTGTTAAACAAAAACTATTCAAACTGTCTTCAAACATTGCAGCTATACAAAAGGCTCTCTCTTTGTAGTGGTTAACATATTAATTGATTGTCAATGAAAGTCAATTTGCAAGTCAAACAGGCCACGGGAAGTTGTATCAGAGAGAGGCCACAAGTTTAGTGGAACAGACCACAAAAAAAAAATATATATATATATATATTTTAGAATCTATTTAGGCCTGACTGCAATTAATTCGATTCAAGGCTTCTCCTTAAAACAAACATAAAAATTATATTTTAAGGTCCTCTGTGTTTCAAAGTACTTTGCCCAGTCTGGGTCCAATCATCCGTCCTTGTTTTTGTATTTTCCCTAAAATACAAAACTCAAAAAACATTTATAACACCTCACTATACCTCTCTGAGAGGTTCCTAATGAGTCCATCAACAGTAAGTATTGTCAAAAATGCACAGACACACCCACATATCTGTACTCTGACAAACAAAACGTTATAGGAAAACTTGGTGGGTTTGTAAGTACTTAAAGTCTAAGAAGAAAACCTAGAAATAAAACCTTTACACATATTAACACCACATGCGTCAATTTGGAAGGAAAAACAAAACAAAACACAAGACTTACTGAATCCCTAAAATGCCACAAGGTGCAAAGTAATGTGTTATTATGTACTTTCCAAGTGTCAGATTGAAAGAAACTCCACTCTAATGCCGCGTACACACGGTCAGACTTTTCAGCTACAAAAGTCCGACAGCCCGTCCGACAGACTTTGACGGACTTTCAACAGACCTTCTAACAACCGGACTTGCCTACACACGATCACACAAAAGTCCGACGGATTCATACGTGATGACGCACACCGGACTAAAATAAGGAAGTTGATAGCCATTAGCCAATAGCTGCCCTAGGGTCGGTTTTTGTCCGTCGGACTAGCATACAGACGAGCGGATTTCTGGGTCCGGCGGAGTTACGACGTAAAGATTTGAAGCATGTTCCAAATCTAAAGTCCATCAGATTTGCGGCTGGAAAAGTCCGCTGAAAGTCCGGGGAAGCCCACACACGATCCCTGACACGAAAACCTGATTAACAACTTTTCCTGTCTTCATACGAGATCTAGGGGCACTTTCAAAAGAGCTCTCATCTTTCAATGAGTTGTTGAAACTACCACCTACTCCACATGGAGATAATTTCCTGTTGCATCTAGAAATACTTAAAGGGGTTGCATTACCATGTTCACATCTGCTGGCCACAGCCGCCTGTCCTTTAAGAATTGAAATTGTTTGTAGCAACTGTGACTCTGTTTGCGTGCCCTATGTGTGATCTATACATTTTCCTTTCTTAGTTTCATGTAACTTATCTTGGACCACTTTGTGTGCACTAGTTATGTGGTCCAGTTCAGTCTCAACTTTGGTTAGCCTGCTTTTATATTGTACCACTTCTTTTTGAGACAATTTGTAATTTTTAACATTTTCCTCCTGTGAGGCGTTAACCATTTGATTAAGGGTAGTTAAGGTTTACGTTGTTTACGTGTTACGAGTATACGTTGCTACAAACCTTTCTAGACAGGACATGGCTGCCATTACCAACAAATAGTATGCACAATTTGTAAGCTAGATTAAGTTAAATGTTCCCCTGTACTATACAGTCACTTTGAGATTACCGTAAAGAAGGAGGGGAAAAAAACAAACTCAAATCGAATAAAATCCTGAAAATACAGTAAAGTGTATATTAAAAAAAATATTTTCAGCCCTTAACCACTTGCCGACCGCGGCATATAGATATACGTCGACAGAATGGCACGGATGCGCAAATGGGCGTACCTGTACGTCCCTTTGAATCTGCTGCCGGCAGCATGTGCGCGCGCGCCGCGAGCTCCGTGAGTAGGATCGTGGGTCCCGCGGACTCGATGTCCACGGGGATACCCGCGATCATCTCACGGAGAGGAAGAATGGGGAAATGCTATTGTAAACAAGCATTTCCCCGTTCTGCCTAGTGACACTGTCACTGATTACAGCTCCCTGTAATTGGGAATGGTGATCAGTGTAGTGTCACAGGTAGGCCCCTCCCCTCCACAGCTATAATCACTCCCTAGGACACACTTAACCCCTACAGCGCCACCTAGTGTTAACCCCTTCACTTCCAGTCATATTTACACAGTAGTCAATGCATTTTTAATCGTACTGATCGCTGTATGAATGTGAATGGTCCCAAAATAGCACCAAAAGTGTCCCATCTGTCAGCCATAATGTCACAGTCACGATAAAAATCACTGATCGCCGCCATTACTAGTAAAAAAAAAATTTACAAAAATGCCATAAAACTATCCCCTATTTTGTAGACGCTATAACTTTTGCGCAAAGCAATCAATAAACGCATATTGCAATTTTTTTTTACCAAGAATATGTAGAAAAATACGTATCGGCCTAAACTGAGGAAAAAAAATTGTTTTTTAGATATTTTTTGGGGATATTTATTATAGCAAAAAATATTGCTTTTTTTTTCAAAATTGTTGCTCTTTTTTTTGTTTATAGCGCAAAAAATAAAAACTGCAGAGGTAATCAAATACCACCAAAAGAAAGCTCTATTTGTGGGGGAAAAAAGGACGTCAGTTTTGTTTGGGAGCCACGTCGCACGACCGCACAATTGTCAGTTAAACTGACGCAGTGCTGAATCTCAAAAAGTGCTCTGGTCTTTGGCCAGCCAAATGGTCTGGGGCTGAAGTGGTTAATAAAACAATTTTTAGGTTAGTGGAGACACACTAACAATAGCCTGTAGCCTACACCCACAACACAATAGACCAGGGTGACAATAGCAATGATGGTAAGGCCACAAGGATCAAATAGGGTGAGTAACCCTCTAGGGTTACAATAGAAAGGTAAACACAGCCGTGTTTACACCAATATCTGTTAAACCCAATTCAGTTTAAAAAAACATGCAAAACAGAGAGAAAAAAAAACAAAACAAGATACAACAATTTGAGCTTGTCAAATTATTGGTAGGGTTTGGCCTAACAAACACAAAAACACACAAAAAAATACTGTATGCTAAATGCACCTTATTTTACCCTATAATAATAATCTTTCTCAGATATGAACTTCAGCAACAAGACTTCCACAGTTTTGTACTTTAACTGACAACAATGAGAATATTACTGCTTGTAAATTCCCACAGCTAAAAAAACAAACAAACTACTCTCTTGTAGCTCATTTTTAATGTCCTACACACAATACTATGCCTTTAGTGGACACACCATTTAAATGAAAAACAAAAATGTTGAACCTTTTCAACAAAACCAAGACCAAACTCAATCGGTGTCTTTCCAATAAAACGCATGTACTCACCATACTACACACTCAAACAATGGTTAGAGAGAGCAATGGAGCTTGGTGAGCACAAAAGAAACAATAAATAAATAATTTCCCGCCAAGTTACTTCTTCCCCATTACATTGACCGGTTATAATGGTACTTGCAAAGAACTTTTTCAGTTAAAATTACGGGATTATTAAGCAAAACAAAATTTGTGGTGTATCCTCCCTCCTTTTTAGAGTTAATCTAATACCCACTAATAAAACAAAAACATTTTACCTATATTTTTCCCTAGATAAACTTGTTGTGACCTCCAACTTCCAGGACAAACTGACTCAGTTTAAATTCCCCCCAATAACCTTAATCTGCATTACACAAATCTCTGTATTATATTAAATACTTTTAGTCTTGTACTCTACTTCCGTGGTCGCCAATTGTTACCTGTTTGTTATATTTAAGATTTAATATCTCAAAGATCTGATGTGGGTTAAATGAGAGTTCTTTGACCAAGAAAGTTTTAATACAATAACAACATTTATTGGTAAATATTTGAAAGTCTATCTAATACACAAGCATCTATCTATAGTCTACACCAAGGAAGATAATATTAGGTTAAAATAAAAGAATTACATGAAGGAATACAGTATATGACCCTTTCATGACTAAGCCTATTTTTGAAATTTGGTGTTTACAAGTTAAAATCTGTATTTTTTGCTAGAAAATTACTTAGAACCCCCAAACATTATATTTATTTTTTTAGCAGAGAATCTAGAGAATAAAATGGAGATTGTTGCAATATTTTATATCACACGGTATTTGTGCAGCGGTATTTTAAACGCAAATTTTTGGGAAAAGGGACACTTTCATGAATTTTAAAAAATCCAAACAGTAAAGTTAGCCCAATTTTTGTGTAATGTGAAAGATGATGTTACGCTGAGTAAATAGATACCAAACATGTCACGCTTTATAATTGCACGCACTCGAGGAATGGCGACAAACTACAGTACCTAAGAATTTCCATAGGCAACGCTTTAAATTTTTTTTACGGTTACCAGGTTAGAGTTACAGAGGAGGTCTAGTACTAGAATTATTGCTCTCGCTCTGACGATCGTGGTGATACCTCACATGTGTGATTTGAACATCGTTTACGTATGCGCGACTTCCGTATGCATTTTCTTTGTTGCACGAGCTCGCGGGGACGGGGGCGCTTTAAAAAAAAAAAATTCTCTTATTTATTTTATTTAATTATATATTTATAAATTGTGTTAAAAAAAAAAAATTTTGATGACTTTTATTGCTGTCACAAGGAATGTAAACATCCCTTGTGACAGTAATAGGTGGTGACAGGTACTCTTTATGGAGGGATCGGGGGTCTAAAAGACCCCCGATCCCTCCTTTGCACTTCAAAGTATATATACAAACATATTTAGTTACAAGTGAAGGCATACCATTCCCATAAATACCCTTTCTTACCAAGGTTCCATCCTGATGGCTAGTGTCCCCAAAAGAGAGCGTTTCCTCCCAGCTAGTCTGTGTATATCAATAGAGGCTGATGCCTCATTGGTTGGCATAGCGTGATTTCAGATTGGTTAGCTTCCCTATACTTTGCCTAAGTCAGCCCCCTTTAATACAAATCCTTGTGAGCCAGAGATTGACTTGAACTTTCCTGGAAAGTTAAGTATTGATTACGGATTGGCCTCCCTTCATTGCATATCCCAGCATGGGATCCTTTGAAGTGTGTTTGTGTACAAAAATAAGGTTTGAATCCCATTGTTTGTACACAAAAGCCTGGGCCCCGTCTTGTCTGGTCTTCTCACAGATATGTGTGAAGATACTATCTTCTGGCCTGCATAGATACAAGCTAAATGATATATATTCCTAATTACAATATTTTACAGCTATTAATGAAGATTTTACATAAACTCATAAGGCAACATTATCTTAGGGCTCTTTCACACATGTATATCTGTTTTGACGGACTCTGCTTGCTCAGCAGGGATCGATCCGTTGATCCCCGCTGAGCCGGCGGATGACAGGTCCGTCTCTGCTCACTGTGCAGGAACGAACCTTTCAGAGCCCCGCTCTCCTCTATGGGGGGGGATCGGATGAAAACGAACTGCCTTTCTGTTTTCAACTGATCCGATCCACCAGCCGGATGGAAAATAGGCTTTCCATCCATCTGCATTTAGTGGATCTGATGTTAGCGGCATGACACCGCTGACATCCGTCGCTCCATAGAGATACATGGAGCGTCCGGTCAGTTCTGCCTGAAAAACTTACAGGCGGACCTGAACGATCCGTATGTGTGAAAGGGACCTAACCTTCACTGGATGAGGGAAAAAATGTTGTTCAAAACAACCACAGAAAGAATAAACAACTATATGGCTCACAGTCTTATGATAGTGTTATGGTTATCTAGAAGCTGGGAAATGGTAATACATTATCAATACTAGTTTAGGTAGTTGGCAGAACAGAGGGTCAAAAAGCCCCTTATCTTTGAATCTTAGAGCCCACTCACACTACTGCATTAGGCCTCTTTCACATGAACGATCCATTCAGGTCAGCCTGTCAGTTTTTTAGGCGGACCTGAACGGACCCTCCATAGACCTCTATGGAGCGTCGGATGTCAGCGGTGACATGTCCGCTGACATCCGACCCGCTACGATCTGAAAAAGTGTAACGGAGGAAAAACCTACTTTTCCATCCGTTTGCAGATCGGATCGGTGACGACGGACTCTACGGTCCGTCATCATCCAATCCCCCATAGGGGAGAGCGGCACTCTGACAGGTCCGTCGCTGCACAGTGTGCAGTGATGGACCTGTCATCTGCCGGCTCAGCGGGGATCCACGGAGCGATCCCCGCTGAGCAAGCGGATGTTCACGGGGCGGATCCGTGAAAGGACCCTTAAGGTAACACAGGGTAAAAACAAGCATTGCCACAAAGCACAGTACCTTGCCATGTGTGTGATTGCTGCATTACTGTGCCATTCATTTTGAATGGTATACCAATGCATGTCCAAAACAAAGCTACAATGCATCACAATGTGTCACGGTTAACTGCAAGAAAAAATTAAATAATTTTCCTGCAGTATTATTCACCAACATGATAATTAATAAACCTCCAGGACTTTACTGTTGCAGGAAGCATATTTCAGATTTTAACAGGAACTCTCATTTCTTTCATGGCAATCGAGCCAGCTGCCATCTGTGCCTTCGCTGATGATACACTTAAGATAAGTAAACAATACTAGATGCTAGTGTTATCTCCATTTTGCAGCAATATGTACCGTTAATTTGTTTTATGAAAGATTGAAAATTTGTAACTATGTTTGAGCTCACGTCACTCATGTTGAAACTGATAACTATGTTTCCTAATCTCCTGGACACTAATTATGTTATATGAGAACTAAATGAGTAAACATTGTATGAGATAATTAAGTCATAATTTGTAATAAATATGTGCGCTCTAATTTTGGAATTACTTTTCTAATAATCACTTGGTAAACATGTTAGAGCAATTAACTTTATTTGGGATTGGAGCCAGATTAGTTACATTGCATGTAACACAGATCCAATTTATTATTATTCCAATAAAAGTCTACTGAATAAACTGAATTAAAGTGACTGACAAGTAACAAGGCTGCTATTGCTGGTCTCTGTCTGCAAATGCTAGTTAGCTGGCTGTGTCTGAATTAAGTACTTTTGAGCCACAGATCTGCAACAAGCCATGTTTGTGTAAAAAAATAAATTTAAAAAGTCAGAATTCTTTCTGGAATTTCAGTAAACAGTCAATGTGTTTGAGGGTTCTGGAACCATTGTGGGGGGGGGGGGGCTAAAAAAGATTTAATAAATCATTTAATAATTGTCTAGTCTACATGTTGCATATCAAGTCTATAATTGTCAGGAAATGCCCTCTTGTAGTCATTCCAGCAAACGGAAGATTAAAAGAATGCCTGTAAGCGCCATCCGGCGCGCGCGCAATAGCGCTAATGGGCGAACGCGCGTGCGCAATAGCGGCGCACGGGCCCCCTGTAACAACACTTGGCACCAAGATGGGCTATTTAAAGGAGACTGTTCCAATGCTGCCTTGCTGTCCGGTCTACAGTGTTTCCTGAGACCCCTGCTCCTTTTGTTACCAGTTTCTCTGTATCCAGTACTTGGCTTGTTCCTGACTTGACCTGTTTGCTGCCTGCCCCGATCTCAGCTTGGACTCTGACTATTCTCTTGGTTTGCCCTCCTGTACCTGATCTGCCTGCCAGTACCTTGACCCGGCTTGTCTGCACCTCCCTGCTGTCTGCAACCTGCTATGGGACTACAGTGCACCTCCCTGCTGTCAGCAACCTGCTACAGGACTACAGTACTCCTCCCTGCTGTCTGCAATCTGCTGCGGGACTACAGTGCACCTCCCTGCTGTCTGCAACCTGCTACGGGACTACAGTGCACCTCCCTGCTGTCTGCAACCTGCTACAGGACTACAGTACTCCTCCCTGCTGTCTGCAACCTGCTACGGGACTACAGTGCACCTCCCTGCTGTCTGCAACCTGCTACAGGACTACAGTACTCCTCCCTGCTATCTACAATCTGCTGCGGGACTACAGTGCACCTTCCTGCTGTCTGCAACCTGCTTCGGGACTACAGAGCACCTCCCTGCTGACCACAGGATCCAGCTCTCTACTCCAGTGTTCCAGTCAGGCACTTGTGCCCCTCTGTACTCCCGAGCCCCTGTTCACACCTTCAGGGGTTCCTGAGTCAGAGGTATACGAGAGGCCGTTCTCTGCACTCCGGGCTCCACCTACCAGGTACGTGACAGTAATACTGGTTTATCTTTTAAGGTATAGATTTAAAAACCTTGCAGTATTATACACCATGTTTTTAAACATGTAAATGAAAAAAGCCTAAAAAGCTAATGGCAGCGCTTGTGTAATGATTGGTCATAAACTGAACTATCTAAACCATATATAATAAAGTCCATGTACACATTTGAATGGTAACATAGATGATCCCGGAAACAAGTGTGAGTCCTTCTAAAGTCTATGGAACGTGATCATCAAGGATAGTTAGTATTCATTCCACAATGTTTCACATCACACGTGCTCGAAAAAAGAGAGAGGGGGGGTGTGCAAGGAAACCCCCTCTTGCTAAAACTCTTACCGGATCCAACCTTGATCTTTAGCATATTAGTCATAAACCATAGGAATCACCGCCAATGTTCTCCCTCGATATACGATCGAAACAGCAGATACCATCTACATTAGTGGAGTATTGTCAGATTGGAGTGTTACTAAAGAGGCCATCAAATGGGGCAAAAACTCATCATAAGGAAACTGGTAGTGGATGTGAGATTCGCGGCTGCAGTGGTGGACCACAAATCCAAGATGGACGGCCCTTTTGTGGAATGCACGCTGGCCGATATACTGCTTTTACAGCAGCATTATTAAGACATTTTATTCCATAAAAGACAATAGGTAAATCCCAAGATGTATGAGATGTTAGCACATGTGGGATTAATAATGTGATTCATCAGCTCGTGGGAAAGACGATCTTCTCACTGGAGAAGATGCAGCTAATGGGTCCAGAGATGCCGGCGTTTATCAGCGCTTTCAGACACTCAGGACAGCCCACAGACAGCGGTGTACATCATGGAAGCATTACTGTGACTCTCACCTTCCAGGAAGCTACTGGCAAAAATGTCATGCTGCTGCCTGTGGGCTCTTCAGATGATGGGGCACACTTTCAGAATGAAAAACTTAACAGGTATAATTACGTCCTGGGCATCAAACTCCTGGGGGCTTACTTGTACGAGGTGTCTAAACTGGAATAAGCTCACGATCAACTCAAAAGCCATGATCAATGTAACTGCACAAGAAAAACTATCCACTTTCATTTTTTATACGGCTCAATACTAGTGCAAACAATTAAAAAAAAAAGTAGTAACATAGACCTAATATGTACTATATAGATTAGATGTTTGTTATAAATTTTATATGATTATTTTTACCCCTGATGAAGGGGCACCCGCAAAACGCCAGAAACACGTCTTTTTTTTTTTGTACTGAACAACGAGTTTTAATTAAAATATTTCTGGCCCTGAATGACTGGCTTGGTACTTTCCTATCTTCACATTAAGACTATTTGAAATGTAAGCTGCTTTATGGCTCCTGCTCTCTGAACAGTTACCGTATGTACTCGAGTATATGCCGAGTTTTTCAGCACATTTTTTTTTGTGCTGAAAATGCCCCCCTCAGCTTATACTCGAGTCAAGCACTTTTCTGCAGCAGAGAATGACATTTTCTGAACTGACTTTGGGGCCCCGTATCTCGGGGCCACTTGGTGCTAAGAACCCCAAATTTGGTGTGGAGTATATCCAAAGCTGGGGTTCCTAGTACCAAGTGGCCCTGAGATACGGGGCCCCAAAGTCAGTTCCGAAAATGTCATTCTCTGCTGCAGAAAATTGCTTGACATTTTCCGAACCGACTTTGGGGCCCCGTATGCTAGGAACCCCAGCTTTGGATATGTTGTAGTGCTAGTTCCACTGGGTGTGCTGGGGTTCCTAGCACCAAGTGGCCCTGAGATATGGGGCCCCAAAGTCGGTCAACTGTGTCAATCTGCAGCAATGTCATTTCGGGACCCTTTGGATCCAGAGACCCCAAATTTTGGCTGCAGCTAGGGGGCATCTAGGAACCCTTAACTACTGAGTTTGAAGTTCAGGGGACCTATAGCTGCAAATGGGCACAGTGAGGCGTGCAAATGGGCACAGTGAGGCTGCAAATGGGCATTGGTGACCCTCTTTTCTACTTACAGTAGCTGCGCATTTCTCACCTTAGGCTTATACTCGAGTCAATACGTTTTCCCAGTTTTTTGTGTAAAATTAGGTGCCTCGCCTTATATTCGAGTCGACTTATACTCGAGTATATATGTTACCTAATGGAAATTTCTCCCTAAATCGGATCTGTGGCTAACCAGAATACTTACCTGGATTGAGTGGTCCAGCACTCCATACCTTTTCTTTCTCTTTCTTTTCCTTTTACTTCTGTTTTAACAACTTGGACTACAGCAAAGCCAAGGCAACAGCCAGGAAACTATCATTTCAGCAACAACAGCCTCCATTGTTCTGTCATTATAGTTTCCCTTGGAATGAAAGGGGCTCTATCTTCTAAAATACACATTAAAAAAAAAACAATAAAACAAACCTTAAAGCAGAAGTAAGCTGTCATAGTTACATAGTTAGTAAGGTTGAATAAAGACACCAGTCCATCCAGTTCAACCTGAGTAAAAAAAAAAAAAAATCATAAACCTATTTCAAATAAAATACCCTCAAAACCTACAATGAAAGGAGCAGTAGTTATTCCCAGGGCTGTCATAGCAAAAAGAAAACGTTGGGCCCCCAAGAGCTTTTTGTCATGATGTGCTGATATGTATAGCATATTAGCACATTATGAGAGACTTGCCTAGCATATTAAAACCCTCCAGCACTGTGATATATTTGGCTTAATGCCATCAGTTGGGCCAAGATGATGTATTTCCTGTGCATTGGAGTTACTTGGAAATTTGGATGTTCAAATAAAAAAATTATCACACACAGTACTCAATTGTTCTAATATTCGCTTAAACCAGGGGTGTCCAACCTCGGGCTGACGAACAGAATGCAGCCCAACACAAAATTGTAACCTCAAAAATGTTGATTTTCTTTTTGGAATTTTTTTTTGTAAAAATGTGTTTACACTTTGTGAACACATGCGGTCAAAGAAAAAATGTACAGCGTCTCTTTACTGGACTTTTATAAGATTTATCTTCCCCCCCAAAAAAATATTCCACACTTCACAATCAAACCTTATTCATGTCATCAGTTTTTCGGCAGGACCTATATTTGTGATCAATTACAAGTATTTTCATGGATAAGCACACGAAGGGTAAAAGTGGAACCAAAATATCTGATGAGCACCTTGAGAATTCATTGAGAATTGTTACTACATCTGTCGGACCAGATATTGATGCATTCGTTTGTTAGAAACCGTGTCAAAAGTTTTATGTTGCCTTCTTTTACTTTTATAATAAAAAATATTACAAAAAAATTAAGTTTTATTACTCGGATAGGTACATTATCTATATCAGTGATCGTTACCTGACTTTTTCTGCTCATCAATTATCCCCATTGTTAGTGAATTTTATGTGTGGCCCAAAACAAATCCTGTTCTTCCAATGTGGCCCAGGAAGGTCAAAATGACTATGCATGCAGAGAAGTATTACTGTGCAGCAAACATACAGTGGCTATAAAAAGTCTACACACTCCTGTTAAAATGTCAGGTTTCTGTGATGTAAAAAATAATGAGACAAAAATAAAGAATCCCAGAACTTTTTCCACCTTTAATGTGACTTATAAATTGTACAAATCAATTGAAAAACAAACTGAAATCTTTTAGGGGGGGTAAAAATAAAATAATGCGGTTGCATAAGTGTGCACACCCTCATAACTTGGGATGTAGCTGTGTTCAGAATTAAGCAATCACATTCAAACTCATGTTAAATAGGAGTTAGTACACACCTGCTATCATTTAAAGTTCCTCTGATTAACCCCAAATAAAGTTCAGCTGTTCTAGTAGGTCTTTCCTGACATTATCTTAGTCGCATCCTATAGCAAAAACCACAGTCCGCAGAGAACTTCCAAAGCATCAGAGGGATTTCATTGTTAAAAGGTATCAGTCAAGAGAAGGGTACAAAAGAATTTCCAAGGCACAAAAGGGTACAAAGGAATTTCCATGATATATCCAATAATATACTGTATCATGGAACACAGTGAAGACAGTCGTCATGAAGCGGAGAAAATAACCCCTTCCCGCCGACCGTACGCAGATACTCGGTTATACCGGGATGATGCCCGCAGCTGCAGGCATCATCCTGGTACCGTTGTTTAGAGCCGGCGATTGGCTATCCGTGTATAACAACCAATGCAGCTAAAAGCCGCTCGGCTGTTATACCGGAGCAGCGGGAGGGGACGTCCCCGCCTCCCGCCGCTCTTACCGGGCCTCCCGGTCGATCCGGAGGATCGGTGACCAATCCGATGCCTCCGGCGGCTGGGGGCGGGCTGGAACGAAGCTGTGGGCAGCTTCGTTCCAGCCTTCAAATTGTAAGCGCGGAAGCGACATCATGACTTCACTTCCCATTTACTCGGCTGCCAATGGCGCCGGTTTTTAAAAAGTACACAGTATTCAGAATCGCCGTTTTCGGCGATCTAAATGCTTTGAAGTGTAAAGGAGGGATGGGGGGTCTTTTAGACCCCCCCATCCCTCCATAAAGAGTACCTGTCACCACCTATTACTGTCACAAGGGATGTTTACATTCCTTGTGACAGCAATAAAAGTCATCAAAACATTTTTTTTTTAAACACAATTTATGAATTTAAAAATAAATAAAATAAATAAGAAGAAAAAAAAATTTTTTAAAGCGCCCCCGTCCCCGCGAGCTCGCGCAGTAAAGAAAACGCATACGGAAGTCGCGCACGCATATGTAAACGGTGTTCAAATCACACATGTGAGGTATCGCCGCGATCGTCAGAGCGAGAGCAATAATTCTAGCACTAGACCTCCTCTGTAACTCTAACCTGGTAACCGTAAAAAAAATGTAAAGCTTTGCATATGGAAATTCTTAGGTACCGTAGTTTGTCGCCATTCCACGAGTGCGTGCAATTATAAAGCATGACATGTTTGGTATCTATTTACTCGGCGTAACATCATCTTTCACATTATACAAAAAAATTGGGGTAACTTTACTGTTTGGATTTTTTAAAATTCATGAAAGTGTCCCTTTTCCAAAAATTTGCGTTTAAAACACCGCTGCACAAATACCGTGTGATATAAAATATTGCAATGATCTCCATTTTATTCTCTAGATTCTCTGCTAAAAAATATACATAATGTTTGGGGGTTCTAAGTAATTTTCTAGCAAAAAATACGGATTTTAACTTGTAAACACCAAATTTCAAAAATAGGCTTAGTCATGAAAGAGTTAAAGCACAACAGTGACATTACCTAGAACTGGACGTCCCTCCAAAATTGATGAAGTCGAGAAGAAAACTGGTCAGGGAGGCTGCCAAGAGGCCCACAGCAACAATAAAGGAGTTGCAGGAATACCTGGCAAGTACTGGTTGTGTGGTACATGTGGCAACAATCTCCCGTATTCTTCATATGTCTGGACTATGGGGTAGAGCGGCAAAACGGAATCCTTTTTTTACGAAGAAAAACCTCCAAGCCTGGCTAAATTTTGCAAAAACACATCTGAAGTCTCCCAAAAGCATGTGGGAAAATGTGTTCTGGTCTGATGAAACCAAGGTTGAACTTTTTGGCCATAATTCCAAAAGACGTTTGGCGCAAAAACAACACTGCATTACACCAAAAGAACACCATGAAGGAACACCAGGGAAGCATGGTGATGGCAGCATCATGCTTTGGGGCTGTTTTTCTTAAGCTGGAACAGGGGTCTTAGTCAAGGAGACTCTCATAAATTTACAGAAGTTAGGACTGCAGGTAATACGGGGTGCCGTGAAGTGACCTTGCAACTTACGAATGCGCTTGCAAATGTGTGCTAACTTAACTCCTGTTTTTAACACATACTGCTAGACAGGTTAATTCTGTTGGAAAGCAGACTGGTTGGTGAGTTGAGCTGGGATTATCTTTCTGGTTTTGTAGAGCACAGCAGTGTTCACGTGTTATTTCCAAAGAGCACTTGTTCACCTGTGAATGGACTTTGTTTCTATTGTGGATTGTTTTCAGTGATATTAATATATAATATATTTGTTTGGGATTTTAGGACATTATTTTGTATAAATGCATTTTTTTTCACTGATTTGTTCGCTAGTAAATATTTGAGACATTATGTATTAAGTTATGGTATATATTGGTTGGTTGTTGCACATTTGTTGGTTAATAAACTGTATATTTAAAGGGGAAGTGCAACCATTTTTATGTATATACTGTGACATGGGGTGATTTAGTTGCATGTTTTAGTGAAGTCCATGCCAGTTTGAACTGTGTTGTAAGGGCCTGGTAGTCCACTTTTATGAAAAGAGATTAACGTAAAGTCCATAAACTTGCCCACACAGGGGTTTCTGTTGCACACAGCATAAATAGGTAATACAAATACCAAGCCACCTGGCTGTCTTCAGCAGTGCCTCTACTCTTAGTCAGAACCAATGGCTCTTCAATTCACATAGCTTTAAACCCGTCAACGCACACAGCTGCTTGTTAATACATAGAGATAGCACACAATAATACTGGCTCACACCTGTCTCCCAAGGTGAAGACCTGTATCCAAAATGGGAGCACACCTGGAGGCCTGAACTATTCTCAGTTCTTCACACCCTGCTGGTCTTCAACAAGTCCTGGACACTGGTTGGATATTTCTTCCTTCCCAGGGCACTTTGAAATCTCCAAACTATGGAGCCCAATCCAGGAATACCAAAATCCATAGAAAGCTGTAAAAACTGTTTTCTCTGTTCAAAATCTATACTCCGGAGTCCCACACTTTTCACATAGGAACCCTATGTCCTTTTTCAACCATTTTCTCATTGGCAGGGCCTCATACTTTCATAGTACACTCTGCTGTTGTTTTGAATTTGGACAATCCCTGAGTACTGCTTCTGTAAAACTTTGTAAGATTTTATTTTGGCTATTGTCACCTAACACAGATTTATTTTGTTTTTTTTTTTTACAGAGATGGATGGATGAATTAGTTTGTTTTCAATATTAGAAATTAGTTTAATAGTGTTTGTCAGTTTGTGGTGATCAGATACAGTTTAGTTCTTTAACCGCTTCCAGACCACCCATCGCACATTTACTGCTGCAGGGTGGCCTGGCTGCGCAAAACAATGTACCTGTACATTGTCTTTCCTTCCGGGTTTGGGGCGCGTGTACCGCCGGTGACCAGCTGTGATTGGACACAGCGGGAGCCAGTGAGTGGGTCCAGTGGTTGCAATGTCCGTCGGGACCCACCAATCATTGTCAGGAGAGGCAGAACAGCGGTCTGCCTATGTAAACAAGGCAGACCACTGTTCTGTCAGAGAGGAAAATGGAGATCTTGTGCTCCTGCTAAGCAGAAACACGAATCTTTGTTTTCCTCCAGTTAAGCCATCCCCCGCACAGTTAGAAAGCACTCCCTAGGAGCACACTTAACCTTTTGATCGCCCCTACTGTTAACCCCTTCCCTGCCAGTGTCAGTACAGAGAGAGTGCATTTTTTTAGCACTGATCACTGTATTAGTGTCACTGGTCCCCAAAAAGTGTCACTTAGTGTCCGATTTTTTTCCCCCGCAATGTCGCAGTCTCGCTAAAAATCGCTGATTGCCGCTATTATTAGTAAAAATAAAAATGCCATTAAAATATCCCATAGTTTGTAGACGCGATAATGTTTGCGCAAACCTATCAATATACGCTTATTGGGATTTTTTTTACCAAAAAAATGTAGCGGAATACATATTGGCCTAAACTGAATAAATTTGATTTTTTTTTCTTACATTTTTTTTATTGCATATGTTTTATAGCAGAAAGTAAAAAAAATATATAAAATTTTTTTAAAAATTGTCGTGTTGTATATAGCGCAAAAAATAAAAACCTCAGAGGTGATCAAATACCACCAAAAGAAAGCTCTATTTGTGGGAAAAGAAAGGACATACATTTTGTTTGGGTACAGTGTTGCATGAATGCACAATTGTCAGTTAAAGCAACGCAGTGGCGTATAGCAAAAAAAGGCCTGCTCATGAAGTGGTTAAAGTGGAGCTAAACCCTCCAAGGAGGCTGCCATATTGGCCTCTGTTTGATCTGCATGCCAAGGTGCTGCACGTGTAATCAGCTATGACATCAGCTATTTGATGACTTGACAATTCAGTTGAAAGTTAACATAAGCTCACTGGTAATTGTAAAAGTTATCATTCAAGGCATGCCTTGAATTAACTGTTTTGGTAAACCGTTAAAACAGAACGAAATTCAAAAAATGTGAACAGGCAGGCTCTTCATTATTTATTGCCAAAGAGACATGCAGTGTCCCTTCTGCAATAAAATAAACTTACTGCTTATTTGCAATCCTCTTCATAGTTTCATAGTTATATAGTTAGTTTAAAAAAAGACACAAGTCCATCTAGTTCAACCAATAAAAGGGGGGGGTCATACAATCCTATTTACACAATCCTATACCCACAGTTAATCCAAGTTCAGAAAGACAGCTTCATTTACATTTCCAGAACCGTGCCAGTGTACTGGGATTTATGACTCCCATGTTTGCATGGGAGTGACGGCAACCCCCACCAGCCAATTAAGATAACTGAAGACTGACACCCGGAAAAAAGCCCAGGAGAGGATGCAGGTGCCAGCAAGGGACCTTGTGGACATCAGGCCTTTGGAGCATAGGTGAGTATTTCTTGCCTTTAGTTCCACTTTAAAAGCTTATTTACATGTAGCGGTGTGGTCACCACTTGGTTACTTAGCAATCCGCCAATCCCCTGCTGCCAGACCCCCATCTAATAGTGAAGACAATGAACAGTCATTTGCAAAGTTTTGTTATGTTTATTGCAGGTGCACAACTGGGGTGGGATAAAGGAAGATATAAGATGCCCATAGCATTAGCACATTGTAGAACATTATTTAGTGGCCTTAGCCTTGCAAACTGATGTACACCTTGCAGCCTCAGCTTCCTTCCTCTGCATAACTTCTCTGCAGACTGTTGCTCCTCCTCTTCTGATACAAGTCCTTTACTGCCAAGCTACTGAAACACTACTTATTTACTTCCATTGGAATTAGAAAGAATCACTCTGAATAATTCCACCTTGCAGACCTGAATGGTATTGCCTTTGTGAATCAAGGAACCAGAGGCCTACACAGCCTCTCACCGACGGCTCAATGAATCAGACAGCCACACAGTCTTTGGAAGGTATTACCAATGTGCTAACCAGGCCAGAGATAACACGGTATCTCCCCCCGACGACCTGACACATGGCAATAAGCGGACCACTGTTCCCAGCCAGTCCATTGCTGTCGATGCTGTGTTCCCCGGCCACAGCATTCTGCACTACTCCTGATAGATTCTCCTCCTCTGTTTCTTTCACACTGACCTTTTCTCCAAAGGAACGGTTCTGTGTCCCCAGTCACAGAATGCTGATCTACTCTCCTCCGCTTTACTGCTACTTCTTCCACTTGATCTTCTCCGGCATACAAGTCCTGTGTTCCCCGGTCACAGCAGCTCAATACCTGTTTAGAGATGAAGATCTTTATGGCTCCCTCCTAGCGGTTCCTTCATTCCTGCTTCACGCTCAGTGCATCCCCACGTGGGGACGCCCAGAACAGCAACTAAATACTCCATTCTGTCTGTTCCTGCTTTCCAGAACTCCCCCTGGCAGCATGTGACCTCAGCTTATATGGGAGGCCTGCCCCCTGCCAATACCAAAGGGTAATTGGTCAGAGCTCATCACATGAGCTGCCTGCCACTCAAACCTCAGTTCCAACCCCTCTTCCAGAACAATCCTTCTGAAAGCAGGGGAGGCACCTCTGAGTCAGAGCACAGGTGGCCACACCTCCCACTACACCAAACACTCCCAGTCCCAAATCAAAACAACCAGGCCCAGCCTAAAGCACCGGCCTGGCTAAATTTACCTGTACTTAGACCCTGAGCTATAGAAAAATACTAGTCTAGCACCTACCTTCAGGTAGAGGGTGCTACATACAGAAAAATGGTAAAGGTGACCTAACACTGGACCTCCACCCCTCCTTCCCGGTGCTTGCTGTACTTGCTGGCGAATTTTCAGCTGTTAGGGCTCCTGCAGCCACTCCACTGGTCCAGGGATTTCAAATCCCTGCTGCTCTCTCTCTTATCTGTCTTTGCTGATTATCAGCGTCATCACAAAAATATATATTTTTTTAATCTCTGCCTTCCTTTTGCTGCACCATAGTAAAATAATATGAGGCTAAAGAGGCCCAGTAAGAGTGGGAAACATGTTTTCTTTTTTCTTGTTGAACCACTTCTGATGCTAACAATATAAGCTGGTATTAACATAGAAGCTCACACAAGTGTCTCTTTTGCTGAGAAATATCAGGTGTGACAAGCTGCTATTTATAACAGGGTTTACTTTTTTCTTTTTGTTTCTTCTTAAAAAAAAATAATAAAACGTACAGCATATTGGTGCATTCAAACGCAAACAACTGAACAGACTTTTATTTACCGTACTTATTTCTAATCATGTTGTTATATTTTACTTTTTTATTGGCTATTTAAAGAGAAACTAAACCCTGGAAACTATGCCCAAAAAGAACAAGTCAAAGAACTACTTACTAATATTGCTTCTGGTCCCCCTGCAGCCGATCTTTTTCATTATTGACTTACTATGCCTAGATTTGTGCTGTGTCTCTGTGTGGAGGCAGATCTTTGGCTTTCTTGTGTCAGAGCCTCCAGAGAGAACAACAGTCAGCAGCACAGCTGTGACATCAGTAAATCTCACTGAAAATCTCATGAGACCAGAGGCAGCAGTGCTTTAATCTCATACTGCAGATATACCGTTTTTTTAAGCTGTAGGCACATACATGAAAGCACACTCATATTTATCAGAAGAAATCCCAAACAAAAAGTTTATTTTAAAGGGTATTGCTTAGGCAAAATTAAAGCCTGAACCCCAGGAAAAGTAAAAATGCTCCCCACTGCAAGATTTGAAAGCATTTATTTCTAGGGGAAAATCAGTTTTACTTACAGTATTGGATCCTCTGCTCCAGCAGGATCCTCTGCACTGCTATACTGGTTCCTGCAGCATCTTCTTCCCCACACTCCAGTGGTCTAGGGTACTGACATCTTCAAGACTGATGCAGGGCCCAGGACCCTGCATTAGACGCGAGGACGCTGAGGAACGGATAACTGCCTGAGCATAAGGGAATGGAGGATTGGGTAAGTAAAACTGCTTTTCCCATCCCCGAGACAGAAACACGCATTTAACCCTTGTAATACGGGTGCAGCCCCACTACAAGGGATGGTTTATACTTTCCTAAGTTGCGCTTCAACATTTACAAGTTTGCCCTATAACAGTGGTCTCCAACTTGCAGCCCAGGGGCTGGATTTGGTCCTTTGCTTGCCTTTATCCAGCCCTTGGGGCACTTATCTGACCATTGGGGCACTGTTCCTCCCACTGATACAAGGCACTATTCTTTCCACTGACACCAATGATAAAGCACCATTTCGTCCACTAACTAGTGTTAACTTTGGCAGCATATTTTGATTTAAAAGGAAATGAATAGCCTCTAAAGATTGCAAACCAAAGATATAAAATTAATAAATTGTACCATCATCCAAGATTTAGTGGAATAGAGGTTTGGGAACCTGGTCCCCAACCAAGGTTCGCCAGGAGCAAGTGGACTATCTTGGTACAATGTAACAAGGGTACAAATAAGAAATATAGACAATCGTAAAAAGATACGAAAATGTATTGATACAGACAACATATCAATACAAATTAAAAAGACAGTGACTTGGTCATATATAGTACTTCGACTAGTTTCGCGGGGTAACCCCTTCATCAGGAAATACATCTGTAAATAGACAAAGTCAATTGACACAATAGTCAGAAATGTATACAACATTTGTAGAAAATTGTACAGTTGAGGGAAGGTGGGGAAGGAAAGTATGCTGAGTGCAAAAGGTTGCTTACCCAAGTCCTGGTGCGAACAGGGCACGGGGCGTAGCTAGCGGAGCCTCCCGCTGCGACTGGGGGAAATTAACAAGTTAATGGGCTGGAGTCTGGGTGGAATGGAATTCAAGAAATAAAATTGCCAGAACCTAAGTGTATTAGAGGAATGAAAAGGTACCAGTGAAGTGGTGAAAATGTGAAGTTGGAATGAGGTGAAAAGTGGACTAGAAGAGTAGTGCAAGACCGTGAATAAAATATTTCGATTTAGTTTTAGTCTTTTAACTAAAATGCCATTTTAGTTTTAGACACATTTTAGTCATCTGCAATTGTTTTTAGTTTTAGTCGTATTTAGTCTACTAAACTCTCCAGTATATTTTAGTGGACTAAAATCGAATGGGTTTAGTTAAATTGTAATGTATTACTTAAGCATTTATTTGCAATTTCCAAACTCATATAGTCCTGGAGTGAAAAAAAATCTAACATATTATTATTTATGGTGTTAATGTTTGAACATGCACTACAGACACCGATTTAGTCCTTATATAACGTCTTTAAGTAAAACCAAGTTTCGTTAAAAGAATATTGCTTTTTTGACAGAAGTGTAACATTAAAATAAAAAAACTTTGCGTAATAATGCCACCATGCAATGCACATTTACTTGAACTTTAATAGTTCAAGGAACTGAACAAAACACAACAAAACATTTCAGCATCTACAAGCACACAGCACAGGCACTGTCACTGGCAGTCTGGCACAGCATAATAAAACAAGACTCAAGGGTAATGCTTATTTCTACAATAAGAATCAGTTTACTGTCAGTTTATTATTTCAACAGTTCTAATTCTTAGATTCATTCAAAGAAAAAGTGCACAGTCTACACTAATGCCATAAGAATCACCTTTTTATCAACTCCTCTCTCAGCTCACAATGACAATAGAGGTAAATATCACACTAAAGACTACTGGGGCAGGTCCTTGACATAAGGCTGCCCCATTTAATAGTTACTTATTTTTATTTTTCATTAGTGTGATATTTACCTCTATTGTTACATTTGTCAATGCTAAGAGAGAGAGGAGTTGATAAATAGTGGTGGTTATAGTTCCACATACTAATGGCATTTGTAGCGAAAGCATTTTGTTGAATTATTGATTCTTGCTGTCGCAGTAGGCACAATCCACAAGTATTGGGTATGCTTCTTATGTTAGAAATACCTGGAGAATAAAACACTTCTATTTGTTTTGATTGATGTTAAGGAAAGCACTTTGTGCCAACATGACCCTTGCTATATTCCGCTGGCCTCTAGAGAGGTCACCTATGACACTGAATACCCTCTCTGCAAAGGCTGGAGAAGCTGGCATCTAATGCAAAAGGTTTTAGCTGGTGATAAAAAGTGTCACTCTTCAACAGCCAAAAATCTGTTTCGGTATCCTCAGTGATGGTGGCAACTTGCTGCAAAAGCGCTTTATATTTTCTCATCTGCTGCTCTATGCTGTTTGGAAAGATCCTCTGCCTGGGTCTTCTGCGGAATTTAGAAAGAAACCGAAAGACTGGCTGCTTATATGTGGATGTTCCACATCATCTTCAGACAATTCCTCATCTTTATCTTTTTTAAGACAAATTCCAACATACAACATAAAAATACACATTGCACAATATATCTATATAAATCTTTTCATTAACATAAACCACACTAACCCCCCCACACCCTGAGAAAACACACCGGGTCCTTGATCATGTCCTCTTCAAAAGAGAGAAAAGGAAAAAGCCCACCCTCTTACCTACCCATAACCAAAGCTCAACTTGTGCAAAACATTATTCAAAGTATAATTAAGGGGGCTTTACAGCGCCCTATTACGTGTGTCAAACAACCAACAATACAATTAAAAAAAGTGTATAATTTCTAATTACTATTTTCATGTCCTATTCAGTGTTTTAATTCAATATAATCTCACTCTACTATTTCATTTTTATACCTCTCCACCTTTCATTTCAATCTACCCTGCTTTATGTGATTCCATTACATGTTGCCCATCTCGTGCCTAATTTATTACTATAATTTTGCACGTCGGAATTGGTACAGACGATCGGAATTTCCGATCGGAACTTTTTCCGACCGATTGAGAACATGCTCACAATCTTTTGCTGGCTGGAATTTTGCCAGCAAAAGTCAGATGGAGCATACACACGGTCACATTTTATGACCAAAAGCTCTCATCTGTGTTTTGCTGGCCGAATTTCCGATCGTGTGTATGGGGCAAAAGTGTAATTTTCTTAATCCAAGGGGCTATCTCCTCCCAAAAAACTTTAATCTTTGGGCAATCCAACCATAAATGCAGAAATTAACCCCTTTGGATACATCCCCTCCAGCAGTTAACATCCGCCGATGGGTATATCTGAGTCATTCGAGTCGTTATAGGATACCATCTTGTCAGGAACTTGTAAGACATCTCCTGTATGAGAACTTATTGAAATATGGTGTGTCGCTCCCATCAGCCTTTTCATTTGCTTTGATGTAAAATTATAGCCCAGTTCTCTTTCCCATTCTCAAATGAAATAGAGAGTTGTCATATTTTGGGTGCTCAGAACCAGCCTATACATTCTTTTTTTTTTTTTTTTTTTGTTTCAAAAAAACTTTATGAAAGAGCAGTACAGTACAATTTAAATATACCATTATACATACAGACATTGCCTATACTAGCCAGGGTATAGCCAACTGATTACACAATAAAGTTATTGTCAAGGACTATACTCACCGAGGCCGAGATGCCGAGAGCGGCTCGCCCTTACGACCACGCGCACCCGACCCCTGGAGGTGATACAGGGAGTTGGGGGCACACGGAGGCACGGGCTTCCGGAGGGGACTGGATTCCTGAAGGAAGTCCGTGTAGCCGTGGACACAGAAGAAGCTGCAAACAAATGATTAGCTGAAACTGGGGTACCAAGGCGGGCAAGTCCGTATTCAGGCAGAGATCAGGAGTGGGGTATCTGGCAAGAGCAAGTCCGTGTAACAGGCTGAGATCAGGGGTATCAGGCAGACAAGGGGTAATCCGTTAAACAAGCAGAGGTCAGAGGTATCCGGCAGGCAGAGAGAGTAGTCCGTAAAACTAGCAGAGGTCAGGGGTATCCGGCAGGCAGGGAGAGTAGTCCGTTAAACTTAGCAGAGGTCAGGGGTATCTGGCAGGCAGAGAGAGTAGTCCGTTTACTTAGCAGAGGTCAGGGGTATCCGGCAGGCAGAGAGAGTAGTCCGTTAAACTTAGCAGAGGTCAGGGGTATCTGGCAGGCAGAGAGAGTAGTCCGTTTACTTAGCAGAGTAGCACAGGGAACACACTAGGGAAACTCAGGGACAGAGGACAGGGCACAGCTGACGACTAACCAGCAACCCGACTGGGCGCTGGAGCCGTCAGAAGTAGCCCACCGGCGAGCGCGTCAGCGTGACGCGCCGCCGGGCACCCGCACGGCCACCCGCACGGCCACGGCGCGCACACGGGGACCGCCGTGCACCCGCGCGCGCCGCACCATTGGGCCGCGAACGAGTGTACGGCGCAGCGTGAGTCCTCCGCGCATGCGCCGTGGAGCCCGGCGGACGGAGGCGGCTTGTGCCTCCTGACAGTTATTCATAGCGACTTGTAAGTAAGACTCTAGCGAAATGGAAAGAAGTAACTAAGAACCTTCAAGCGAGTCGGCGATCCCGACACCCCTTATGGGATCACACTGTCAGGCGCCAACCAGCTCGAGGGAGAGAGGCATTGCTCCCTGGGATCCACGACTGGTCTCGCATCTAAGGAATAACAACATTGTTTGGAGAGACCTGGAGAGTCTGTTAGAGAGACAATTATGCTCTTCTACCAGAGTCTCTTCTGAATCAAGAGGAACCGCTATGTGTCTTTGAGTCCTGAAAAGGACTCTTGTGCTTATGTTAACTTTGGAGGCTCTACTCCTAGCAAGAATAGTAGGAAAGATAATACTGGTAAACTGAAACTGCGATAATAAGTCATATAAGAAAAAGGGATAGACGGAAGAAAAGGAAGAAGAAAGGTTTAGAAAACAGCTGCCAGAAAAGATCTTTTATGAGCTTGTCTGTAACGCTTGAACTCCAGGAATAAAAGATATGCCCATATGTCTAGCCCGGGGTTCCCATGTTGCCTCAAAGGACTTTGTGGTGTCTGTCATAGAACTGACCAATTTTTCTTGGGACATGATCCACAAAATCTTTCTTTTGGCTGCCTGGAAAGATACTGTGGGTCACTTCCAGGCTTTAGCTATGGTGGGGTGATTTCATGACGGGAAAGCCCGTGACTCTTCGAATTAAATTAAACACTTTGTTCCAGAATCCTCTTAGTCTCGGGCACTCCCACCATATGTGAAGCATGGAACCCTGGGCTTGACAATCT
This sequence comes from Aquarana catesbeiana, assembly GCF_042186555.1. Taxonomy (NCBI): domain Eukaryota; kingdom Metazoa; phylum Chordata; class Amphibia; order Anura; family Ranidae; genus Aquarana; species Aquarana catesbeiana. The sequence continues at coordinate 137,857,352 of NC_133330.1, read as the reverse complement.
CTGAAGCACAATGGGGAGGTGGAAGAAAACATAATTGCCAATCTGGATGGGACAAGATACCATCTCATCAACACTTTTAAATTGGCTTCTATCAAAGAAATATTTAAAATACCTTTGAAGGCTCTTGTTCCCCTCCTGTGCCATTCCTCCAGGTCCCAGGTCTCCCGCAGATCCCTCTCCCAAGCGTCCATGTAAGAAAATTTGGAGGAGGGTTCTAAGAGTGATGCATATATGAGAGATACGCCCCCCTTTAGGTCTAATGCTTGGCTGCACCATCGCTCATATTGTGTGAATTCTAGAGGGGTGGAATATCCCTTCTTTAAAGAGGAAAGGAAGTGAGAGATCTGGAAAAATCTAAATTTCTCCGAGTCCGGGAGCTCAAGTTTTTCAACGCAGTGTTTCATCGTGATCGGTCCAGAGGGAGAAAAATAGTGTCCAATATGGTACATCCCCTTATCCAGCCACCATTGGAAGGACTTGATGTCCATGCCCGGTCTGAAGCGGGGATTATGAAAAATGTGGTCAAGTGGGCGAATGACTGAGGTCAGGGCTGGGGAATGTTTCAAGGTGTCCCATAATTTAAAGGACTGGGATAACACCGGTGACATTACAGAGGGCCTAGATCTTACAGGACACCACAGGAGGAAGTCTAGGGTGTGTGTTGGGACTGCTTGTCTTTCTATATTTATCCAATCGGGTTTCTCAAATCTAAAGTACACCGTTGAGAGTTGGGCTATTCTAGCTGCTTGGTAATACCCAAAAAGGTCAGGGAGACCCAATCCCCCCCCTTGTTTTGGGGCTATAAAGAATATTGCGGGCTAGCCTGTAACCCTTTTTTCCCCAAATAAACTTAATAATCCTCCCCTGGAATGCCTTGAGATGATGTCTTCTAATTTCTATCGGGAGTGATCTAAATAAATAAAGAAGCCTAGGCCAAAGGGTCATTTTGGTAGAATGTACTCTACCTAGCCATGAAATGTTGTATCGTGACCAAGATAGGAGATCAGATTCTAGTTTGCAGAACATGGTAGGAAAGTTAGCCTGGTAAAGCTGTTCAAACTTGGGGGTCAGGTTTATTCCAAGATAGCGGATAGTGGAGTCACTCCATTTAAATTTGAATGAAGGTTTGAGCCTTTCTACTACTGAGGGTTGTAACAAAATATTTAGGGCTTGGGATTTGTCCATGTTGACCTGAAGACCTGATATGGACCCGAAGGATTCAAGGAACTTGCATATGTTAGGAAGAGAGGTTGTTGGGGATGTGACAAAGAGAAGGATGTCATCCACAAAAAGGGCGCACTTGTGGGTGTTAGGTCCACAACAAACACCATTGATGTTTTGGTCAGATCTAATTGCAATGGCGAGCACCTCGATCGCCAGAGCAAAGATCAGAGGGGAGAGGGGGCATCCCTGTCTGGTGCCCCTGGCTATTTGTATGGGGTCCGAATAGTATCCCTGCAATTTGACCTTGGCTTTTGGGTCAGAGTATAAAGCTTTCAGAATCCCCAAGAAGTTTCCCCGAATCGCCATCGTCTCAGGACTGCAAAGAGATAAGGCCAAGAGAGGGAGTGGAAGGCCTTTTGAAGGCCCATCGACAGTAATAGGCCTTCCTGGCGGGGGCCTTCGTCCCATCCCGATTGTAGTAGTGAGACAATGTCTACCGCCCTTCTAACTTGATCTGGACCTTGCCTTCCTGGGATAAAACCCACTTGATCTCTGTGAATATATTGGTTGATGAAAGAATTTATTCTGTTGGCCAGGATTTTGGTAAGTATTTTTAAATCGTTGTTAATAAGGGATATGGGTCTGTAGTTTTCTACTAATTCTGGGTCCTTGTCGGGTTTGGGAATTACTGAAATGAATGCCATATTAAGATGGAAATCCACCGGTATCCCTTCCCGTTTGGAATTTAAAAATTTAGTAATACGTGGTGCTAGCAAAGGTTTTATAATATTGATTGGAGAAGCCGTCTGGGCCAGGTGCTGAACCCCCTTTAAATTTTTTAATCACATTCAATGTTTCTTCTGTTGAGAAAGGTGTCCTCATGATTTCTACATGGTCCCTACGTAGAGTGGGCATATTTAGGAAGGAATCTATCATCTAGGAAGGAATCTATGGTAGATTCTTCTATAGTGTCGCCTTTCTGATATAGTTTAGAGTAGAATGACTGAAAGGCTTGTAGGGTAGAGGCACTAAATTTCTAGCCTCTCACTAGCATTGTACTCATCTTGTCTCTCTTAAAACAAAATTTCGCACTATTCCAATTTAAAGATCTCTCGGCCTTAACTGTATGAGCTAAGTTTAAAGCTAATCTAGCTGCGTCTATCTGAGCAATTTGGACTTTAGAAGGGTCCCTTTTGTGTTGCTTGCATAAGGCTGAGAAGTCCTTCTCAAGTTTCTCTATCTCCGCTGCTTTTTCTTTCTTACGTTGTGAAGACATTTGAATAAGCTTTCCCCGGATTGTAGCTTTATGAGCTGCCCAAAGGGTCTCAGCCGAGAGTCCCTCCACATCATTCCGCAAAAAATATACTTTCAGCTCCTTTTCAATTTCTGTAACTGAAATAGGGTCATTAAGCAAATTTTCATTGAGTCTCCAGTGGAAAATGGGGTGTCTGTGGAATCGACCTTGAAAAGAGATGACCACCATGGAACGGTCTGATAGGGCTGTGTCCTTGATATAGGCTTTGAGCACGGAGGGTATATGTATCGCTGAAATGAGAATGTGATCAATCCTGGAGTAGGATTGGTGAGGGTTCAAGAAATGAGTAAAATCTCTTTTTGTGGGGCTATGTTCCCTCCAGATGTCGGCTAGGCCTTGTTGATAAATCATTTTCGCTATCTTGGAACTAGATTTCGTGGGGCGGGTGAGTTGTGCTGAGAGAGGCTTGGATTTGTCCAGCCCTTGATCGAAAGCGACATTAGAGTCACCTCCGAATATTACTGTTCCTTCCAAAAGAGGGCCTAGGGTTTGAAACAACGCTTGTAAAAATTTTGTCTGGCCCTTATTGGGAGGGTAATAGGATATGAATGAGTACAAACAGTCATCTATTAGGCCCTTAACTAAAATAAACCTACCCTCTGGGTCCCTGTGTACTAGTAGGGGCTTAAATTTACAAGTTTTCACAAACAGAATTGCTACACCTTTGGTTTTATCTTCTGAATTAGCTAAGAAGAATTGGGGGTAAAGAGCATGCAGAAATGACAGGGAATATCTCGAGGGGAAATGGGTCTCCTGAAGCATAACTACTGCCATTTTTTGGGATTGATAGGCCTGAAACACTTTTCATCTTTTTATAGCCAAATTAAGACCTTGGACGTTATGCTAACCGAATGGATGATGGAGGCACGGTGTCACTTGACATGGTGGTGAAGGGAGAGGGGCATAAGAAAATAGACCTCACTTACCTCCTCTGAAATACTTTGGAGTATTGTTGCTTGAGGAATGGAGCAGGACCTGGAACCTGGAGGAGAGGAGTGGAGCGGCATCATCTGAGGACTGGCACAAGAAAAGAAAAGATTAGTAGAAAAGAAAGGAGAGAACGATATAGTGTAAAGTGGCCCAACAAGGGCCTGCAACATCGGGAGGGAAAAAGGATCCTCCCAATGTCGCCGAACCTAATACCAAAGTAGCCCTCAAAAGGGGCCAACTGTCCATCTCCCGAAAATGGTGTAACCATTGTCGTGGGATGGATGGAGGTGCATGACTGCTACCCCAGCCAGCGCCATCCCTATTGGTAACAAAAATAACATACTTTCGATAACATTGAGATTAACCAAAATAAGAACTATAACAATATTTAATGTATGAATCTGAGCCAGCCGACTTTCGTTGTCTTACGATGATCGAAATGAACCATGGAGGGGTGTGGGGGTATAGGTAGTGGTTGGGAGGGGAGGGAGGGGAAAGGGGGCAGACGGGGGAGAGATGGGAGGAGAGAAAGACCCAAAGCTCCTAATAGTAAAGCTCCCAAAGTCCTGGGGTGGTAGGGATCGTTTGTTAGGAACCCGCAGGTGTGCCCTCAATGAGTTCCTTGAGAGTCTGTGGAGTTTTCTTCTCAGGGAAGCTCCTTGTGCATCTGTGTTTCTTCAGATCCATGGGCTGGTGCTATGTATATTGACAAGGGAAGGGAATCAAAAGGCTAGACAATGGGAACTCGTTGTAGTGGCGGGAGAAAGGGAACAGGGTAGTCTTCTGTAGCATAGGGGAGGACCAGTGGGAGTTAGAACCTGAGAAATGAGCAATAACTGAAATCATATTTTGGATGGCAAACCGTTTGTTTGCAAGGGTGAAGCCCTTCAGACCCAAAGTCTTCTGGAACGTTAGATTGACTGAGTCTGGGGGGACACCGTCATCCCTTGAGAATCTATTGCAATAGCACAAAAACCAAAGGGGGGATTCTGGGGGGGCCCCAAAGTCAAAGAGGAGTTTTTTTAGGGAGACTAGCTTCCTAGGCCTGTCCCTGAGGAGATAGATGTAAGATTTAGAGGTACTTCTGGAATCAGGTGGGCAAAGGTTCCCTCAAGCGTCTGCTTTTGTTTGTTTTCCATAAGGGGGAAACTGGACTGGCAGGGGTGGGTCTCTTGGAGGATCCTGCTTGTAGGTTCGACGTGTCCATTGCTGGATCCTGTGATATGAGCTTCAGGGAAAGGAGGACCCGTTCTCCTTCCTGTATAGTGGTGAAGGAGTGGGTTTTACCTTTGTAGGTAAATTTTAGGGCAAAGGGAAAAGCCCACCAGTATTTGATTTCCTTCTGCGCCAGGATCACTAAAAGTGGTTTGAGGGCTCTGCGTTTCTCTATCGTCATAGGTGATATGTCCGCAAATATCTGAACATCATTTCCTTGAAAAGAGATATGTGATTGCTGATGAGAGAGTTTCATAATTTCCTCTTTTACTCCGTAGTAATGCGGTTTCACCACCACATCCCTGGGGGACCCATCCTTCCTGGGGGGTCCCAAGGATCTGTGAGCCCTGTCTAACTCAAGCTTGTGTGGGGATATAGCAGGTATGAGGACTTTGATCAGGTCTTGGACCATTTTGGGGACGTCTGTGCAAGATTCTGGGATGCCTCTGACCCCAAAGTTCTCCCTTCTCGATCGATTTTCCAGATCGTCGATCCTATTTAAGGCTACATCCAATTGTTCTTGTATAACCTGAATATGATCTGTGTTTTGATTGGCTCTAGACACTGTGAAATCAAGTTTCTGTTCAATAGCTTCTATTCTGGTGCCCAGATTTTGAAAATCAGAATGAATGTCATTTGTTATTTTGTGGGCTGTGTGAGCCAGACCCCACTCCAGTAGCTCCGATAGTTTAATAAAGAGATCTCCTGCATTCTGGGGCATGTCAGGGTCTGGGCCTCCTGAAGTAATACTAGTATTCTGGAGGGTAGGGGTATTTCCCATAGGAGATAGCATATAGGTAGCCAGGGATTGATCTTCAAACGAATCTGTGATTGTTGGTGAGGGGGATACATTAAGGGGGGCTGTGGAAATCGCTTGAGGTGGGAAGGCTAAGATAGCAGGGATGATCACTTGCCTGTTCTCTGCCATTCCCCCTGAGACTGTGTCTCGTGGCTGAGACGCGGCCGCCATCTTGGATTTGGCCAGCACTCCTTCGGCGGAGAATTGGGGTCCCAGATCCCTCCTTGCTGTTCCACCTGGCATAAGGGGGGGTGCTGATATGTTCCCCGGTCGGATCCAGCTGTGTGCGGGCTGGCGGCTGGCTCTGATTCGGTGCTGGGGCGGCTGGATGGCTCGGGTAGTGAGGAGCTCCCGGCTTACGTGGCCATATTGGAGTCCTCCGCGCATGCGCCTCCCAGCCTATACATTCTAGACAACATATGACCCAGCTCTGATGAGTTAACTCACCATTCCTCAAAAGTGGTAAGCGGGTTCGCTGGCCTGATCTGGTGCTTCCACTTATTGAACAAGTCTGTCAGTTGACAGTATTTTCATACAGCCATTGGTACTTCCCCCAGTATTCAAACCAAAACCACCAATGGAAGCAATTTATCCTGTGGGGCCACGCCAGCGCAATTACCCTTCCCGTCCATTCCCCAGCGATCTAAACTCCCTTTCTCTTCCCCCAGGGAAAACCAGGGAAATCCTTCCAATGGTGTTATAGGGGATATTGGAGGGGGGGCAAATTTTCCCGTACTGTTCATTCTATTCCAAATGGATAGTATTGTCTTCGTCAATGGTGATGCATATTCTGACAACCCCCTATAAGAAACCGGAATCCAGGGGGCTCCAGCCAAGTTCCTACCTGCTAATGTTTTCCCCAAGGGCACCCAAATTTTACCCTGGCACCAGTTCATTATTCAAACCAGGGCCATGGCTTTATAATAAAACGCTATATCTGGGAGTCCCACCCCACCCTCCTGTTTTTGGTCTCAAAATCATGTGTGCCAACTTGGGATGTTTATCTCACCACACGAAGTTCATAAAAGCCATACGTATTTGTTTAAAGAATATCTGTGGGAGTATTATGGGTACGATATGTAAAACATAAATTAGTCTAGGGATTACACTCATTTTAAGCGCGATTACCCTGCCAAACCATGTCAGAGTATGACTTCTCCACTTTTGCAAGTCTTTTATTATGTATAGGGATGAGCTTCGAGTTTGAGTCAAACTCATGTTCGACGCGAACATCGGCTGTTCGCCAGTTCGCTGAACAGTGAACAATTTTGGGTGTTAGCGGCAAATTCGAAAGCCGCATAACACCCTTTAAAAGTCTATGGGAGACATCAAAAGTGCTAATTTTAAAGGCTTATATGCAAGTTATTGTCATAAAAAGTGTTTGGGGACCTGGATCCATGCAAAAAAAAGTTTTAAAAACGGCCATTTTTCGGGAGCAGTGATTTTAATAATGCTTAAAGTGAAACAATAAAAGTGTAATATTCCTTTAAATTTCATACCTGGGGGGTGTCTATAATATGCCTGTAAAGGGGCGCATGTTTCCCGTGTTTAGAACAGTCTGACAGCAAAATGACATTTCAAAGGAAAAAAAGTCATTTAAAACTACTCACGGCTATTAATGAATTGTTGGTCCGGCAATACACATAAAAGTTCATTGATAAAAACGGCATGGGAATTCCCCACAGGGAAACCCCGAACCAAAATTTAAAAAAAATGGCATGGGGGTCCCCCTAAATTCCATACCAGGCCCTTCATACCCCGGCCAAAATTTAAAAAAGAAGATGATGGTGGAAGAAACCGAGGGAAGATAGAAGAAAGAAGTTAGAAGAAAGAAGATGGAAAAAAGAAGACTTTAAATAAAGGAATTGTCAAAAACTGTCTCGTCATTTTTAACATTTTTGACAGTTTTTTTGTGAAATGGTAGGGGTAAAGTACCCCCTTACCATTTCACACAGGGGGAGTTGGGATCTGGGGGTCCCCTTGTTAAAGGGGGCTTCCAGATTCCGATAAGCCCCCTGCACGCAGACCCCCATAACCACCGGGCAAGGGTTGTGGGGGATGAGGCCCTTGTCCCCATCAACATGGGGACAAGGTGCTTTGGGGGCTACCCGAAAGCACCCTCCCAATGTTGAGGGCATGTGGCCTGGTACAGTTCAGGAGGGGGGGAGCTCTCTCGTCCCCCCCTCTTTTCCTGCGGCCTGCCAGATTGCGTGCTCGGATAAGGGTCTGGTATAGGTTTTTGGGGGGACCCCACGCCATTTTTTAAAGATATTTTGGCATTTTTTTTTTTTAATTTGTCCGGGGTTCCCCTTAATATCCTTAACAGACCTGAAGGGCCTGGTATGGAATTTAGGGGGACCCCCACGCCATTTTTTTTCTTAAATTTTGGTTCAGGGTTCCCCTGTGGGGAATTCCCATGCCGTTTTTATCAATGAACTTTTATGTGTATTGTCGGACCGACAATTCATTAATAGCTGCGAGTAGTTTTAAATTATTTTTTTTCCTTTGAAATGTCATTTTGCTGTCAGACTGTTCTAAACACGGGAAACATGCGCCCCTTTACAGGCATACTATAGACACCCCCCAGGTATGAAATTTAAAGGAATATTACACTTTTATTGTTTCACTTTAAGCATTATTAAAATCACTGCTCCCGAAAAAACGGCCGTTTTTAAAACTTTTTTTTGCATTGATCCATGTCCCCTGGGGCAGGACCCAGGTCCCCAAACACTTTTTATGACAATAACTTGCATATAAGCCTTTAAAATTAGCACTTTTGATTATTCATGTTCGTGTCCCATAGACTTTAACGGTGTTCGCGTGTTCAAACAAATTTTTTGCCTGTTCGCATGTTCTGGTGCGAACCGAACAGGGGGGTGTTTGGCTCATCCCTAATTATGGATAATGGGTCCATAGTTTATATCATATACATGCTTTATATCTGAAGGGATATAGATCCCTAAATAGAATATAGAATCAAGGCGCCAAACAAAAGGAAAAAGATTGTTGCAAGGTGGTCCTCATCCTCAAAGGCACATGGCTCGGCATCAACACTAATCTCGGCATCAACACTAATTTGCCAATATTTATTTTAAAATCAGATATAAGGCCAAACCTGTCTTTTTCCAACATCAGTTCCGTCAAAGACTCTCGAGGAGAGGTACAACAGTAGAATATCTGCGTAAGCTGAGATCTTATGTTCCGTTGATCTTCCTATTTCCCCTAATCGTGCACAGAAAGGGCTCCAGCACCTGAGCAAATAACAATGGGGCAGTGGGCATCCCTGCCTAGTCCCATTCCATATGTCAAAATAATCTGATAGTCTACCATTAACTTTAACCCTTGCTCTAGGATCTACATACAGTGCCCTCACCCATCCCATTTTCTGCTCTCTCAGACCTATCTCCCTCAAAACTCCGACCATAAACTCTCACCCTACCCTATTGAATGCTTTTTCAGCATCCATTGAAATTACTGCACTCTGGATCTGGTTTGGTCCATTATTCATCCAATGCAATACATGCAGGGCCCGAATAGTATTATCTCTAGCTTCTTGGCCCTTCATAAACCCTGTTTGATCTGGGTGAATCAATTGAACTATATGTTCTTGTAACCTTAGGGCCAGAATTTTAGCCAGGAGCTTAGTGTCAGCGTTAAGGAGGGAGATGGTTCTATAACTGGCACAGCACTTAGGGTCTTTCCCTACTTTCTGGAGAACCGTTAAAGACCGAGGTAGAGTTAAGGTATGTGCAAAGAGGAACCAACAGGATTGAGGAAAACTTTTTATAATACATATTTGTGAAACCATCAGGTCCCGGGCTTTTACCTAATGGCAAAGCCGCAATCGCTCCGCCCAGCTCTTCAATGGAGATTGCTTTTTCCATTTCCTCCATGGCCGCAGATGGAATGACCTGTAGCCCTGATGCCTCAAGATATTCCCAAATTCTATCAAAATGTCCACCCTCCTCCGCCCCCTTAGGAACTGAGGCTATGATATATAAAGACGCATAAAAGCGATGAAACTCAGCTGCTATTGCTTGGGAGTCAACTATCTGTTTATCACCTGTCTTTATAGTGTAAACATGGCATGAATCTTGTTGTTTCTTTAGTTGTCTAGCCAATAGTCTCCCACCCTTATTCCCCTGTTCATAGAATCGGTGGGCAAAGTATCTATGTTTATTTTGAACTTTTCGATTGAGAAGCTGTCCTCGGGTTTTAAATTTCAGATTTATGTATTTCCTCTAAGAGCACGACCAATTCCTTCTGTCTCTCTTTTTTAATATGCAAACCCATTGAAATTAACTCCCCTCCAATGACCGCCTTGTGAGCTTCCCATACAACTTGGTCAGACACCTCTTCTGATATATTGGCCTCAAAGTATAGGGCTAATGTGCGGAACAAGGATTCCACATTCTGTTTATCATCCAAAATAGATTCATTCAATCACCATGTTCTTTCCAGGCTCCCAATCGATGCCCAATAACATATCGATCCTTGAATATACATTGTGTATTTTGGAGTAATAACTAAAATCCCTGTCCAGTTCATGCAGCACCCTCCAACTGTCCACCAGATGCAGAGAGCGTAGGTGCTGTTTAACATATCTTAATGTCTTATGAGACACAAAGGTTTTGCCCGAAGAGGTGTCTAGACTAGGGTCCAAGGTAATGTTAAAATCCCCTCCCATCACCAATAGACCTTCTCAAAACTTCCCCAGGATATCCAAACTTTTAGATAGAAATTTAACGGTAGGGCTATTGGGGGCATATATAGTAGCTACGGTATAACACTGGCCCTGGATCTTTCCTTTAACAAAAAGAAAGAGGCCCTCAGGATCTACTCGTATTTCTGTGGATACTAGGGGACATTGTTTATGTAAAGCTATTTTAACTCCTCTAGCCCTAGGAATGGGTGAAGGTGCATGAAACCATTGATTATATGGAAAAAGAGGCATATGAGGGGTCGACCCTGCCATGAAGTGCGTCTCTAGCAAAAAAACTATATCTGCCTTCATGTGATGCAGTTCATGCCAGAGGCGGCCCCTCTTACCAATCGAACAAAGCCCTCTCACATTATATGATACAATCTTCATTCTCCCTGCCATTCTCTCATTACTCCCATGAGTCTTATTGTACTGCTGTGCCTGATCGGTGTCTGCGCCCAGCGTTTCGAGCTCTCTCGCCTTGGAGGAGGAGAAAAAAAAAAAACACAAAACCATCTAAAAACCGAAACCTACTATGCCACTGTCTCTGGCAAATCCCGCTAAAGGAAGGGTGAATCCGGGCAGAGGTGCACCACCTGTGCCCGGAGTCCCCCCCTTCCGCCTTTTGGCGGATAACAAAGTACCTTATCTTGGGGCCGACCTATTGGGGGAAAAAGATGTGCTAGTGTTCTGTTTAAAGTCTTCAAGGTGGCTGAGTAGCTCAAAGAGGGCAAGGACATGGTGTCACTCTGGAGGGATTTAGTATGTTCCGCAAAAGGCAGCAGTAGGTCATGTAAGTGAGCTTTTGCCATTCACTAGGAAGCAAGCTGTCCCATCCCATGTTTTTTGCAATTTGCAAGACTGATCGGGTAGTCAGCCAAGCAAATGTCAGAGAGCCAGAGATAAACATAGTGATACAGCAAGCAGGAACAGGAACCAGAAGGAACGTCAGCCGAGCAAGTCTTCAACAGGAACGCAGGAGAAAGTCTCTGTGATGTTGACAAAGGCGAAGGCAGAGATCAAGTGAGCTGGACGACTTTAAGTAGGCAGGACAGATGAGCAGAATCAACAACAGCTGGGTACCTGTGGAGAGAGATGGGAGCTGGCAATTAGCCAACAGCTGAGCGGCCAGCTCAGAGAAGGAAGGGCTGAGCCCAGCCCTGACAGTACCCCCTGTTCAACGACCCCTCCTCCTCGGAGGAATACCAGGCTTGAGGGGAAAACGTCTATGGAAATCACGGAGGAGGACAGGGGCATGTACATCCGAGGATGAGACCCAAGAGCGTTCCTCCGGACCGTACCCCTTCCAATGCACCAGGTACTGTATGTGCCCACGGAACCTACAGGAGTCAACAATGGATTGTACTTCATACTCCTCATGGTTCTCAACCTGTATAGGGTGAGGACGTGGCACCGAGGTGGTAAAGCGATTGCAGACCAAAGGTTTCAATAAGGAGACATGAAACACATTAGAGATGCGCATACTAGGAGGAAGGTCCAAGGCGTAAGCCACTGGGTTAATCCTGTGAAGGATACGGAAAGGCACAATAAACCGAGGTGCGAACAAAGAAGGAACACGAAGTCGGAGGTTGCGAGACGACAGCCAGACTCTGTCCCCAACCTGGTAGGAAGGTGCAGGCAGGCATCTGCGACAGCATGGAGTCTGTACCTATCGTTCGCATGTTGCAAAGCCTCCTGAACTTCTGCCCAAGTGGAACGAAGACCAATGAGGTGCTCCTCTAACGCAGGAATACTCTGCGGAACAAACGAGTCAGGAAACATGGAAGGTTGTAAACCATAATTCGCTATAAACGGGGACAATCAGGAAGCAGAATTCAAGGCACTGCTGTGAGCAAACTCTGCCCATGGTAATAGGTCTGACCAGTTGTTATCATGGTCAGAAATATAGCAACGTAAGAATTGCTCCAAGGACTGATTGGCTTGTTTTGCGGCCCAATTAGACTGCGGGTGATACGCAGAGGAGAAAGCAAGCTGAATTCCCAACTGTGCACAAAAGGCTTGCTAGAACCTGGGGACAAACTGACTACCCCTGTCCGAGACAATCACCTTGGTTAGCCCATGTAAGCGAAAGATCTCCCGAGCAAAAATGGAAGCCAGTTCCTTAGAAGTGGGCAACTTCTTAGGTGGAATACAATGACACATCTTTGAGAACCAGTTAACCACCATAAGGCTAACAGTGTTGCCTTGGGAGTTGGGTAACTCCACAATGAATGCCATAGACAGGTGGGTTCAGGGCCTCTCTCCATTGGGTATGGGTTGTAGGAGGCCCACTGGAAGGTGTCGTGGAGTCTTACTCTGAGCACACATGGAACAGGCAGCTACGAAGGCAGTTACATCAGCCTGTAGACTAGGCCACCAGAATTGTTAGGAAATGGCCCAAACGAGTTGATTCTTCCCAGGGTGGCCAGCTGCTTTGGGAGAATGGTAAGTCTGGAGCACGGCAGTACGGAGACTCTCTGGGACAAAGCAGCGGTCACAATGTTTCTCAGGAGGAGCATGGACCTGAGCAGCAAGACTTTTGTCACCCAAAGGAGGAGACGTAAGACTGGTGCGAACCATAGCCAGAATACGATCAGGAGGAGTAACAGGAACCGGAACCAACTCCAACTTGGAAGTGGAGGAAAATTGTCATGACAAGGCGTCTGTCATGAACAGGTATGACCAGAACCGTGTGATCTGCGACAGAGGACACCAAAACGTATATAAGTGAAAATATAATAATTTATTAAAGTAAATGAATAATACAGTACAACCAACTCCAATATGACACAGTGCAATAACCAACCACAGACAGAGACCCACAAATAACAGACAGATAAGTACAATAAATGGGAAATACCAGGATCATAAACAATAGCCAGGCCAGGGTCATACACAGCAGATCAGCAGATGGACAGGGGATGTTCCAGAGACATAAACGTAAGCCAGTCCAAGGTCATACACAGGGAGATCAGCAGATGGGGGTATGGAACACAGGACAGGGACAGGATGGATGGATCAGACTGCAGGCAGGGATGCAAGGTAACAGGTGAGACAGGATAGGGATTGGGACAGGGAGACAGGATCAGAAACATGGGTCACAGGTTCAGGGCACAGGAACAGGTTCAGAATCAGGATCAGATCACAAGCTAGCAGGTCAGGGCGCAATGAAGAAACCAAGGCAAAGATGTGAGTGCTTTCCGGGTATTTATAGGCCTGTGATTGGCCTCAAGTGACACCTGATTGTAGGAGGTACTGTCTGCTCCACACTGCCAGGATCCATCCGCTGGTGGACGCCAGCACTGCGGCCCAAAGATGACAAAACATCAGCAGGGAAAAGCTCTCCTGACAGTTCCAAACTGCCAGCAGACAACTGCTGGTGGACCTCAGTACTGCATGCCAAATGACAGATATTACCAGCGGATGGAACATTTCCTGATAGTACCCCCCTCAAAGGAGCGGCCTCCGGACGCTCCAACTGGTTGTAATTGTCCGTAGTCTATGGCATCAAGCAGAACAACAGATGGGGGTACGTCAGGCTGGGCAACAGGCACTTCAGGATGGGTATCAGGCACCTCAGGGCAGACAGCGGGCACATCAGGGCAGACAATGGGCCCCGGGTCCTCGAGCTGGGCAGCAGGCCCCGGGTCCTCGAGCTGGGCAGCAGGCTCCGGGTCCTCGAGCTGGGCAGCAGGCTCCGGGTCCTCGAGCTGGGCAGCAGGCTCCGGGTCCTCGAGCTGGGCAGCAGGCTCTGGAACATTAGGCTGAACAGCGAGCACCGTAAGGGCAGGCTGGATCACAGGCACCGGCTCAGCAAGCTGGGTAACGGGCCCCGACTCAGCGAGCTGGACACTGGGCACTGGTCCGGCAAGCCGAATAACAGGTACTGGCTTAACAGGCCGAGTGACAGACTCCAGTTCAGCAGACTGGGTAACGGGCACCGGTTCAGCAGACTGGGTAACGGGCAGCGGTTCAGCAGACTGGGTAACGGGCACCAAAACTTCAGGCTGAGACACAGGCACCAAAACTTCAGGCTGAGACACAGGCACCAAAACTTCAGGCTGAGACACAGGCACCAAAACTTCAGGCTGAGACACGGGCACCAAAACTTCAGGCTGAGACACGGGCACCAAAACTTCAGGCTGAGACATGGGCACCAAAACTTCAGGCTGAGACACGGGCACCAAAACTTCAGGCTGAGATACTAATTTCAAGACATCAGGCTGGAAGGCAGGCAACGAGACTCCAGGCTGGAAAGCAAGCACCAAGACATCCGGCTGGAAGGTGAGCACATCAGGCTGGAAAGGGGGCACATCAGGCTGGAAAGGGGGCACATCAGGCTGGAAAGCGGGCACATCAGACTGGAAGGCAGGCTCATCGGACTGGACAGCGGGTACCGAGACATCAGACCAGGCAGCAGGTACTGGACCTTCAGACTGGACAGCAGACACAGGCACTGGCACATCAGGCAGAACAACAGGTCCTGGCACAACAGGCTGAACAACGGGTGCATCAGACTGGATAGCAGGTACTGGAACTTCAAACCAGGCAGCCAGTACTGGAATTTCAGACTGGGCAGCAGGTACAGGTGCTGGCACAACAGGCAAAACAGCAGGTACTGGCACAACAAGCTGAACAACAGGTACATCGGACTGGGCAGTAGTCACTGGAGAGTCAGACTGGAACATGCACACTGGGATGTCAGGCTGAGCAGCAGGCACTGGGACCTCAAACTGGACAGCGGGCACAGGCATTGGTACAACAGGCTGGGCAGCGGACAGGAGCATCTCAGGCTGGGCAGCGGACAGGAGCATCTCAGGCTGGGCAGCGGACAGGAGCACCTCAGGCTGGGCAGCGGACAGGAGCACCTCAGGCTGGGCAGCGGACAGGAGCACCTCAGGCTGGGCAGCGGACAGGAGCACCTCAGGCTGGGCAGCGGACAGGAGCACCTCAGGCTG
This sequence comes from Aquarana catesbeiana, assembly GCF_042186555.1. Lineage (NCBI taxonomy): Eukaryota > Metazoa > Chordata > Amphibia > Anura > Ranidae > Aquarana > Aquarana catesbeiana. Next base: position 137,842,269 of record NC_133330.1, on the reverse strand, counting down.
GGCATCAGACGGTGGCACATCAGGCTGGGCAGCGAACGGTGGCACATCAGGCTAGGCAGCGGACAGGAGCACCTCAGGCTGGGCAGCAGACGGTGGCACATCAGGCTGGGCAGCAGACGGTGGCACACCAGGCTGGGCAGCAGACAAGAACATCATAGGCTGAGACACTGGCTGGATAGCAGACAGAGATTTGGCAGAATCAGATGGGTTATCAGGTTCAGCTGGCATGCAAGCAGACTGGAGCAGGTTGGTTGGTGTAGAGGCAGGTTGGGTTACTGGCAGGATCGTTTGGGTTGGAAAGAACTTCCGTTTCTTCTTTTGCTTAACTGCTGGAGATCTGTAGGTGACTGCAGGACTGTAGGTAGGAGGTGAGGCGTACTGAAGAGAAGGGCTGGGATATGACAAGGAAGAGAGAACAGTGGCCAGAGGAAGTTCTTGTGGGGAAGTGGTAGGTAGCAGAGAAGAGGCAGGCGGGTTAAAGGCAGGATAAGTGCAGCGGGTAGAGACAGGGTATTGATATTTGGTGGGAAGCAGGGTATATTGGGCTGAAACGGAGGTTGCCATGGGTGAAGGGGAAAAAGACTCCTGGGCAGGCAGGTGTCTAATAGCAGGTCCGGGTTCTGAAGAGCTGACTGAGGCTGGAAATACATGCCTGTAGTACAGGTTGAACAAACGTGGGTTCACATACTGCCTGTCTAACCAGGGACTGCACCTAATCTATACAATCCACTAGCACCTGTTTAGGACAAGCTGAATAATGCTCCAGAAAGTATACAGCACCATCCTCCAACAGCCATACCAGAGACTCCACCTGATCACTGCTGAAGGGGAGAGAAAAATCATCACCTCCTTTAGGACTGCTAGACAAGGCTATCTCAGCACAAACCTGTATCAGGGGCTGAACGTTTTTAAACAGTAATCTACCCTGATCAACCGGAGAATAGGACAGACGGATACACTCCAGGAGCTGATCCCTGGCCCACTCTTTCAATACGAGACAACAGTAATTGTTATCCTCCAACACCAGTGAAGCAGGGAGAACAACTGTTTCTGATTGCATTTTAGTAGCAGTAACAGCACTACAATGGTTCCTCTGCGCAGTCACTTCTGGTCTTACTGTCATGAACAGGTATGACCAGAACTGTGTGATCTGCGACAGAGGACACCAAAACGTATATAAGTGAAAATATAATAATTTATTAAAGTAAGTGAATAATACAGTAAAACCAACTCCAATATGACACAGTGCAATAACCAACCACAGACAGAGACCCACAAATAACATACAGATAAGTGCAATAAATGGGAAATACCAGGATCATAAACAATAGCCAGGCCAGGGTCATACACAGCAGATCAGCAGATGGACAGGGGATGTTCCAGAGACATAAACGTAAGCCAGTCCAAGGTCATACACAGGGAGATCAGCAGATGGGGTATGGAACACAGGACAGGGAGAGGATGGATGGATCAGACTGCAGGCAGGGATGCAAGGTAACAGGTGGGACAGGATAGGGATCGGGACAGGGAGACCGGATCAGAAACACGGGTCACAGGTTCAGGGTACAGGAACAGGTTCAGGATCAAATCACAAGCTAGCAGGTCAGGGCGCAATGAAGAAACCAATGCAAAGATGTGAGTGCTTGCCAGGTATTTATAGGCCTGTGATTGGCCTCTAGTGACACCTGATTGTAGGAGGTGCTGTCTGCTCCACACTGCCAGGATCCATCCACTGGTGGATGCCAGTACTGCGGCCCAAAGATGACATAACTTCAGCAGGGAAAAGCTCTCCTGACAGTTCCAAACTGCCAGGAGACACCTGCTGGTGGACCTTAGTACTGCATGCCAAATGACAGATATTACCAGCGGATGAAACATTTCCTGACAGCGTCAGCCCTTACATTCTTAGTACCGGGTAAGAATGAGACAATGTAATTAAAACTCAATAAGAAAAGAGCCATCGCGCCCTTCTGGGAGAGAGGCGCTTAGCCTCAGACAAGAATGTGAGATTCTTATGGTCAGTAAGAATGAGAACCTGCACAGTGGTACCTTCAAGGAGATGTCTTCATTCTTTCAGGGCTAAAATGATCACCAACAGCTCTCTGTCACCAATGTCGTAATTGCACTCTGCAGGTGACAATTTCTTGGAAAAGTAGCCACACAGATGCATAGCTCTCTCAGAGTTAGGACGTTGACAGAAGGGTGCCAACTCCAGTCTCAGAAGCATTAACTTCTAGGATAAAAGGCAACATAGGATCAGGATGTGCCAACACAGGAGCAGAAACCAAGACAACCTTGAGACTTTCCAAGACCTTAATGGACTCCGGAGACCAACTCTGTGGGTTACCGTCCCTTCTGGTTATATCAGTGAGGGGCTTGACCAGAGACGAGACGTTACAAATAAACTTCTGATAATAATTGGCAAAGCCCAGGAAACGCTGCAGAGGACATAAACCCACGGGTCGGGGGCCACTGTAGGACTGTCGAAAGTTTCTCTGGGTCCATCGAAAAATCAGCTGTGGAAATTACAGGAATTTAACCTGTTCACGATGGAACTCGCACTTCTCCAGTTTACAATAGAGATTGCCATACCCCCTCGTGGCCGGGTTTACCCTTTTTCGGTCTTGGAGGATAAGGCCATGGAGGAGTATGTTGGAGACGCACTTTCTCGAGGTTTCATCCACAAATCCTCGTCTCCTGCTGGTGCTGGTTTCTTCTTTGTGAAGAAGAGCGGTGAACTGAGACCTTGTATTGATTATTGGGGTCTCAATCGTTTCACGAATAAGAATGCCTACCCGATTCCGTTGATTACAGAGTTATTTGACCGCCTCAAGTGAACAACAGTTTTCACAAAACTTGATTTGAGAGGGGCATACAATCTCATGCAGATTAAGGAGGGCGACGAGTGGAAAACTGCATTTCATACCAGAACAGGCCATTATGAGTACTTTGTAATGCCTTTTGGCCTTTGTAACACCCTGGCAGTTTTCCAGGAATTTATTAACAATGTCCTCCGAGATTTGTTGCAGTTATGTGTGGTGGTTTATCTTGATGATATCCTCATAGTTTCCAAGTCCCCGGAGAGCCACCACACAGATGTCTGTCGTGTTCTTCAGAAACTAAGAGAAAACAATCTCTATTGTAAACTGGAGAAGTGCAAGTTCCATCGTGAACAGGTTAAATTCCTGTCATTTCCACTGCTGGTTTTTCGATGGACCCAGAGAAACTTTCGACAGTCCTACAGTGGCCCCGACCCGTGGGTTTACGTCCTCTGCAGCGTTTCCTGGGCTTTGCCAATTATTATCGGAAGTTTATTTGTAACGTCTCGTCTTTGGTCAAGCCCCTGACTGATATGACCAGAAAGGACGGTAACCCACAGAGTTGCTCTCTGGAGTCCATTAAGGCCTTTGAAAGTCTTAAGGTTGCCTTTGTTTCTGCTCCTGTGTTGGCACATCCTGATCCTACGTTGCCTTTTATCCTAGAAGTTGATGCTTCTGAGACTGGAGTTGGTACCCTTCTGCCAACGTCCTAACTCTGAGAGAGCTATGCATCTGTGTGGCTACTTTTCCAAGAAATTGTCACCTGCAGACTGCAATTACGACATTGGTGACAGAGAGCTGTTGGTGATCATTTTAGCCCTGAAAGAATGGAGACATCTCCTTGAAGGTACCACTGTGCCGGTTCTCATTCTTGCTGACCATAAGAATCTCACATTCTTGTCTGAGGCTAAGCGCCTCTCTCCCAGAAGGACACGATGGGCTCTTTTCTTGTCGAGTTTTAATTACATTGTCTCATTCTTACCCGGTACTAAGAATGTAAGGGCTGACGCCTTGTCACGCCAATTTTCCTCCACTTCCAAGTTGGAATCGGTTCCAGTTCCTGTGATTCCTCCTGATCCTATTCTGGCTATGGTTCGCACCAGTTTTACTTCTCCTTTGGGTGACAAAATTCTTGCTGCTCAGGTCCATGCTCCTCCTGAGAAACCTTGTGACCGCTGCTTTGTCCCAGAGAGGCCACCCTGGGAAGAATCAACTTGTTTGGGCAATTTCCCAACAATTCTGGTGGCCTAGTCTATGGACTGATGTAACTGCCTTCGTAGCTGCCTGTTCCATATGTGTTCAGATTAAGACTCCACGACACCTTCCAGTGGGCCTCCTACAACCCATACCCAATGGAGAGAGGCCCTGGACCCACCTGTCTATATGGATTTCATTGTGGAGTTACCCAACTCCCAAAGCATGGTTTGAGGGACAGGGCATCTAGTATTATGTATATTAGTCCCATTTGTATAATTTGTGACTTCTCACTTCTTTTTCTGGAGTTGAGCTAGCTGAGGGTAAGTATCCCTCTCTTAGTTTACTTTGCTATTTCAAGACTGAATTATTATTATAATCATTTATATCTCTTTGATATTTTTTCTTTTATGATTCTTAATTTCTTGATCTTTGAACTCTAAATCATTGATGTATTGGTCATTTCATTGAGGGTTCCACCTCTGTATATTAACTTTATGTCCTCATTTTCGGCTATGTTTTTGAAGCCTATTAAATCTATTCAGTCCGTGATCGGAAGTGGTCACAAAGGGACTTCCGTTTTATTAAACCGGAAGTGCGTCTTAAACGGCACGCCGTGTGTTTACATTGTGTCCCACTGACACAAGAAAGCGCTATTGGGCATGTGCGGGCGTCTTTGAACGCCCTAGCTGGCCATGTTCTTGAAGCCTATTACATCGATGGAGTCCGTGACCGGAAGTGGTCACAAAGCGGCGCCTTCCGTCTGTTTAAACCGGAAATGCGTCATAAACGGCGCACCGTATGTTTACATTGTGTCCCACTGACACAAGGAAGCGCTACTGCGCATGTGCGGGCATCTTTGAATGCTACAGCTGTATCCAAATAAGGTAATTACTTCCTATTCATACTGTACACTTAAAAATGGTCCCACCACAGCCGCCTGGCATCTCCTCCAGATGAAGCCACGTGGGAGGTGGCGAAACTAGTAGAGGTGGATCCTGGCGGTGGACTGATCGACATGCTTTTTATCGTTTTAATAAATGTGAGTTTATTGCTAGCTGGGGTGGAGGATTTATCACAGCCGCCTGGCATCTCCTCCAGATGAAGCCACGTGGGAGGTGGCGAAACTAGTAGAGGTGGATCCTGGCGGTGGACTGATCGACATGCTTTTTATGGTTTTAATAAATGTGAGTTTATTGCTAGCTGGGATTCGGATGAGACCTATGTTGGCCATTGATGGTGTCGTTTGATTAAAGATCACAGAGGATCCCTTGAAAGGGATATTGGCACTAAGTGCAAAGGCGTGTTTGACCCCTAGGGGTCGCATAAAGGAGATGAGCGGCCATTGCTTGTGGTGGTGGGAGCACTCAGGATAAAGTTTTTGTTAGAAGAATCATCACTGTGGAGGATTTCTCATTATTAAACTTTTTTGCATTAATTTATTTTTTATATTTTTTTCACATACTGCATTATCACTGGAAAGTTTGTTCTTTGTATAATATCTATTATTGCAGTGTCATCATTTTAGTGTTATCTCATTTTTTCCATACTGTTTTTTTTGGGTCTTTCTTGCATTAGTATATTTTTTTTTCATATTCTTTATATTTGCACTATCACTGGAAAGTTGTATTTTGCTATATTATTATTGCAGCGCTGTCACACTTATATATTTTTATATTTTTTTTTGTGGGAGCACTAGTGACAGCTGCAGCAAAATTAGAATCACAATATATTTATCACAATTTTATATTTATCAAAAAACTTTGCTTATTAGCGCGCCGCTTTTAATGGGGCATTATTCCTCCCACTGACATGAATGATGGGACACTATTCTTCTTCCTTCTGACAACAACAATGGGCCACTATTCCTCCCACTGACACCAATGATGGATCGCTATTCCTCTCCCCAGTACCAACTATACCAATGATGGAGCACTATTCCTCCTACTGACCACAGGTACTATGTAATTTTTGTTACTCCCACTGACCACCAAGCCTGAAGTATTGTTTACTTCCACCTATGTGAGAGGCATGTTCTATTCTCACTGGCCACATTCTGACCCCCCTAAGTTCTGAAGGACAGTAAACTGGCTCTTTGCCAGAAAGTTTGTAGACAACTCCCCTATAACATAGAAAAATTAACACTTTTTGAGTTTAGTTCAACTTAAAGTACCAATTTAAGTTTTGTGTATTTGCCTCTTCGTCTAATGTGAGGGGAGCATTGCTTTATAGCCTAATGTGACATTTAAGCATTGCTTAGATGTGGATTTCATGGTCTTCAATGTAGGAGCTGGACAGTCTGCTACTGAGGTCTCCTGCTATAGTCTGTTGCCTACTAGGCTGAGGAGGGGGGAGATCACTGTTTGTATTGTTAATTAGAACACCTATTGTCTCTGCTAGTAAACCCTTGTGGGTTGTGTTTATACTTGTAATAATGTGCATTGTTTTAGTGAGCTTTACGTTGGCAAGTCTGACCTGGAATGAGACCTCAGAGTCATCCAGGTGGCCAATTAACATAATGGTTATAGTATTTGTCGGTTGTTGTAATTACAGTGCCTTGCAAAAGTATTCAAATCCCTTGAAATGTTCCACATTTTGTCATGTTACAACCAAAAACATACATTTATTTTATTGGGATTTTATTTGATGGACCAACACAAAGTGGCACATAATTGTGAAGTGGAAGGAAAATAATAAATGGTTTTCCAATTTTTTTTACAACAAAATATCTAAAAAGTGTGGAGTGCATTTGTATTCAGCCCCCTTTACTTCGATACCCCTAACTATAATCTAGTGGAACCAATTGCTTTCAGAAGTAACTAGAGTCCACCTGTGTGTAATTTAATCTCAGTATAAATACAGCTGTTCTATGAAGCCCTCAGAGGTTTGTTAGAGAATCTTAGTGAACAAACAGCATCATGAAGGCCAAATAACACACCAGACAGGCCAGGGATAAAGTTATGGAGAAGTTTCAAGCAGGGTTAGGTTATAAAAAAAATCTCAAGCTTTGAACATCTCATTGAGCACTGTTCAATCCATCATCCAAAAATGGAAAGAGTATGGCACACCTGCAAACCTACCAAGACATGGCCCTCCACCTAAACTGACAGGCCGGGCAAGGAGAGCATTAATCAGAGAAGCAGCCAAAAGGCCCATGGTAACTCTGGAGGAGCTGCAGAGATCCACAGCTCAGGTGGAAGAATCTGTCCACAGGACAACTAATAGTCGTGCACTCCAAGTCTAGCCTTTTATGGAAGAGTGGCAAGAATAAAGCCATTGTTGAAAGAAAGCCATAAGAATTCCTGTTTGCAGTTTTAGTTTCAAGAAGCCATGTGGAGGACACAGCAAACATGTGGAAGAATGTGCTCTGGTCAGATGAGACCAAAATTGAACTTTTTGGCCTAAAATAAAAACGCAATGTGTAGTAGAAAACTAACCCTGTACATCACCCTGAACACACCTTCCCCACCATGAAACATGGTGGCAGCACCATGTTGCGGGGATGCTTTTCTTCAGCAGGGACAGGCCAGAGTTCAAGGGAAGATGGATGGAGCCAAATACAGGGCAATCTTAGCAGTTAACCTATTAATCTGCAAAAGACTTGAGACTGGGGCAGAGGTTCACCTTCCAGCAGGACAACGACTCTAAACATACAGTCAGAGCTACATTGGAATGGTTTAGATCAAAGCATATTCATGTGTTAGAATGGCCCAGTCAAAGTCCAGACCTAAATCCTATTGAGAATCTGTGGCAAGAAAATTTTGCTCTCTAGATGTGCAAAGCTGGTAGAGACATACCCAAACATAACCAAAAAGACTTGCAGCTTTAATTGCAGCGAAAGGTGGTTCTATAAAGTATTGACTCAGGCGGGCTGAATATAAATGCATGCCATATTTTTCAGATATTTATTTGTAAATAAAATTGAAAACCATTTATAATTTTCCTTCCACTTCACAATTTTGTGCCACTTTGTGGTGGTCTTCCACATAAAATCCCAATAAAATTTACGTTTTTGGTCGTAACATGACAAAATGTGAAAAATTTCAAGGGGTGTGAATACTTTTTCAAGGCACTGTATATTCCTGTGTACAGGTTGTATTGTTAGGTTAATATTAACAGGAGGGGGATGTCCTTCTGTAGGATATAAAAGTATGTGTCTCAGTTTTCAAATAGAAGAAGTTCCAATTTAGCAGCCAAACTAGTCCTGCCTAATTCTTGGTTGCAATATGCGGCAATAATATCTGATCTCTATATTCAGACTGGAGGAAGCTGTGTACTGATGGAAGTACTCAAGCGGAGTGTGGGAAGCGGGTCCGTTACATCTAATATGGTAAATGGTATACTATCAGCGTAGGCCAAAACATGAATTTCTGCCTACAAAATATAATTCAACAATGTACATAATCAAATGTCGTATGTGATACAAATGTTGTCTTTTGTTTGCCTCTAATATGGTTATGCCTCATTTTCTAGAGAGATCACCTCAAAACTGCTCAGCAGTTCTTTCAACTCGTTGGTGGCTCAGCCAGTGAATGTGGTAAGTCAAAAAAATTGTTCTATAATCTATCACTAGGTTCATGTTTTTTAGTTCTAGGTATTCATGTACACATGGACATGTATATTTGCATGCCATATAAGCAGTTTTTTACAATTCAAGAAGTTGTTATATATATTCTAATATATGTGAAAGTATAGCTCCAAAAATTATTTAAACCCTGAAAGTAATCATAAGTATGAATAATTCATATAGCATTGATATGCAGAGTAATCAGTGTAAATAATTCATACAGCAATAGTATGGAAAAAAATCCACACTGAAAGTGACAAAGCAACTAAAGTGTCCAAATATTGAAAAAGATATACATAAGTGCAAATAGTCCGTAATAAAGTTAAATGGGGTATCAAAAACGATCCAAATATATACAGTATATGGAAAAAACATAAATGTGAGTCTGCCAATCTTGTGATCTTGGAAGGGTATGACAAAAATGGTGTCCAAGTGATTAAACCGCCAGCGGCTGCCTAAGTGAGTGATTTTACTCAAGATTACTTAAGATTTTACTTAAGATTTTCACAATAATCTACAGTTAGGGGCCCATTTATAACACAGCAGTATGGCCGAACTGCATCGCAAGTGTTTTGTTTGGTGGGTTGTTGCAATATGGTGGGTGTTTGGTCTCACTAGTCTTGCAAATTGCTCTCCTACTATCTTCTGAGGGGGGATAGTGGAATGAGAGGCAGAGGGATGGTGGGATGAGAGGCAGAGGGATGGTGGGATGAGAGGCAGAGGGATGGTGGGATGAGAGGCAGAGGGATGGTGGGATGAGAGGCAGAGAGATGGTGGGATCAGAAGCCAGAGAGATGTTGGGATCAGGGGCAGAGGGATGGATGGGATCAGAGGCAGAGGGATGGTGGGATCAGAGGCAGAGGGATGGTGGGGATCAGAGGCAGAGGGATGGTGGGATTAGAGGCAGAGGGATGGTGGGATTAGGGGCAGAGGGATGGTGGGGATTAGGGGCAGAGGGATGGTGGGGATTAGGGGCAGAGGGATGGTGGGGATCAGGGGCAGAGGGATGGTGGGGATCAGGGGCAGAGGGATGGTGGGGATCAGGGGCAGAGGGATGGTGGGGATCAGGGGCAGAAGGATGGTGGGGATCAGGGGCAGAGGGATGGTGGGATCAGGCAGAGGGATGGTGGTAGTGGAGGGATAGGATCAGTGACACTGGCACTCACCAGCTCTGTGTCAGTCATTTCCCCCTCCTCCATGCTGCTCAGTGTGTTTTCTCCTTCCGGTGCCTCCAGTGAAGCCTCTCCTGATGTCGGGTCTCCTTGAGCTCCTCCCCCTGCACCGTACTGGCTGTCAGCTTATCAGCTGACTTTCTGCTTCAGTCAAGGGGAGGGGGCTTTATCCACCATGCAGGCTCTACCTCTGTGTTTTTCCCGGAGAGGCAGAGCACTGCACAGAGAGACGGATGACATCAGAGATCGATGCTGAGATTATAATCAACACCCCTAGTAACCACGGTCTTGCGTAAATACCACCTAGCGGTAATAGGCCTTCAAGAGACACATCTCACGCAAGAGACCCTTAGCTGTTTAACCGCTCAACGTCGTATTACGTTGTGGACTTTGAGCGGTGATATCTGAATGATGCCTGCAGCTACAGCCATCATTCAGATATTTTATTTTACAGCTTGCTCCGGTTTCTAGAAGAAATTGAGTCGATAAATGGTGAATAAAGCACCCCACAACTATCCAATTCTCAAGCTATTCTAAAACACACGGGTCCCTGTCCCACATAGATCTCTGCCTTGGCTCAGCCCAATCGATTGGTTTGGTAGCTAAGATACAATATTTACCTAGAGGGGTATCCAATCACTCGCCCTTGATATCCTGGATTACAGCTAGACCTCGGATTAATTTTACCTAAAGATTCACTGCACAGAGAGACGGATGACATCAGAGATCGATGCTGAGATTATAATCAACACCCCTAGTAACCACGGTCTTGCGTAAATACCGCCTAGCGGTAATAGGCCTTCAAGAGTCACATCTCACGCAAGAGACCCTTAGCTGTTTAACCGCTCAACGTCATATTATGTTGTGGACTTTGAGCGGTGATATCTGAATGATGCCTGCAGCTACAGCCATCATTCAGATATTTTATTTTACAGCCGGCGATTCCCTTCACCATAGGAACAATCATAGTGACTGTTCAGCCGCATGATCGTTTTTACAGGCGTTGCCCCCCCCCCACTCTCTGGAGCTTCTTCCAACTCGCCCCTGCGATCGGCGAACCGGAGAAGGAACCAACCGGCGCCAGATGATGAACATGGAGATTGACCGCCAGATAGTCCCCGAAGTCTCTCTGATCGTTCGGATGCCAGGCGCGATGTTATGATGTCACGCCCGGCCTCTGCATTTGAAAAAAATGCCACTGCCTCAGCAGGAAAGCCAGGATCTTTTTTTTTTTTCATTTCAGGCTTCCTAGCCTAGAGGTGAGATCTGGGGACTTACTGACTCCAGATCTCACTGTAAAGAGGACCTGTCATGCAATATTCCTATTACAAGGGTTACAATGTTTACATTCCTTGTAATAGGAATAAAAGTGATCAAAAAAATGTAAAAAGAAAGCATTAAACTAGAAAAATAAAAGTAAATTTAACAATAAAAGAAAAAATTTAAAGCACCCCTGTCCCTGCGTGCTCACTCGCAGAAGCGACTGCATATGGAAGTTGCGCCCACATATGTAAACGGCGTTCAAACCACACATGTGAGGTATCACCGTGAACAATAGTGCGAGAGCAATAATTCTAGCCCAAGACCTCCTCTGTAACTCAAAAAATTTAACCTGTAAACAATTTTAATAGCCTATGGGGATTTTTAAGTACGAAAGTTTGACGCCATTCCATGAGCGTGTGCAATTTTGAAGCGTGACATGTTAGGTATCTATTTACTCGGCGTAACATCATCTTTCACATTATGCAAAAAAATTGGGCTAACTTTACTGTTTTGGGGTTTTTTTAATGCACGAAACAGTTTTTCTTTTTTTCCAAAAAAAGCGTTTGAAATATTTCTGCGCTAATACAGTGCAAGATAAAAAGTTGCAACAAGTGCCATTTTATTCCCTATGATCTCTGCTAAAAAAAAAATCTATAATGTTTGGGGGTTCTGTGTAATTTTCTTGCAAAAAAAAAATATGATTTTTACATGTAGGAGAGAAATGTCATAATTGACCTGTGGCAAGTGGTTAAAGTACTCATTGGCACAAAGGATATACCACTCCCCACAAACTTCATACTCCAGAGGGGTATGTGATCTCATTCATAGATCTTTGGACTTCCATTAACTAGTGGTAATATTTGACCCCGAAGGGCAATACGTATTTTTATACTGCAAATTGTTTACTTTAACCTGTATCATTGCTGTGCTCTATATACCTCCACCCTTGTCTTCATCAGTACTGCAGGATCATGCTAGATAAGCCTGTTTGTCTTGGGGGACTTTAATAATGTCCTGAACCCTGTCTTAGATAGGCATCCCCCCCTAAACTTAGGTCCTCTATATAGAGGCACTCGCTTGCTCTGGTTTCTAGAGGAAATTGAGTCGATAAATGGTGAATAAAGCACCCCACAACTATCCAATTTTCAAGCTATTCTAAAACACACGGGTCCCTGTCCCACATAGATCTCTGCCTTGGCTCAGCCCAATCGATTGGTTTGGTAGCTAAGATACAATATTTACCTAGAGGGGTATCCAATCACTCGCCCTTGATATCCTGGATTACAGCTAGACCTCGGATTAATTTTACCTAAAGATTCATGGTGTCTTTTGGTTGAGATCATTACCTAAAAGTACCAGCATTGAACATAGTATATTCAGATTTTTTTGAAGATAATGCCCTCTATGCAGATAATTCTTAAGTGGGACTCCTTTAAATGTTATCTTCGTGGAGTTTTTATATCTGCAGTTAATGCGATCAAAACCAAATCTAAAAACCATCAAAGGCTTTTTACTCAACACATTCAGGAGTGGGAGAGAGTGTATATATCGCAAACCCACAAATGAGTCTAGATCAGCTTGGCTGGCCACACAGGACACCTTGACGCAACTGATTAACTCTAAAGTTGAAAAAAATAGATTTTTCTCTAAAGATACAAAAGGGGGGGATTTTGGGACTTTGAATGAAGCACATATGCTATGTCCCTCCATCCCGGGTTCATGAATATAGAAAAAAGGAATTCGGGACTTTAAATGAGATTAAGGACATTATGGAGGAGATTAATGGAAAGACGTATTTAATGACATGTAAAGATGTAAAATTCATAAAATAGTACAAAAAAATGGTGGCAAGTGTGTATAACACATCTACATGTTCACAAAAAAAGTCAAGGATATATAAATGCATATCAACTTGGTAACACATGATATAAAATGTTCATAAATAAATTATGTAAATTCATATAGGTACAATCATCATAAGGCAACACATTGCAATAAAGGTAAGCAATATGGAATAGTATAAACATGATTGATGTAAACAATGAACTGAGATAAATACTGGTGCAGGCATGTATCTGTATCCTATAGTGTCCGACGCATTTCATGTGTAAAAACTCATCAGGGGCAGAAGTTCAAAAGTATCTATGAAAGATAAATTGATTAAACTTATGTGGTAATAAACACAAAAGGAAAGGGGAGTTATGCCGATCCTGAATACTTACAGGTAATTCAATAAAATTTAGTATGGTGAAGTATGGTGAGTGGGGGCCAGGGCCAGAAAGGTAGTCAATCCCGGGAGCTGAGGCAATTTGAGGTCGCATGGCAGCAGGGCGCACACACAGAGCCCCCCATGACACAGGTAGCCAGTCTCGTCAATAGATCCAAATAGTGGGTGAATGGTGACTATCAAAGAGTCTGAAAATAAATAAAGTATCACTATGCTGCAAAGGATGATACAAAAGTGAGGTAAAAGTGACCAAGTAGAAAAAATTCTTGGAAAAACAGTGCAGATGGTGATGAGTGAACAGATACCAGTTCAGAGGTAAGGATGTGAAGGAAATGTGCAAAGACCTCAGAAACAGTCCCACGTCACCAAGACAAGTTGGGAAGAAAAAGGGAAAGAGAAGTGGTTAAGTAGCCAAAACGTACAAGGTGACAGCATCTTTACCTAATTCTGTAAACCGAACGCAAGTGCACCTGTGCCATAAAGCTTCTTGAGGTGTGTGGCGAAAGACTGTGTGCTGGGAGGCGTCATACATACGCCCCACACGCACGCTGGCTAATGCCAGTGCTACGTCAGCACGTAGTATGTGGGGAGGGGCCCCGACTCTGGCAGTAAGCACCGCCCACAAACGAGGCACCCGACCACATCGGCTGGATGTAAAACTCACGCCTCATGCAGAATGGCATCCCATGTGAGGTACGGTAACGTAGCGCCAATGCGATGTGGGCGCCCGCCCTCCCCCCAAAGCAACCAACAGCCCCATCCAGGGTGGCAGGGAGGGGGTGAAAAAATGGGAGGACACACTAAGTGCATTGCAGCTCCCGGGCAGGAGACAACAAAACTGCCCAGATAGTGGGGCGACCTAGACTCACAAATGTATTAGTGATAGAGTGCAACAGGTACCGCCTGGTAAACTTGGACATATTGGTAATGTCCCAAGTGATAAAGCTGCAGATGTGGTGCATGGCCACATCCGAGCCTGTAAAACCTCACACACGGCCGGCAGGGGAACACTGCCAAACCAGTCAAGTAGCCTCCATCCCTGTTATGCGATACAAAAGGGGGGAATTTTGGGACTTTGAATGAAGTACATATTCTATGTGCCTCCATTCCAGGTTCATGAATATAGAAAAAGGAATTTGGGACTTTAAATGAGACTAAGGACCTTATGGAGGAGATTAATGGAAAAACGTATTTAATGACATGTAGAGTTGTAAAATTCATAAAATAGTACAAAAAATATATGGCAAGTGGGTATAACACATACATCATGTACAAAAAAAGTCAAGGATATATAAATGCATATCAACTTGGTAACACACAATATAAAATGTTCATAAATAAATTATGTAAATTCATATAGGTACAATCATAAGGCAACACATTGCAATAAAGGTAAGTAATATGGAATAGTATAAACATGATGGATGTAAACGATGAACTGAGATAAATACTGGTGCTGGCATGTATCTGCATCCTATAGTGTCAGACGCGTTTCATGTGTAAACACTCATCAGGGGAAGAAGTTCAAAAGTATCTATGAAAGATAAATTGATTAAACTCATGTGGTACTAAACATAACAGGAAAGGGCAGTTATGTCGATCCTGAATACTTACAGGTAATTCAATAAAATTTAGTATGGTAAAGTATGGTGAGTGGGGGCCAGGGCCAGAAAGGTAGTCACTCCCGGGAGCTGAGGCAATTTTATTTTATTGAATTACCTGTAAGTATTCAGGATCAGCATAACTGCCCTTTCCTGTTATGTTTAGTACCACATGAGGTTAATCAATCTATCTTTCATAGATACTTTTGAACTTCTTCCCCTGATGAGTGTTTACACATGAAACGCGTCGGTCACTATAGGATGCAGATACATGCCTGCACCATTATTTATCTCAGTTCATCGTTTACATCAATCATGTTTATACTATTCCATATTACTTACCTTTATTGCAATGTGTCGCCTTATGATGATTGTACCTATATGAATTTACATAATTTATTTATGAACATTTTATATCGTGTGTTACCAAGTTGATATGCACTTATATATCCTTGACGTTTTTTTTTTTTGTACCTGTAGATGTATGTGTTATACACACTTGCCATCAATTTTTTGTACTATTTTATGAATTTTACATCGTTACATGTCATTAAATACGTTTTTCCATTAATCTCCTCCATAATGTCCTTAGTCTCATTTAAAGTCCCAAATTCCTTTTTTCTAGATTTTTCTCTAAAGTAACCTTTTATGAGGAGGGGGAACAAACTGATCGCCTGCTTGCCAAAATAGTGAATGTCCACGCAGCAGCTGCGGTGATTGGTGCCCTAAAACTTCCTAATGGGGTCCTTGCCAACTCCCTAGAAACTGTTCTGGTGGGAATTAGTGAGATTTTTTCAGACCTATATGCTTCTAAGGTGTCTTACACCCCAGAGGCCTTATTGAGCTATTTGCAATCTATTACTTTGGAAAAAGTTATGTGCAGCACTAATAAATGTGATGCGTCTATCATAAACAGTGTTAAACATGTAATGACACATGGTATCAAACTGAATATATAGAAAAAATATAACAAGGTCAAGAAAAAATGTCCAGTGCATCCATATGTGAAAAACAAATGTTCTTTGAGGTTTTCAAGGAAGAAAGGGAGATTGAATCCCAATGCAAACAGCAGAGATCATATGGATGGAGGAATCCACCACCAATTATGAAAAGGCTTACCGGAGCGAGTGGACTCAATAAGGCTTATATCCCATGAGTCAACTAAGCAGGATGTGTAATCACACCATTGGAGGAGCTTCCACACTGCTAGTGCCGGCCACAATGGGAGATGATCCCTGGGTCCTTGATGTAACTTGGTCTCGTGATGGTTAGATGGACTCAGCAAGTAGCAGACCAAAGGCATACACTATATCCTGATGGCACTCAGAAGATATATCCAAGAGAAACCGAGAAAATCCACATAGTGTAAATCCGTAGATAAAAATTTATTGTTAAAAGGTCAAGAACACTCACATGTCCATGGATAAAAAAGCGCTTAAAATACAATCAGCATAACACAATGGCACCAACAGAGCTCGTACCAATGTGTTTCGTCTGAATATACGCCATCTGGGGTATGAGCCTGTCTTGGTCCTTGCGTTTAAAAAGAAAATATGACCCCCAAATGAAGTACCAACCTGTGACACAACGTGCATTGTTTGTATGTAATCTAAATGTTTACTTCCTGGATAAGAAAATGGCACGGATGCGTAAGGGTCACACCTCGTTCTTATGGCAGCGGGGCTGGCCACTACGTCCATAGTAATATCAGTTAATAATATCAAAGGCGTGAACGTTTTCGGGCCAAACCTTGTTCCTAAAAGAACGGGCTGGCATCAGCATCCGCTGTGTCATCAGTCCATTTCCTCCGGAAACAAAAAATATAAAGCCAAGCTTCAATTTGAAGAAATGGCAGAAAAAGAAGTGGATAAAACTTATAATAATGTAAACAATGCACTGAAACAATTGTTTAAATAAAAATTGGTGTGTAAAATAAATAATAATAGCTAAATACATATCCACGGCTGGTAATTCATATCAGGTCCTGATGACCAATAATATAAATATAACATAAAATTAAAACAAATAAAATAACATAAATAAATCAATAGTGTCTTTAAATGTTGTTAACCTCACTGCGTTATGTATATGTGTATATATATATATATATATATATATATATAATGTGTATAGTGCCTGGATTATTTTATGTTGTTAAGGGGCACTACTTATCATGCTTGATTAATAAAGGCATTAATGTCCCACTCCACGTAAGCGACATTGATTTGGTCACTTCACGCATTGGACGTTACATTAATTTTTATTTGCAGCCACTAGTCAAATGCCTTCTTTTCCTAAGGAATACTAAGGATACAATCAAACTCCTAGAGAGTATTAACATACAAGGTGATCATATACTGGCCACTGCTGATGTGACCTCTCTTTACACCTGTATACCTCATCAGTTGAGCATCGAAGCGATTCAACATTATTTGAGCCATGACAATTCTCTGTCCAGAGCCCAATGCAATTTTATTATTGCGTTATTAGAGTTTGCCACTAAACATAACTACTTTTGGTATGATAACCGATAACGGGAAGGTGTGACCATGGGGGCAATGTTTGCCCCCAGCCTTGCCAATTTGTTTATGGCTAAATGGGAGGAGGATTTCGTCTATGCCCAGAACAGATCCCAACATTTTCTTTGGGCAAGATATAGAGACGACATCCTCCTCCTGTGGGATGGTAGCCCTGAGTCCTTGGATCAGTTTTTTTTACTTCATTGAATATAAATGATCATGGTATCTCATTGACATATGAATCTAGCCATACCAAAATTCATTTTTTGGATCTAGAGATTGAAATCTCTGAACATCAATTTAACTTTAAAACTTACTTCAAACGGACTGATCTCAATGGTTTCATTTCAATCGACAATTGTCACCATATGGCACCATCAGTTCCTCGCAGCCAATTCTTACGTTTACAATGCAATTGTACCGATACTGAAAATTTTAAACAACAAGCCGTAGTTTAAAGACAGCGGTTTCTTGATAAAGGGTATGATCAGGGGGAAGTTGGTTTAGAACTCCAGAAAACTCAGGAAGTAGATAGGAAGTCCCTATTGGCTGACAAACCCCGCCCAGCCAATGATAATTCCTTTTAAATGGTCCATGTTCACTTCTTTTTCTATTCAACATAGACAAATTTAAAACATCATTAATAAACACAAGCGTTTTCCCCGCACCAGGTTGTATCCAAACCAGGTATAAACTGAATGTTGCTCTCCAGAGTTGAAAAGCCCCAGGTACTGGCTAATGCTAATCCATGTTGTGAGGGAAGAAAAAAGTCCGGACAACCGCACACCAGGAGAATATAATCCAACAAAATTTCTTTATTGTAAAATCAGGAACAAATCATGTACAAAGCACCATGGATAGAATGTACAGATAATCAGCTAACGCATTTCACGCTCTGCGGAGTGCTTACTCATAGCTAACAATAATAAAAATGAAACCACATATATACCATTTATCATGAATCATGTGACCAAGTGGTAAATCTAAAATGCAGAACAGCTGAGATCTGATTGTGAAGGGTGTGAACATTGGTCAGTGGTTGATGAGCACAGGGGTGAAAATCCCTGTGAGTGCAGGGTGTATATGTGTAAGCAGCGGCAAAATGTAGAAAAAAGGAATCAATTATATAAAATGCTATATAAGCATGTAAGACACATAAAGTACATATGAAGAATGATAAAAGTGAAGAAAGGGGCTATATTTGGATTAACGCGAAAAATAAATGATGAAAAGTGAATGAAAAGATTGAGAAATCTTAATGGGTAGTGAATGCTGGTGTAAAAATAAAAATAGATATAAATTACACCAGAAAAGAAAAAAGGAACAATGCGTGTGAAGTGTGTTTGGGGGGTGAAGGAAAAAGAAAAATATGGGATTTCTGTGTATGCAAACAATATCGCAATAACGTGATATTGATGCTGTGTATGGATATTGTGAAACCAAAAAAGAAGAAATTATTATATGTGTATGTATATATATATATATATATATATATATATATATATATATATATATAACAGTGGTTTTCTGATAGTAAAAATGTGATGTGATATTGTGGAAAGTGGAAGTCCCATAAGGAATGTTTGCTTAATGTGTCAAAAGACCATGAATATGTGTGTGTTTCATGTGTGTGAATGAACTCTATGACCAGGATGTATGTGAATATAATAAACATGTGTTTTAATTCTGTTTATAAAATACATGGTCATATAGAAAAAGGGGGGAGGGGGAAAAAACACATACATATATCAGAATTAAATACATTTGTGTCCACATGTGAATTATTCTGGTGCGTAACATCAATTTTCTGTAAATTGTGAAAATGAAGCACCTTTCCTTGAGAAATTAAAAAGGAGGGGGAAACCTTCGTCAAATGTGAAGACATATATTAGTACCGTAAATAACATAAATACTATCATGATAAAAATTATTATAGTGAGCATGAAAACCATGCTTATAACAAAAACAACTCCATATTTTTCAGTGTGTACATAAAAAAACCTATAAACTAGGCACTTACATGCACAAACCAATGTTTATATATTCGTGTATCTGTGTGTGCACAGGTAAAGGTTGCAATTAACATGAGAAAAACTTTCCATGCCAATAACCTTGTGCGCACGCATTCACACAGAGACCATGCTTGTTAGGACTCTAATTTTCTAGAAAGGGTGAAAAAAAATTTTACTATAAAAATTACGTGTACATATACTGATTAAGATAAAAAAAACATACAGAAAAATGTATATTTGTCCTAAACCTGAATCAACAAATCATGGGAATACTAAAGAATATTTATTTGTTAATTACATTAGTCTTGTTTAAAACTTGGATTCCCAGAGATCAGGATAAAAGGAAGAACTCTCACGAAATGACTTATCTTTTTGAAGAGAAAAGAGTAATGGACATATTTATGTGAAAGCCTCGAGAGGTGTTAATCAAAATAATTACCGGATGTATTGAGTTAAACCCTGCCGAGTATTAAGGTTGTCTAGGTATTCAAATATATCAAAATATATTAAGTAGTATTTTAACAAAAACTTGACAACCCCAACAAACGATTATGTGACTGGATGAGACTATGTCGGTGCTAGTGGAGAATATAGTAAAACTTCGCTGTAAGCATAGCGGCATATGAATGGTTTTAAAAGGGATACCATTTCTCCACAAAGCTGTGAGTGAATATCGCTGTGTCAGTGGTCTCTTAGCGGTCAGTAAATGTGTTGCCTTGGTTACGATTTGTATCTGGCCTTTAATCCAGGTATGGAAAAACATCAGAGGGCTTTAAGATGTTACAAACATTGTGTCACTATTTTGGAAGATAACAAGATGTCTAAATAAATACCATCAATCAATAAACGCAAAATATATTAAGTAGTATTTAAACATAAACTTGACAACCCCAACAAACGATTAAGTGACTGGATGAGACTATGTCGGTGCTGGTGGAGAATATAGTGAAACTTCGCTGTAAGCATAGCATCATATGAATGATTTTAAAAGGGATACCATTTCTCCACAAAGCTGTGAGTGAATATCGCCATGTCAATGGTCTCTTAGCGATCAGTAAATGTGTTGCCTTGATTACTATTCATATCTAGCCTTTAATCCAGGTGTGGAAAAACATCAGAGGGCTTTAAGATGTTACAAACATTGTGTCTCTATTTTGGAAGATAACAAGATGTCTAAGTAAATACCATCGATCAATAAACGCAATAAAGCTTTATGCAAAAGCATGCAGCTAAAAATGTAGCTAAAATAATTCAGTGAAAATGTAACTAGATGGCTATGTCTATGAGTAAGGCGATCCATGGTTACACTAAGGAATGAAGAGTGTGACAGACCTCATAGAGCTGAGCGAAAATCCATATCATATCATATGTGTCAAGCTATGTAAAAAATATAGTAACCATTAAACAAGGGTATTACTGTGTCTATGTGTGTAGCCAACTATGAAAGTTGTATGTAGCTACAAAAAGGCTCTGAACTGACCATAGCCACACAACAAAAATAGGGATAGATTTAAAAATAGAAATAGATCGTGGTGTCACCACGTCCATAGACACCGTGGGCTATAAGAATGAGTGAAGCCGAGGTGTTTGCTCAGCATTTTCATATGCGTTTCAGTTAGCCCTATTACTGAGTTAGATGGTCTGTGTGTCTTTATTTTTTCAAAAATTAAAAATTAAAAATCTACTAGACCTAATATAAAGGTCAATTTACAAAAATCTAAACATAAATAATATTATTTATAATAATATGAAGTAGAGGAAAAAGTGAAACTAGAGGATAAACGTGTGTGTAAAAGCGGACTCAAAGTGAATATGGATCGCTGTGTCGCCACATCTATGGACATTGCGGTCTGTGAGATCAGGTATATAGAGCCAAGATATTTACTCAGCTTTCGGTGTAAGTTTTACCCTATTGATCATATCGCTGAACTAAATAGTCTGTGTGTCTTCATTTATTTATTAAGGAGTAGGGGGTTCACTGAGCTTTGTATGGAAAGCATAAACATAAATGGTATTGTTTTTAATCATGTTTAATTATATTATGCTTTGAATTTACTTGTTGCTGTTATATTGTGGATGTAAAGATAACTTGACCAATAGTTATGGCTACAGTAACGAGTAAATATTTGGGACCGATGAGAGTGTATATTGTCATTACCATGAGAGGTCTTTAAAAGGGAAAATTAAGCTAAATAATGAGTATAGAGACTATATAATCACAAACCAGAATAAGTAAACCAAGTGTTAATCATAGTAATAAGAAACATCCCATTCGAAGTTTAAGCCAAAAGGAATTCTAGTATTTAAAGAAAAAATCCAAAAAACTTCACATTTGCATAAAAGATGGAACTTATCTCCTCCTCTAATAGGCATAACTATTTTTTCTACTCCTTGAATAAACAAGCTGGAGACATCTTTTTGGTGTACGAAAATCCAGTGCTTGGCCACATTTGTTAATTTATCTTTTGCTATGTCATATAAATGGTCATGTAATCGATCTTTTAGACGCCGTGTAGTGCGGCCAACATACTGGATTTGACATATGCCACAAGTGATGACGTACACCAAAAACTGTGTGTTGCAGTTAATGAAAGAGGGGACTTTAAACATTTTGCCATTTGTACAAGAATGTATATTTCTCTCTACTTTGATGTGACGACAGTAATTACAACACCTTTTTCCACATCGGTACTTCCCCGTTAAATTCAACCAATTAGTTTTATCTTGTTTCCTTGGGAATAAACTCGGTGATAGGGAATTTCCTAGAGTGGGTGCCCTCCAGGAGACCACTTTAATGCCCTTGGACAGGACCTTACTGTAAACTGGGTCATTGTGTAAGATAGGGAGATATCTGTTTATGATATTCTTTATCTTGTTAAATTCTGAGCTAAAGGGTATAGAAAAAATTGGGACACCCACTGGAATTTTGCTGGAGGGTTCCTTTTTATTTCTTTTTTTGTGTGCTCTCTTCTAAAAGAACATGTCTAGAGATTTTACTGACAGTATTGAGAGATTTTGTAATTAGGGATTCTGGGTACCCACGGTCTTTGAAGCGTTGTGCCATGTCTTGAGATTCTGCGTGAAAACTTTCAGGTGTACCGCACAAACGTTTTAGCCTCAAAAATTGGCCGTATGGTACCCCTCTGATGGTGTATTTAGGGTGTGCAGAATCAGCTCTAAGGATGGTGTTTCCCGCTGTGGGCTTTCTGAAAAGACTAGTGTGAATCGCATCTTCCATCCCTGTTAATCTTACATCAAGAAACACTATACTGTTGGTTTCCAGAGTTCCCGTGAATTTTAGATTGAGATCATTGTCATTAAAATAGGAAAGCCAAACATTGATGTCAGCATTGGCATCAGATGTGATGAATAAAGGATCATCAATGAAACGACAGAAGAATACTGTGTCTAGTCAGCGGGGGCTATTACATCCAAAGATGTGAGACCTCTCCCACCAACCCATAAAAAGGTTGGCCAGTGAGGGCGAAAATTTCGCTCCCATGGAGGCCCCGCATTTCTGGAGGTAATAGCCCCCGTCAAACATAAAGAAGTTATGGGTCAGGAGGTATTCCAAAGCTTGTAAAATGAAATCTTGTAATACTAAAGAAAACCTCCCAGATCTTTTCAAAAACCAAGCAACCGCTTGAAGACCCAAATGGTGCGGGATGCTAGAATACAAGCTAGTGACATTGCAAGTGATCCATCTGTAGTTGTCTTTCCACTTAAAACCTTGGAGTTTACCTAAGAGCTGTTTAGTGTCTCTCAAATAGCCTGGTAAATCAATGGTTAAAGGTTGTAACTGAGAATCTACCCATTCTCCCAATTTTTCGTTTAATGAGCCTATGCCAGCTAGAATTGGTCTGCCTGTGAGGGGGTTGAGACCTTTATGAACTGATCTCTGGGAATCCAAGTTTTAAACAAGACTAATGTAATTAACAAATAAATATTCTTTAGTATTCCCATGATTTGTTGATTCAGGTTTAGGACAAATATACATTTTTCTATATGGTTTTTTTATCCTAATCAGTATATGTACACATAATTTTTATAATAAAAGTTTTTTTCACCATTTATAGAAAATTAGAGTCCTAACAAGCACGGTCTCTGTGTGAATGCGTGCGCACAAGGTTATTGGCATGGAAAGTTTTTCTCCCGTTAATTGCGATCTTTACCTGTGCACACACAGATACACAAATATATAAACATTGGTTTGTGCATGTAAGTGCCTAGTTTATAGGTTTTTTATGTACACACTGAAAAATATGGAGTTGTTTTTGTTATAAGCATGGTTTTCATGCTCACTATAATAATTTTTATCATGATAGTATTTATAATATGTTATTTACGGTACTAATATATGTCTTCACATGTCAATTGATGAAGGTTTCCCCCTCCTTTTTCGTTTCTTTAGGAAAGGTGCTTAATTTTCACAATTTACAGAAAATTGATGTTACGCACCAGAATAATTCACATGTGGACACAAATGTATTCAATTCTAATATATTAGCATTGTTTTTATTAGGAACAGAGGATGTGTGCATGTATGTGTTTTTTCCCCCTCCCCCCTTTTTCTATATGACCATGTATTTTATAAACAGAATTAAAACACATGTTTATTATATTCACATACATCCTGGTCATAGAGTTCATTCACACACATGAAACACACACGTATTCATGGTCTTTTGACACATTAAGCAAACATTCCTTATGGGACTTCCACTTTCCACAATATCACATCACTTTTTTACTATCAGATAACCACTGTTATATACTGTGTATATATATATATATATATATATATATATATATATATATACATATAATAATTTCTTCTTTTTTGGTTTCACAATATCCATACACAGCATCAATATCACGTTATTGCGATATTGTTTGCATACACAGAAACCCCATATTTTTCTTTTTCCTTCACCCCCCAAACACACTTCACACGCATTGTTCCTTTTTTCTTTTCTGGTGTAATTTATATTTATTTTTATTTTTACACCAGCATTCACTACCCATTAAGATTTCTCAATCTTTTCATTCACTTTTCATCATTTATTTTTCGCGTTAATCCAAATATAGCCCCTTTCTTCACTTTTATCATTCTTCATATGTACTTTATGTGTCTTACATGCTTATATAGCATTTTATATAATTGGTTCCTTTTTTCTACATTTTGCCGCTGCTTACACATATACACCCTGCATTCACAGGGATTTTCACCCCTGTGCTCATCAACCACTGACCAATGTTCACACCCTTCACAATCAGATCTCAGCTGTTCTGCATTTTAGATTTACCACTTGGTCACATGATTCATGATAAATGGTATATATGTGGTTTCATATTTATTATTGTTAGCTATGAGTAAGCGCTACGCAGAGCGTGAAACGCATTAGCTGATTATCTGTACATTCTATCCATGGTGCTTTGTACATGATTTGTTCCTGATTTTACAATAAAGAAATTTCGTTGGATTATATTCTCCTGGTGTGCGGCTGTCCGGACTTTTTTCTTCCCTCACATCATTAATAAACACTGGGACAAAAGAGTGATCGTGTTTTAGACCCGTTACTACCAGTGCAAAAGTTATCTATAGAGGGGCTCCCTCTTTAGAGTAAAATTGCCCTTAACATCGTTAATCCTCCTGTCAGACCTGCTTTCTTCCATAATTTAGTTGGTTATTATCCATGTAAAAAATGTAATGTATGCCAACACAATACGTGGGGCAGGTGTAAGACCCAACAATTCAAATCTACAGTCACGAACCTTTCTTTTTGTATGAAACATTTTTTTACATGTGCTACTAAGAACATTGCTTATCTATTGACTTGCCCTTGTGGCAAGCAATATGTTGGTAGAACCATTCATTCTTTTTCGGTGAGAGTACATAGCTAACATTAAAAAAAGGAGTCACCAATCATAGTGTACCCAAATACTACCACCAGTAGTGTATCGATAGATACATTCCTTCTTGGTGGGGTGGAGCCGCTACCAGAGGTATTTCACGTCTAGAAACCTACTGGATTTACGAGTTACAGTCTCACTCCCCGTCAGGTATGAACGTGGAGTGGGACATGAATGCCTTTATTAATCAAGCATAAGTAACTGCCCCTTAACAACATAAAATAATTTTTATACAACATAAAAAATAAAATATTTTTTATCTTAATGCATTCTGTGCATTAAGATAAAAAGCCTTCTGTGTGCAGCAGTCTCCCCAGCACCCCTAATACTTACCTGAGCCCCATCTCTGTCCAGCAATGTCCATGAGTGCCTCGGCCATCTGAAACTCTCCATCCTGATTGTCTGAGACACAGCAGCAGCGTCATTGGCTCCCACGGCTGTCATTTAAAGTCAGTTAGCCAATCGGGAGAGAGAGGGGGCTGGTGGGGCCGAAT
Organism: Aquarana catesbeiana; assembly: GCF_042186555.1. Classification (NCBI taxonomy): domain Eukaryota; kingdom Metazoa; phylum Chordata; class Amphibia; order Anura; family Ranidae; genus Aquarana; species Aquarana catesbeiana. The sequence continues at coordinate 137,816,488 of NC_133330.1, read as the reverse complement.
GGCAGCTCCGTGTCTGAATGGACACATCGGGCTGCAGCTCGGCGCGGGTGCCCCCACAGCAAGCTGCTTGCTGTGGGGGCACTCAACAGGAGGGAGGGACCATGAGCAGCGAAGAAGGACCCGAGAAGAGGAGGATCTGGGCTGCTCTGTGCAAATCCACTGCACAGAGAAGGTTAGTATAACATGTTTATTTAAAAAAAAAAAGACTTAACAATCACTTTAAGCTCTCTCTGCCTCTGTCCTTCCTCAGCCTACCGCTCAGTTGATTTCACTTCCACCTTTTTTTTCTCCCACTGATGCCCCTGCTTTGAGGCTCCCCTTAGCTGCAGCCCCCGCAATAGGAGTGTGCATTGCTCCCAGAGCCAGGCCTGTTGCCCAGTAACTGCCAAACCAGGAAGAGAAAGGAAAGCGGCCGCTACAGAAATAAAGGTAGGCATCATAGGAGTGGAGCTGTGGAAGAGAAAGAGACAGGCAGGGGTGAGAGAAATTGAGTGGTGGGGTAAGAAAGGACAGAAGCAGGCACTGAAACATCAGGTGTCTGTCGTTTATCTCTTTGGAGCTGCCCCTCAAGTTAACAATATAAGTCACGTGGGGCAGCTTCTATAGGAAGTGAGAAAATTAATAGACTTACAGGGGAGCTCCTGGAGCATGCACAGTCATAGTGGCAACATTGCAGCCAGAGGATTGGTTGCTATACTGTTGCCACTAACATTAATTAAGCCCTTGGAACTGGCAGGATCAACCAGGTATTTACTAGTAAGGAAAATGTTAATGCTGAAAAGCCTCTGCATACAGCTTTATAACAGAATTTTAAAGTAAATGATACAAAACATTTTTGGGTCTTAATAACACTTTAATGCAGGGGTGTCCAAACTTTTTTTAAAGAGGGCCAGATTTGATGAAGTGAACGTGCATGAGGGCCGACCATTTTCCCTGACATTCTTTGAACCATTAAAATTTGGTTTGTGTGTTAGTTCGAGCCCTAATACATTGCCCAACAAGAATTCTCTTGCCTTTGTGGCTCTGTGTGAGTAAAGAGATGATCTTGGGCGTGTTATTTGGATATACCGTATTTATTGGCGTATAACACGCGCCTTCACTTTAAGAGGGAAATTTCAGGAAAAAAACTTAAATTTTACATAAAGAACTATGAAGCAATATAAGGGGCAGTGCCCATCTGCAGCCCATCCATTGCCATGAGTGCAGCACCCACCATTGGCAGGAATGCAGCCCCCCCATCATTGCCAAGAATGCAGCCCCCCATCATTGCCAAGAATGCAGCCCCCATCATTGCCAAGAATGCAGCACCCCATCATTGCCAAGAATGCAGCCCCCCATCATTGCCAGGAATGTAGCCCCCCATCTTTGCCAGGAATGTAGCCCCCCATCTTTGCCAGGAATGTAGCCCCCATCTTTGCCGGGAATGTAGCCCCCCATCTTTGCCGGGAATGTAGCCTCCCATCTTTGCCGGGAATGTAGCCCCCCATCTTTGCCGGGAATGTAGCCCCCCATCTTTGCCGGGAATGTAGCCCCCCATCTTTGCCGGGAATGTAGCCCCCATCTTTGCCGGGAATGTAGCCCCCCATCTTTGCCGGGAATGTAGCCCCCCATCTTTGCCGGGAATGTAGCCCCCCATCTTTGCCGGGAATGTAGCCCCCCATCTTTGCCGGGAATGTAGCCCCCCCATCTTTGCCGGGAATGTAGCCCCCCATCTTTGCCGGGAATGTAGCCCCCCCATCTTTGCCGGGAATGTAGCCCCCCATCTTTGCCGGGAATGTAGCCCCCCATCTTTGCCGGGAATGTAGCCCCCCATCATTGCCGGGAATGTAGCCCCCCATCATTGCCGGGAATGCAGACTGACTGATTCCCATCCATCTGCAGCCTCAGAGGAGGCAGGGAGGGGGCAGGACGAGCGCCAAAAGATTAGCTACAGGAGAAACTCCTGTTTTCTCGGCGGCCTCTTTAATAGAAAGTCCCGCCTCCTTTGATGGACAGATCAGTCATCCAATGGCAGCGCCGGAGATGGGACTTCCTATTACAGAGGCTCCTGTGTAAACGGGAAATACTCCTGTGTGCACGACACTCATCCCGCCTCCTCCCTGTCCCCTCCAAGGCATCTGGACATATATATCTTCTGTGGCCCCGGCGCTGGGAGATCGTTGAAGGCCACACAAGATATATATGTCCAGATAATCAGGTGGGCCTTTCAAAACCAGAACGAGGGCCCCGATTGGCCTGCGGGTCGGACTTTGGAAATGCCTGCTTTAATGTATCCTGCAATATGGTTCATGTCAGCTAAGGTGAGTTGTTTAGAAACAGTGTGATTTACTGGGCACTCAAAGGCCTGGTAGGAGTCCTCACTTGATTCCTCTCCAGTGGAAATGGCACCATTTTTAGCAATGAACAAATACTCTTGCGCACAAGTGTGTTGATCAGGTGATAAAAAAGTTCAGGGTGGATAATGTCTCAGGCCTTGCTGCCCTCCAGGATAGGGGTATCCTAGCCGTCAGAAAATAGAGAAAGGAGAGCGCACCAGCCTTGTGCAATATCTTTGATAAGTTTATTAAAAGAATTCATTGAAAACTACTCACAAGCATGTGAAAGAAATGTGCAATATAAAAGCTTATAACCGATGGCAATCTGCCCGATATCAGCAGTCTCCAGGTATTGAAGGAGAGGACACGGGGATCATTGCTGATGTGTTTCAAAGGTATACCTTCTTACCTTTACATCAGATTCTGCTCTTTGCAGTACTGCCGGTACATCAACTTTCCCCTTTGTGTCAGGGTCTGCAGAGTTCCCCTTATGCCTGAATACATTTCAGCCCTTGTGTGTGGGTAGATGTGCCAACTTGCTCTACCATGGGCACATCTACGTGGCACTGGAGGGGCAGAAGATTATCCAAAGCAGGGCTGAAGATCCACTTTAACAGCTTGCTGCCCACCCACCGTCAAATGATGGAGGGACGGTGCGGCTCTCATTTTGGATGGACGTCATATGATGGCGCACAAGAATGGCCGTGCCCGCGGGGCAGCGCTGTATTGCTAGGACATGGCGCTACCCCGATCTCTGTAAAGAGCCGCAGCTCTTTAACCATGTGATCGGCTGTGTCCCTTCACATTCGAACACATGTAAACACGGAAATGCCGGTAATCGGCTCTCATCACCTCACACTAACAGTGTGTGGTGGGGAGAGCCGATCAGTGGCATCTTCTCGCAGGGGACAATGAGACATGTAATCAGGGCACTGATCATCAGTGCCCTGATCACAATAAAGCCCCACCAGTGCCAGCAGTCAGTGCCCACAAGTGCCATCAAACAAGTGCCCATTAGTGATGCCAGTCAGTGCTGGCTATCAGTGCTGCCCATCAGTGCCGACTATCAGTGCCCACCAGTCCCACCCATCAGTGCTCATCAGTGCCCATAAATGCCACCTCATCAGTGTCGCCTCATCTGTGCACATCAGTGAAGGAGAAAAATGACTTATTTACAAAATTTACTGCCAAACTAAGAAAAACTTTTTTTTTTTTTTTTTTTTGTTGTAAATTTTCGTTTTTTTTCGTTTAATAGTAAAAAATAAAAAACCCAGCAGTGATTAAATAAAGCTCTATTTGTGTGAAGAAAATTATAAAAATTTCACATGGTTACAGTGTAGCATGACCACGCAATTGTCAATTGTGCAATCAGACTGGACAGTGTTTGGCCATTTGCAATCAGATTGGACAGTGTTTGGCCATCTGCTCTCTCTCCTCCTGTCAGCATGCAGCCTGGTATTAGTCTACAGATGTGGAACTACAAGTCCCAGCACTCTACAGGCAGGAAGGGGGTAGAAGCACAGCTCCCGCAGACACCCTGTTTGGACATTATTGGTGAACTACAATTCCCAGCATGCTTTGGTACTGCTCTGCACGTTGGACCATCTGGGACTTGTAGTCCTCCCTCTCCCCAGCCAGTCTTACCCTCTGGTGGAGAGGACAGCTGTACTACCTCCGCCCGATCTCCGCTTCCCGCCTCCCCTGTACTCGCCCTCCTCTGGGCGCACAGTCCAGGGTTTTGAGGCGGCAGCTGGCGCTCATGTTATACCTTCACATTCAGGCCGCCGTGTCCTCGGGCTGGCCCGGCTGCCGCTGCTGCAGCCCGGAGTTCATAAAAGGCGCCACCGCTGTGACATCACCAACCATACGCCCGGCTACCCGCCCCCTGTCTGAGCCCGGGCTGGCGAGTGGAAATCTTGAGGACTGTTGTAGCATACTTTTACAAAAAATGGGAAACCCTGTTTCGCCTGTATAAAATCATCTTATTTTCTCTATGCTGTTTTCCACTATTTGGTTGTATCTTTCCCCTCATTTGCGGTAATCCTTAAGACTCCATAAAAAAATACATGGTTTCTCCTATTCAAATGGCTAGGTTTATTACCTAACACTTTCTTACTTTTATTGTGCTGTGTATTG